>NW_020273630.1:157250-277988 GCF_003268045.1 Sipha flava | reverse complement strand
CCACGAGCAATTGCAGTTGCTCTTTGAATTTGGCTTCAAGTTCTTGTTCTGATTTCTTCTGAATTGCCGCTATTTCGCTAATGGCCGCTTCCATGAAACTGTCTAAAAATTCGCTAATCACGTCATGCCTATCGGAGTCCAATCTCCGACGGTATTTATCAGTAATTTCGATCAATTCTTTGAGTAAGATTTGCATGTCATCCGAGCGTTCTTTGAGTCCATTATACATACTGTTTACCGTTGTTGCTAGTTTGTTCGTAGTCGTTGTGTCCGGGAGTTGACTTGGATCATCGTTTTGGTTACAAAGACAGGTATTTAGTGATTTGTCTACGATTTTCGATTGTTGAAAAAAGTTTGAGACGGTTTCCTGTAATAAAAATAACGTTAAAAACCAAGTGAAAAATACGCCAGGAGTCTTCTCTAAAACAACATAAATTTAAATAAACTTAAATTCTCAATTGCGAAGGCATTCGTTTTTGTACCCCGTTCCATCACACGCTACATTATTGGTAATATGACAAGTAATTTCTATGATGAACTGTTAAATTATAAAAGCCTGTATTCTTATCCAATTGATATGTGTACAAAAACATAATTTTTATGCGAAAACTGTGGTAAGAATGTGGTAAAAGGATTTTTTTTATAGAGAGTATCGACAATAAATCACCCTCCATGTGGATTTAGGTATGATGGGTTTTTCAATAGATAACATAATAAATGTTGTATCATATTGGTAGTTGATTTATATACTTTTTTGACTAACATGAATTTGGAGAATAGCCGACACAAGAACGTAAGTATAAATGTTTGGTCAATGATCAATAACTTACAACTAGCGATATGATACAAATTCGGATTTTTAAAAAATCCAAAAAAAAATCGAATATCAAAATTCAGATTAAAAAATTTGGATATTGGATTTTTGGATTTTGTATTTTTGTATTTGATTGATTTTAAATTATTGAACTTACTAGATGTAACGGTTTTGATATTTTGTTGATTGTTATATAATATTAAAAATACATTTTTAATTGTGATTAGTTTTTGAATCGAATAACTTAATTTAAATATATTAAATGTATTGATTTAATTATAAAAAATATGTTTTACTATGACTTTATTATAAGTAATTCATAAAATAATTCTAATTAAATATTTCAAAATTCAAAAACTAGAGTTAGAAAAAACTTGGATTTTAGTATCCAGAAACTGGGTTTTGGATTTAAAATAAAGTCCGGGTTTTTAATCTTCGCAAATCCAGACTTTTCCCATCGTTATTAACTAATAATACCTAGTATAAACTATGCAATGTGTAATTTACACTAAGATATTTACTGTATTAATTAAAATAAGATTATATTTTGTAATGTATCAACGTTCGATGTATAAGTATATACAGGCGATGTAAGGTGTTTTCATGACAAAGGCAATTTCGTGATATTGTTTATTGAACGTATTATGTAATTCCCCTATAATCACCTATATTTGGTAAAGTTTCTACGTTTTTGAAGTTTAAAAAATTTATTACAAAATAATATTAATGATAATTTTTTTTGAATAATTCAAATTGCTATTGCAGGTATTTTTAGAATAACTATTCGAAATAATATTTTTAACAACTGTTATTAGTTTTAAGATTATTTTCCTACACCAATACGTATATTATTTATCTACGAATAAAAAATAATATAGTTAAATTTGTTGTTTAATGACGTCCAATAGATATAATCAATATATATTATATGGCTATAATATTTTTAAATAAACTTTTAAAATCAGCTTGGTCAATATACATAGATCTATCTATACATCTATATAAAATATAATGTATTAATAAAAACTAATATGTAATTATTTTTACTTGTAGCTGTTCTCTGAAAGCATTCTGACTAGAATTATGCTTGTTAAACTCGTTACTCATATCTTTTCTCATGGATTGAATATCCGCGGACATTTCCGTCTGTCTGTCAGTCACTTTTTTTATTTCTTTCTCCAGTTCTTTCTGTAACATCGTCCAAATGAACGAGACGGTTCGTTAAATAATATAATTTTCTTTTCATCTTTGGCCGATTGCCTGTAGTGAGACTAGCTGAACCGACTGATTACAAACGCATGTTTCCAGCGAGTTATTTACTCCCCCCGGATTTCCCTTCCAGATCGTTCATTCGCAATGCCAATGTTTCGCCGTTCTATAAATAGATAACGCGCTAACCCAGTGCACTATATGTATTTTAATTATTTATATTATTACTATTATTACTATTATTTTTTATTATTATATTGTATTGTGAATTTTTAAAATGGTAACAATTTGCAACATGATTATGTTGACTAGTTGAATTTATTGCAATAATAATAATTTAAAAAAAAAAATTGTTACACGGAAAAAAAATAACTCAGTGAGTTTTAACAAAACAGTTATGTTAAATATTATTCTGTATTGTTTATCATAATTCAGTTGATAGAACAAAACAAATTGTATAACATACCTAAGTGAAAACAACTACGACAAAATTAATTTTGTTGATTGTGATTATTCTGATATAACCATATTCATATTTAAAACGTATTATAATACGTTGCTCAAATAGAAATATAAGAAATAAAATTACTAACATTAAAATTATAATATATTTTAACTAAAAATTGTACTTGATATGTCGAGTAATCACGAGATTTTTTCGAACAAACCTCAAAGTTCCAAGTTTTACTACATTAGCCGTCTAATAACAAAAGTGATCAGTGGTTTTACTGCATATTTTATCTATTAAATATTGACTAAGTGATGTTTGTACAAAGGCTTCTTGCCGCTCGTAATAAATATGTTTGAAAAAGGATGTTTTGTGGCACGTAATGAATAATATTTTTCTCTTTCATTCTGTGTCATTAATTTTATTCGAAGGTGATTAGCGACTGATATAAAATCCGTGCACTATTTGGAAGTGAGTTGACGTGATGTTTTGCGGCATTATGTTATCATACTATATTGAATAACGGTGACACGAGCAGGAAAATCAATGATATAGAGCGATTAAGGTCATATTTGTAGTGAATTGTTGTTTGGGAAAGCTATAAAAAAAAATAGTAGGCGGGATTCTTGTGGATGCGTATCGTAAAATTATTGCACTCGTGTCAAATGACGACGATGTCGCTAATCCGATTCTGTTTATTCTTATACTTAACATGTTAATTAATAGCTTTACATATTAATAACTAAAACAATGACGATGGATATAAAATAGTTTTCGAGAATTTCGCGTTATTCACACTACGTTTACTTAGTTTACATTAATTATTAATAATGTATTGATAGCCACCAAGAGAGAAAAAATTGCATTGAAACAGGTCGTTTAAATAATATCAATATTACGTCTTAATTTATCACGCAATTATATTGTACTTTTATCTATTTAATATTATAATTTGTTGTCGTACTAACTTGATGATTATGCACGGTCTGAAGAGTGGTCTCCATGTGTTCTAACGTGATTTCCAGTTGGTGTTGAGCCTTGTCCAGACGTCTGGTCATGTGGTTCGGACCACATTCCTCCACCACCGACTGTAATGTTATTCGTTATTGTTTATCTTACATTTGCTAAAAACATTTGTATTATATTTATGCGTTGGTTTTAAAATACGAGTATTAAAATACATTTGCTCTTTGAATAAAAGCAAAAGGATATCAGGGATTTTGTGTTTTTTTTTCTTTGATATTTATTACAATCTTTGTCACACGTATAAAAAAAAGTTGAAAACAAATGTCTTGTTTGGTTCATTTTTAGAAGCAATTATGGCCGGTCTAAGTTTTATTTGACATATTATTTTATATTATTATTTTATTATTATATTATTAATTGGAATTAAAAAGGTTATACGTTTTATCTTCTAAAAATTAAATGTTCTAACTTTATGATAATGCGTTGACTAATTGAATTCCAGTAATTTATATAGAGTGATAAAATATTTTTTTCCATGTTTTTTTTGTGATCCAGTACATCATAACAAATGTCTTTAGTACAAATATACATTAAAAATTAGGCATATACATTTTTATTGGAACTTTAGATTTTTTTCTGGATAGATGCCTTCGTAAACATTTTTAACAAGTGCTTCGGTACTTTTGAGAATTTTTTTACGGTCACTTAAAATCTGAAAACTCTTCTATAAACAATGTACGAGTAGTTAATCATAAGTATTTCACTTTAGATTATTTTTGGCAGCTTACAATACAATGAACTATCATTGATTTTGAAGTTAAAATGTAATCGTAATTTAAACAATTCTCAATTATTTAGTATGTCTACTCGACTAGTTCTTGATTTTCAAATTTTGTAAGTATAAATACTGGCTTTATAAAACAGTATAATATTTTATTTTAAAATTATAAAACTATATTTCTAGTCATCAATAGTGTCAGTCAGAACATAAATATTATAATTAATTTTAACATATTGATATTGGTTCGTCTTAAGCAACAAATATTTTGGAAATTAGTTATATCGTTATTTCAAGATAAATGATTAAATATTGAAAAAAGTTACAAATTGGAAAACTATTTAAATTATTATAAAAACATTTCCGAGTAATCTAAAAAAAATGCATTTATGACATAAAAAACACAATGATGTCTTAAAAATACATAAGTGAAAAAGTGACCTTTTAAAAAATAAAAAACACTTAAAGGTATTACAAATATTTAAATTATTTATACATTTTTAAACTCTATTGATTAATACGTATAGATTATGAATTTAAGTATAAATTATATTTATATTCATTAAGTATTTTATTATTATTAATATTATTATTATTATTATATTATTGGTACAATAATAAAAAAGATCATAAAATAGCGTGATTTTTCAGTCACTTAGTAGAAGAATAAGTATAAAATGTCACAAGATTTCAATTACTTTGTTATAATAAAAAATAATGTTCTAAAAAATCACACGAATACTTATATATTTTCATTAGGTTACTGACCTGTTGAAACTTATCAAACCACAGTCCGTTGGACACTTCTAAGTGGCTGAGCTTGTTGAGCATTACGTCTATTCTGGAATTGATCCTTTCAATCTGTTGGTCTCGTCTCATCGTATTTGACAAGTCTCTCAGCCTGAACTCGATACTGGACAAAATAGTGTGGATCTGAAGCATAGCGATAGCGTTCATGGCACGGTTGTTTAAAATAATTAAGCAGCGCGAAACACGTTCAACGCTGCTTCATTTACATGTCAACAGATAGTCATAACAGATAGTTCATTCAACATCGAAACCGCGATCACGTGTATCACATTTCGGATATGATGACAATATAATCATTTTATAACTGAACGATCACAGAAATCAAAATATGTGATTTTGTACAAATTGTGAGAGAATAACATATTCCTCATCCGGAAACGAATGGAAACCGTTCATGACGGTTGTAGTTTTAATATTTTGAATCACTTCTTTTTTTATACTTTTGTTTTTCATGGTTCTTCTAATCTTATATGAATTTGATAACTTAATATCTAATCAAATAATTTATTATTATTGTCTTAAAAAAAATTCGTTGAAATGATATTGATTACATTTGAATAAATAAAAAAAAAAACAATTTTCAAAAATATAACGAAGGCAGTAATAGAAGTTGTATTTTAGTAATTGCTGTAATTAGGCACGGATGTATTGATAGTTGTTCTACAATGAAGTTATCACACGATGATAAATGTTCATTATTTTTGGTCACGAAGGAGTGGTAACAATCAATCTCTAGCAGGATAATACTAGTTTATTAATTTTTCTTTCAAGAAACTCGGTCATTACAGCATTTTTTTAAAATGTTTTTCGATTTTGGTCACTTAAAATAACAAAATTTTTTAAAAGTATATTTACATATTGTAATTAAACTGTGGAGTTTAGAAAAATCTTGTTAGTATACAGGATGTGTTTGCAATAATATTGATTATTTTTAAATAACACAAAATTATCATATCCTTATTTTCTTATGTACGTTTTATGAATTTTTGCAATTTATTATCTTTATTATTAATATTAGATATGTCTTCTTTTAATGACAACTTAATTAGGTAGTAAGTTATGTATAGTCGTTTTGAGTAGGTTTGGTTTAAGGAAATATATTTATTTATTTACTTTTATATTAATTTCTTCTTACACATGAATGACTTGGCCTAAAATAATGTAAACACTACGGAAATAAGACTCGGATTATACTTGGACTATACTTACACACAATGACTGAGTGATTTTCGAAAAAACGTTACTCAATAAATATTGCTTATGTTTAGTTTGTATGATTACAATATTTGATTAACACAATCACATAAACGACATTTATTAATGTATAATGCAGCTATCTATATCTAATTGTTTTTTTGATAAAAAACTGTTTAGCGTAATCATTTTATTTACTAGTTTATTTAAGGTAGGTACTTCTTTAAGTAAAATATACCCATGTTAAATTTTAATAACTGCGGTCATGAGTCTGCAAGCTCATTACAGAACTTTCACCAAAAATATTTCCCGATTTGTTATATAAAAAGCAAGTTATCAGTAGACTATTGAACTGTGTGGTTGTGTTTCTGTGCGTTACTGTATTTCGGTCCGTTATCTTACTAAAATTTTTATTAATTATTATTAGTTCATTCTACATTTTCTTTCATAGTGATTATTATCTATTCATTATGTTAAATAATTTCATTTGCTATTCATGTAATGAGTAATTTGCAGAACTCCACAATCCATTTAAATGTGACAGTTGTTCTTCATTAGTTTATAATAAATGCTCAGGATTATCTGCAACTGAACTCAAATGTTTTGGATTAAAAAATAGATTACCCAAATTTTTCTGTGTTAGTTGTGACTAAGGATTCAAAGAATTACCAGAACTAAAAATCCCTCATAAATAAGTTACTTGTTGATGTCGAAAATATTAAAAACAATACTACCAATAACATTAATTTTTCGGACGAATTTGTCATTAATGAAATAAATGAACGTGCAAATAATTTTATATTTTATAATTTCGAAGAAAGCGAATCAAACCGGTCTGAGAATAGAATAACTTTGGACACTAATCATATTAATAATATTATTTCGATAGTATTAACTGATATTAGTCGTGACATTCTTGTCCCGCTAAAGGTTATTCGGCTAAGTCGTTATCAACCTGGTAAAATGCGTCCAATTAAAGCAATTTTTTTAATGGCAATTGATGTTTTTGGTATTATAAGAAATAAGAAGAAAATTTCACATTCAAATCTATCTTCCATAGTTAATATTTCCACTGATCGAACACCTAATCAAAGAGAATCGATGAAAAAGCTACGAGAAGAACTAGCCTCACGTATAAACGATGTTGAAACTGAATTAACAATCAAATTTCAAAGAAGAGTTCCCAAAATCGTCAAAATTACCAGTGCACCAAATACTCAATCACAAAATTCTCAAAATTTTTAAATCTTCATGTATTTTACCAAAACGTAAGAGGTTAGAACCAAACTAAATTTTTTTCGTAACTCTGTCTTTAATTTAAATTGTGATTTATTATTTTTAACTGAAACTTGGTTAAATAATTCTATTAATGATACAGAATTAGGTCTTACTAGTTTTAATATATTTAGAGTAGATCCGTGGTTCCCAACCTGGGGGTAATTACCCCCCAAGGAGTAAAAACACGATTTTTTTTTAGGGGTAAAGGTTAAACTATTTATTTTAATTTTAAGTACTTATTATCTATTTAGTCATGTGTACTATGACTTTAAATGTACTTGTAATACTATAATATTGTTGCTAATAGTTTTGGGGAATACCTTATCTTATGTTCTAACGATACTGATAATTTTATTACCTTTAAATAATACTTTTAATATTACATTATCTTGAATTTCTTGGAATTTTTTTTTGTTTTATAATTCTTTACACATTTTAAGGCGCGTCCAGATGGAGCAGCTTTTGCCACGCGGCCTCCCCGGGACGTTGGCCCCGTGTCGCGAGACAAATACACGTCCATACGGTGCGGCAATTATTTCCCAATTTGTTTTAAAGCTATAATAATAATAATAATAATAATATATTATTCAAAAATACTATAAAGTTGTGTAATTTTTAATGGGCAACGAAGTGTACGAAATCAGCAAGTAATTTATATTTTTGAATCTTATAAAACATGAAATTAAAGATTTTTGAAAAATCATTATTGATCTTTGTATTTTTAAAAACAGAGAATCTTCAGTATTGACATTTTGATAGAATAAATATTGTGTCTTCTGGAGATAACTACAAAAATCAGTTTTACTTCAGTGAAAAAAGTTTGCTTTATTACTAATTATTTAAAAAATAATTTAAATACCTACTTAAAAAATAAGTACTGATGCCACGCGGCTTTGCCGAAAATACGTCTACATACACGCGATATAGGCGAGCGGCTTTCCTTTGATGTAGACCGCCTACTAGGCCAATCGGAAATCATGCCGCGTGGCATCAAAAAAAGCTGCGGAAAATGTATTCATGTATTCACACTCATGCCGCGTGGCAAAAGCTACTCCGCCTGTACGCACCTTTATATCCTATATGTAAAAAGGTATCGATATTTAATTTATAGGTTTTAAACTTTTAATCATCAGTCGTTCGCCGTTTGTTTATTAGTGTACTTGGATTTTCAACAATGGTAACAATGAAAACAAAAGCAAGAAACCGATTGAACTTGGAACACGACATAAGATGTGCATTGACCGAAACTGAACCGAATATTAAACAAATTGTTAGAAAAAATCAATATCAACCGTCTCATTAACGTTTATTACCGTTATTCATTGGTTGTAATAAAAACTCTTGTTTTTTCTGTTTGAAAAATTAAAATAAATTATAATTGTAATCATAATATATATTTTTTTTCCTTATTTTTTTATTTAAATTTTTTTTTGGGAGAAAGGGGTATTTGTTAATATCTAACTTGACTTATGGGTAATAGTCTCAAAAAGTTTGGGAACCGCTGGAGTAGATCGATGCTCGATCTAATCTAATCTATCTAATCTAATCTAATCTACAAAATCGAGGTGGTGGAATTTTACTGGCTAAAAAAATAATTTAGATTGCAAACTATTAAGCCCTATCACCATAATACCAAATATTGATGAAGTATTTGTTTTGATAACCTCCTCCTTGCTTGTGTTTATATTCCTCCGAATTCTCATTTAGATATGTATAGAAAACACTGCGAGATTGTCGAAAATCTCGTTATTCATTTTTCTATAGATGATAATATATTAATTTTAGGTAATTTTAATTTAAATTAATTGTCTTCCTCAGACTATTCTTTATTTACTAATACCTCATCTAACTGCATTGTAAACTCATATATAAATTACTTAAACTTAAAACAAGTAAATAATGTAAAAAATAATCATGATAGTGTTTTATATTTAATTTTTTCGAGTACAAGTATTGATTCTATTTTTAGTAATTATTCACTTATACCCTTAATCAGTGGCGTAGCCAAGGGGGGGGCTAAGGGGGCTATAGCCTCCCCCATGGGCCATGTTTATATGTATAATGTATCTTGACTATTTAATAGAATCAATGCTCGTTTTAATCAAAGGCTTATTGATGTTATGTCACTTGAAGGACTTATTCCGGCCAATTTAAATATGTATGACGATAAAAATATTATAAAAGCTGCTAAAATATATGTCCAAGATCTCCATGATGATACCTCATCTACAATCAGGGCTGACCTGTTCATATGGAGGTAACAATGGAGTCAAAATACTATTCCAAAACCGAATTCTGCTCTTGATTCACTCTCTCATCGCACCAATCTTCGACCTAACATTAAAATACTTTTACAATTATTCGCCACGTTACCAGTTACCTCTTTCACTCCGGAAAGAACGTTTTCAGCACTTAATCGCTTAAAAATTTTTTTAAGAAGCACCATGTCGGAAAACAGACTGAATGGGTTAGCTATGGCTAATATAAATAAAAAAGAGCAATTCCATGAAAGTGAAATAATAACTGAATTTGCCAGAAATTCGCCTAAGAGAATGCAGCTGTCAGAGTGGAGCAAGTGACTGAACACTGAAACCAAAATTATTATTATTATTATAAATTATATATTAATAAATATTTTTAAAACTATACTAAAATGCTTGAATTACGTTTAGAAACTTGGTGGTAGATGGTGAGGGGGGGGGTTAAGGGCGAATTCTCATATCCTCTCTTACCTTACTTATCCAAAAAAAGTGGTTAGCCCCCCCCCATTTAAAAATCCTGGCTACGCCACTGCCCTTAATCGATTCATATCCCCCACTTTTAGATTTTATCTATTCACTAGAAATATCTGAAATTTTAGATGAACCCAACAGCCCAGAATTATTCAATTATAACTCTTGTAACTATATAGAAATGATTGCATTTTTCGAAAATATTGATATTCTAGGTAATATAATAAATTTAGATATTGAAAATGCCATCCTAAAATTCTATGGTATCTTAAATCATACTTGTGATAAATTTGTCCCAAAAACAAAATTAAATCTTCAATTTAACTACTCTTTGCATGGTCTAATTATGATTAAAAAAATTTAATTAAAGAAAAAAAAACTTGCACATAAAAAGTATAAAATTTTAAATTTACATTCAGATTATTTATATTTTTCTAATTTAAGAAAAAAATATAAGCAATTATATCAACAATTTTACTCAAACTATATTCTCAAAATTGAAGATAATATTAATTTTAATATGAAGTTTTTTTAGAAATATATTCAATCTTAAAAAAAGAAAACAAATCCAATATTCCTATACCAGTCTTCTTAGATGATTTATCTCCTAATAATTTAAATTATATTACAAATGTATTTTCTAAATATTTTTCTTTGGTTTATTCTAAAAATAATGTACCCAACAGTTTTAATCAAATATCCAATATTATTGGTAATGATCTTAATTTAAATTCTATATCTATAACTGAATATGATATAATTGAGCATCTGACATTACTTAATGAAAAATCTAGTACGGGTCCTGATTGTTTACCTTCTATTTTGTTAAAAAATTGTTGTTTTGTCTTTGCTAAATCTATAAATCACATATTTAATTTATCTGTGTCCACTGGTATATTTCCAGTTATTTGGAAAAAATCTTTTATCCCTCCCATTTATAAATCTGGCGATAGAAATAATATAAGAAATTATCGACCAATTACCAAATTCTCGATTCTTCCTAAGATGTTTGAGGCCATTAAATCAAAAAAACTACCAAATTTATTAACTAATTATATTAGTCCCTCACAACATGGATTTTTAGCTAAACATTCAATTCTTACTAATTTAATAACATACCATAATTATTTAATAACATCATTAAATGATGGTTACCAAGTAGATTCTATTCATACTGATTTTAAAAAAGCTTTCGATAAAGTAGATCATTTATTATTATACCATAAATTAGAGTTGTTTTGAATAGGAGGTAATTTCCTTAAGTGGTTGTTCTCTTTTCTTATTGATAGAACTTAGGCTGTTAAAATATCATTTTCTATTTCCACTGATTATCCTGCGTTATTAGGCGTTCCGTAAGGATCTCACTTGGGACCTTTATTATTTTTGATATTTATAAATGATCTACCACTAGTTCTCGAACCTTCTATTAAAATTCTTCTATTTGCTGACGATGCGAAAATATTTTGTAAAATTAAATCGGTTGATGATCAATGTAGTTTACAAACCAATTTAAATAAATTTTTTCTTTGAATAGAAAAAAATCATCTTCCTCTTAATATAAATAAATGTCAAGCAATATCTTTCACCCGTAAAATTAATTCTTTTGATTTTCAATTTAAAATAAATAATTTTCCACTTTTAAATGTAAACTCTATTAAAGATTTAGGAATATACTTTGAAAAAAAATCTTAGCTTTAAAACTAATCATAAAGTAATTGTTAATAAATCATATAAGATGCTTGACTTCATTAATAGAAATACGAAAGATTTTAAAAATATTACCTGCCTTAAAACTCTTCTGGTTGAATCTTGATCATTCAACATACAATACTGATTTAGATAATGTCCAATTTAAGTTTTTAAAAAGAATAGCCCATGTCATAGGTTATACGTTATCAAATTGCTCGGTAAGACACCTTAAAGATTCTATAGAGCTTCATCATCTTGAAGTAAGAAGAAATTTAACGGGCATAATGGTTTTGTTATTAGTCCTGAGATCTTAGCCCAAATTAATTTCCGATTCCTCGTAAAAACACACGTAACTTAGATTTGTTTACATTCCCATTCTATAAAACAAATATTGGTACAAATTCATTCCTCCCTAAAGCCCTTTTTCTAGCCAATAAAATTTCTACTTCACTTGATTTTTTTAATATGTCTCGTTATTCCTTCAAAGCTAATACTTTAATTTTACTTAATAATTTAAATAGATGAATCATCTCTAATCTAGAATTGATTTTTATATTTTATTAATATTTTTATATTACTGTTCACTTACCTATTACTTTATTGTTGTTTTAATTATTATTAATGTTTTGGAAAACTATCCTAATTATTTTTGCTTGTTCTATTCTGTTTTTATGTTTTTATGAAATAGTTCTATAGCCTATTATAATTTGTATTATTTTTCTTTTTGTTAAAGGACTTATTGTCCGTTGAATATATATAAATATATATAAATAAATAAATAATTAATAAATAAATAAAACCATATCAGGTGTATATAAGTTCAATTATAACTATCCGTTTCACAATGCCCTATTTGCTATATTTCTTCGAAAATTTAAATTACAATCACAAAAATATTTAAAAAAGGGTAAACATTTTGTATTTAACATTTGGGGATTCGAATTCCTAACCTGTAGATTTTATTCTCTGAACTTTTTTATTCTGTCATAATATTAGGAAATCGTGAAGTGGGATATTTTTTATATAAGGGGAATATCAAAATTATGCAAATTTTAAAAGTTAGCTTAAAATAATTATTTCCACAATTTTTTTTTTTTTTTTTTTTGGTACAATCATTTTTAACACAGCATAGTACACGAGTTAAAAAAAATAAATAAAAAACGGAAAGTAAAAATATGAATGTTGAAGTACTCATTGCAGCGTGTAAATATATTTTATTATCTAAATAATTGGAAATATAATTAATTTCTTGGCTTATGCTATATCTTAAAAAATTACAACAAATACAAATTGTTCAATGTACATTATATATTTTGTTCGCAAAAAATTATCACTATGCTATTTATTATCTTTATTAAAGATAATGCATTATTTATTATCATTTTTTGTAATTTATTTATTTTTTGTTATCATACTAAAAATACGTAAAAAAAAAATTTATCTTATTGAAATTATTTGGAACAATCAGAGGCTGCTTCAGGGGGGTCTTGGGGGCCGCCCCCCCAAGATGTACTGTATTTATAAAAAAATGTTTATTGTTAACAAAAAATGCATATTATAACATGGACTATCATACGACATGCACAAGTATGTAGGAGCCATAGAGGTATGACGGTTGAAGTTTCTCCACACTTTGGAGATGTGGCTTCGTTCAAAAATGACTGAAGATAGACTATCAGCATTATGTCTAATTAATGTATATCATAAAGTAGATATTCTAGTTCATATAGATCATATTATTGATATTTTTGCCAATTTTAAAAATAGACAACTTGATTTTGAGTTGTAAAAATTGTTGTTTTCTTTTTGTTATAAAATTTTGTAAAATTATAACTTGGCCCTCCTCCCCTAATCAAGGCTTTGGAGCCGCCTCTGAGAACAATGTCCATCTATTCTAAACAACTCAGCAGAAGTGTATCGCTTATTGTATTAATAAGGGACAAAACAATAATTAGTGATGTGTCAAGCAGTGATTCTCGTTTGAGCACAGTATACAATTTTTTACCTGGAAACTGACAATTCGTTTGCGTACAACGAAAAACATGAAAACCAGCTAATACAAATTTTGACCTGAAAAATGATAAATCGTTTGCGTATAACTATTAAATTTTATTCCTTATATAGAATTTTTGTAACTTGCAGTGCCTTAGAATGATACGATTTATCATAAACATTTCGATAAAATACTCGTAATCCCAACATTTTTGATTAACTGGTGTGTGGATATTTCGGCTAAATTTTGAGTTATCATGCTACTACTATATGCTTATTGTTTAGTTGAACGTGTGATGTTATCAAGACTCGAGTTGTTGAGTTCTGTGTTTTAAGGTTTAGATGTAATAATAAAAAATGTAGAATGTAAAAACTTTAGCTATAGTTTATGCACGCAAACGAGTTCTACGTTTGGGTCATTTATCGCAGGTATTAAAAATTTGTGTGCACTATTGCGTTGTACATTTGTATGCAAACGAGTCGGAAAAAAGGTTAAATGTACGCAAACGGGTATTGCTGGTGTCTAGTCAAATAATTCATAAGTACATCAAATTAGAGTTACTATTTTTTTTTCGTTTGAGAATTTGTAGTACATTGGAGATTTATATACTCATGATCCACGAATAATTAAACGACATAATAGGAATTTTTATACAAGACTTTTAAATTTAGATATTATTATTGTTGTTTTATTTAATTTATTTAAAATATATTTTTACAGTTACAGTTTTAAAAGATCACACAAGAAGTTTCAGAAATATACATTAACTTGGATGTTGAAATTATTAGTTATATTTAGAATACAATCGAATTAGATTAATTAGATGAAATATTTTACACACCTATATACATTTTTTTCTTATTTGGGGTGATTGCACTAAGTAATATTCAATATGTAGTTCAGTTCCTTATGTTTATCATAAAATAATACAATACCTAATATGTATACGATATGAGATATTTTATTTATTTGCCATTATTTTTGACATTAAATATTTCTTAGAAACATAGACGATACTTGAAATAAATCCAAGGGAATGAATGAATGATCTACTGTTCATCGATATATGATGCGTTTTGTCTTTCTCATCAGAAAAATAAAAACTGTATCTTTCCATTTTTATTTAACTATCCGCTAATTTTTTTTCCATAATAGATACTTAGCTAAATAAAGAATATTAATTGGTTTTACAATAACAAGTAATAATATATTTTTCTGCAGCAATATTTTTTATGTATTAAATACCAAAAATGTGGAAGTAATATTTAATTTTATAAAGCAAAATTTTAAAGTTTATAATGTACAACTTTTATCGATAGTTAAACATACCAGTTAAGTTTGATTCAAAATCTCCCATAAATGTATTTTATCATTTCAGTAATAGATATTTTTGTTGCATTTGACTATAATTGAAAATATTTACTTCATTTTAAAATATAATTCAAACATTTTAAATTTAAATCGTGTAATTTGATTATTTTTGACGTAGGCTTATTTTTATGCACAACATCATATTGTTAATACAGATATACAGCTTCGGTTACGTATTTTCAATTCAAATCATAGTTACGCGCGACAACTTGAAATAAAAACCGTTAATAAAGACGTACTTAAATAAATCTTTTGGTGTAAATTAGAGTTTATTAATAACCAGTTCATTGAATCGTATGCACTATACATTGCACACTATAAAATCGATTTATATATATCTAAAGATCTTTCGACCCGTATTGTTTTTTTTTTTTTTTTTTTAATTTTATAAAATTATTCTTGTCTGATACCAGAGTAGTGTTTGTTCACCAATTCTAAGGGTGTTTTGTGTGTATCGCATTATGATGGGGAGTTTATCTGACTTAAGTAGGGTTGTATCATTGCCGTTTATTCGCTGACCTTTGTCGAAGCTCAATCGTCCGTGATTACCGTCATTATCTCAATCGTTAATAGTCCCAAACATGTGTACGTTATCCGTGCAGACGAACTTAACGATTAATTGTTCCAAATAAGAATTTAACTACATTGAATTGTATATATTATCATAAAATAATACTACTGTTTATAGTGGTTATTGTTTTCAATTTATTTTGACCACTGTTCAATATTGTATTAACAGGGTATTATCAAGGTCCACGTTTATCATTGTAGCTCTCATATCGTAGAATCAATTGAATATCTTCATGTATTCGTTGTGACATTGAATATTAAAATGATATTTTTTGAGTATTTGTATACTTACAAGCACGATATGCCTAGCATAATTAAAAAACCATTGAAATTTCGCAAATGTTTTCTCATGGATATAAGCCAAGCGAAAATTTCGCTTGTTTTTTTTTGGCACTTGAATGCTCATGAAATACATCTTCTTTAAATGTGTTGTTAACTTATATTAAAGTGACAAAAATAACAGAAGTAAAATGCTAATCTATTCATAGAAACTAGACTATTTGTGATTCTCAGTAAAAGAGATTTTAATATTTATACTTTTAAATCGCGTCTGAACGCTTAAATACGCTACAGTACTATGTTTTGTACAATTCTGATTTACCTATTGACTCTAATCATTATTATAGATAACAATTTGATTATTATGTAGTTATAAGTTTATTAAGTTTAGTTATAAGTATGGATGGGTCAACGGAAAATGTGATGGCGAAGATTAGCTACGTTATCGTTGTTATCATATCTTTTTATATACGTATATCTTATTTATGCATCATTTATATCCCAACACGAAAAAAAATTACAATTCCTACTTTGAACACTTATTTTAACATCATCACCTTGATGTTATTTTTTTAAGAATGATTTAGAAGTTAAAAAAATTAACTCTTCAAAGAAAATGTATAAACTTTTGTTCCTGTTGTATAGAAATGTCGTGTGAAATTATTTGAACCCTTCTGGGTAGAATATGTAAACATCAAAGTTTTAAAATTATATTCAAATTATTAATTTTGATATAACTGGACTTTTCATATAGTAGTTAGCATAAATTATTTTTTAAAGTTTTTTTTTAATAAAATTATTTTTTAGTTTTCAATATTCAAAGACTTTCTGAACAGTGGTATTCACTAGTTATCATTAAATATTATCGTGAATATATTGTTTATTTGGTAATATAAAAACAAAATCGAAAAAATGCTGTTTTTCAAGTTTTTGTTATTGTTTGGTTTATGTTCAGAAGTAGGATACTAACCTATGGTAAGTTTGGTCGTCAAGATTTTTTTCAAGTCTCATACAGGTTTTTGCTAGGCTAAAGCGAAGGGTCTTTCTATACTAATCGTCTAGCTTAGAGATAGAAACCACCCTATCTACTCGGCTACACATGCCCGTTATAATTTTCAAGTTAGCTATACAAGTAAAATATTCTACATTATATTATATTATATTCTAGATAATATAGTTACACAGAAGATGTCAAATATCATTACGAATTTTTTCAGGTATAATATATTTGGAAGAGTAATGGTACTATTGCTTATACTATTACAAAAAGACAGCGTATCAACGAAACAAGTAGTATAATCAATACATGTGTTCAGTTCAGCGTAACAGAGTAATTGCAAAGGAAGTATTTTTTTGCGATTTAGTTTTAAGAACGGTTATATTACCGCACCTGTGTAGTCGTTTATATTTTTCTATACCTGTATTTAAAACTTCACACCCATACATATCAATCATTATCATTAATCATTATAGTTAAACAATATTGTGAACACTCGTCATGTAAATGAGTATAATAATTTTTCTATCCACTACGGTCATAAAATACTGCAGTTAAAACGGTCAGCTTACTATAAGTGGCGTAATTTATAAGTTTTGGTGTCTTATATTCTCATGTATTAATTTAAATCCTTAACATAATTTTTATGCTACACTTTTAATTATTAGAGAAGACAACATGCATATAAACGCAGAATAATGTGATAGCAGCAAATCACTGCGTATCATTTGAATCGTATGAAAAAATTATCATCGGATGCTGCAAGTCTGCAGTAGCTATGTTATCACCGGTCAGTGATAGTATAACACAACGTAATTATTAAAAATGCAAGTTAAATATTTAAGATAAAAATACAAAAATCTTGAAGCGTTTGAGATTAACGTTTACTATTTTATTGGTATTTCTTATTATGATGTTTAAAAGAATTCTTATTATTTTTTCTACTGAGGAATTACATATTTAATGCATATTTCAATTGAAATTAAGAATAGTAATAATATTTCTCAGAGTTGTAAGATAAAGATTTTCTCAAATGAAATTGCAAAATATAAGTTATACCCTAACTGTTAGTAAAACTCGGATTAACCATTGAGTGGAAAGAGGGACAGAGGTTAACGTAATCAAATAAATATTTTGGATTTTTAGATCGATTAAAAGGAGAGGGATTTTAACTTAAAAAAAACCACAGATAGAAATTTAAATGCTAATCTATTATTGAAATAATTGATCTCTCAGTTATTCTCAATGAGGCAATAATAACGAATGTGTTTACTTTATGCGAAGTGTTTTCGGTAAATGTTATGTACATAAAACAGGAATTTTCCAAAACGGAACTTGAAGTCAAAAACAAATGTTGTGCGATTTGTCCGTTTCAAAAGTTTATGATATTATCAACTGTTAACGAATTCAGTGATTCTTTACCGAACTATTGAGATCACAGTTATGTGTGGAGATAGCATTCCTACGACCAGAAACCTTGGGTTTTTAAAAAGGGAGACAGAAAAGAGTGATTGGCTTGCAGGTCGTTGCAGGGACTGCGGTTCGCTTGAACGGTGTTCGTCGAGCTGTACGGGTGAACGGTGTGAGGGTTTGATGCGGTTGGTGATGGTGGTGGTGGTGCAGAGGGAAGAGAGGCAAAAAATGATTAGTAATCAAAGAACTCGCCTGATTGACCGTGAAAGAGGATTTCTCGCGATCGTCACCCGACGTGCCCACGCCGCCGTGTATGGACATGGATATGTCGGGCGCAGCGCTGCAAGTGGCTAACACGAGCGTGGTCAGCACCAGTGCCACCAGCGGCGTGACGATCGGCGGGATCGGTAGTGACTTCAGCGGCGGCATTGCGGGGCTACCGCCGCTGCCGCGGTCTCCCCGTACGTTCGCGGCCGTGATGCGCGGGCCCTCGGGTCCTGTGTCCGTGTGACTTCAGCTACGACGACGGCGACGACGACGACGCTGACATACGATACTGATGATGTTGACGACGACGACGACGACGATGACGATGATGATTACGATGACGATGCGGGTGTGCAGCTGCGGTCGGTGCACCGGGCGCGTTGTGGTCGGACGCGTATTCGACGAACAGTAACACGGACGAGTGACCGGCGGGAGGCTGCGAACCGACCTGTTCTCCCTCTCCCCACCGCGGAGTATTATTATTCTACGACGAAAATATTATTATTGTCTACCCGTCTCTCATTTACTCTCTCTCTCTCAACGCGTTCAC
Organism: Sipha flava; assembly: GCF_003268045.1. Taxonomy (NCBI): domain Eukaryota; kingdom Metazoa; phylum Arthropoda; class Insecta; order Hemiptera; family Aphididae; genus Sipha; species Sipha flava. The sequence continues at coordinate 258,630 of NW_020273630.1, read as the reverse complement.
ACGCACCTCCCTTCCTCCCAGCACCCGTGCCCTGTCTCCCTTCGTACCTCTCTCGATCTCTTTCCCATCTCTCTTACGCGCACGCACGTCGTATCCCTTTTGTGTGCAAGGTGCGGCCGCAGCCGCCGCAGGGCCTCGTCAGCACCACTATTGCAGCGTACCTCCGAAGCCGTCTTCGTCGAAAACCCTCGAATAGAAAAAAAAAACAATAATAATCCGAAACAATAAGGCGCGCACAGACGCGGTGCACAAAGAGAATCGGAATACGGTGTATCGTGACGTCGCAACATGCTATGCTACATCGCGGGTTCTGCAGCATAACGGACGCGCGATAAATGCCCACCCGTGTTGCAGTGCTTTCCGATATCTTCTAGAATTAGCGACTATTGTGCCGCAACACGTTCGCCCATTACGTTCTTGTACAATGTGTACGTTCATTGTAGTGTGCGAATCATTAATGTTGCGCGTTGGCGCGCAGGTACACACGGTCAATATCGAACGGAGACCCGTCAGTTGGATCTTTTGGTTCGGTTTTCATCGACGAAAACGAGATTGACAGAATGGAATACGGAATATGTAAATAATATTAATAACGGAATAGTATGTCGTCAGACACTTGACTCGATACAATCGTATAATATACGAGTACACAAAAATCATTGTGCATTAGTCATAAATAGGAAACGGACGTCAATGCTACAAAAAAAAAAAAAACATAGAAATATCGATTTGTGAGTAATTTATTTTAAACGAATTACTCGTTTTATCGTCACATATCGTATTAAAATATCAATGTTTAAAATCGACATATTGGCGGTATTGCCAGGAAGTTGTTATAATATATTATGCTGTATTTTCGATATTTATTACTATTAGCGTCACATTCAGCGAGGCAATGACGCTAGTTCAATTTTTATCTTAGAAGAGTTAAAAATCATTCAGATGCGTATTTAATTTTTCCTGTTCTCGTATCGTCTATTAAAAATCTCATTATTCAGTTGTTATCGGTAGATAGCGGCTATATAAAAACATTATACATTTTTCATTCTGTTGAAAAAAAATAATTATTTATATTATACTTATTCATATGCTTTAAATGTATCAATGAAATAGTTAAATACTCTGCATTAATACGAGTATAATAATAATAATAATTAAAAAAAAAAACCTGAATGCAGAAATTTATTGTATGAAACAGAATTAAATATTTATTAATTTTTTATATTAATCGAAATAAAATAATGAAAGTGTTAGGATTTTATTCACCGCAAGATACTTTTTAGAAAATTGTTTCTGGTCCTCAGCAATAAATAAGTATTGAAAATCATAAAAATATTTTTAATGTAGTTAAAATTGAAATTACATCTTAACTCATTCATTATTAATGCGATATGACATCAAATACATTAGGCATGTGAATTTTTTTTCGATCTGTAGTGATTATTTGATGGTTCATTAAGTACTCATTATTTGCAAGTTTATTTTATAGACATAAATCAATAATATACATACAATTTTTTACTTGCATTTCAGTCACTGTTATTATTACCTTTTAAATGCACGAAATATGAATTTTATTATTATTTTTTTTTTTGATAATAACAAATTGTCTTTTAATTAATTAAGTCTTGGGTGTATTAACGATACTTTACTGAGGGGTCTTTAAATTAATGATCTCATAATTTCAGTTTATTATTTTAAATTTTAATTGTACTATTAATTTATGTTATTTCCATAGTATTCATAACTAATTTAAAATTACATTTGATAAATTATAATCATAATATTACATTATATTATAATGTAATTTATTTTGTAATTTTGTTATTTGAAAATTACATATGCTACAGTTATTTTTTTAATTTAGATAAATGTCATAATTATACCAAAGAGCCTTAATATTTATAATGTATCGGATATATCTTATATATTATTAGATTATTATATATCTAAATATTTATGGCACGTGTCTTAAAAATAATCAGTGTTAATAAATGTTAAAATAAAATTTTACAACTATGATTTATAAGACTATTGTTAATAACTTTTAACATTTTTATAATTTTACATTTGCTTATTCATATGATATTTCCTGGAAGTATTTGTAATATGAAACTTTGAGGAGACAATTAAAAAATGTAATAATTCTATTTATCTAAAATTAACTTAATATGAAACAAAATAAATAAAAAGTACTGATAGGTTACTAAAGAATATGCTATAACATGAAAATTAATAATTCCCATGTTTTATATACATACATTTACCAACACATGTATTTTTATTTTTTTAGGGTTTTATAAAGGCTTTGGTAATACATTGTTTTAATGATAATATACTTAATTATTTTTTAAGTAATAAAAATATACATTGCATATTTTTGTATTTTATTATAACTGTATGTTATGTTAGTGTTAAAAGGGTTCTAAAAAGAGAAATATTTAAATTATAACAAACAATAATTAATATGCTTTCAATTACGCTTCGATTATCGATGAAAAATATGTATTCATGAAGCTAGGACCAGCGAATTGTATTTTTAAAACTTAAGAATCTGAATTATAGTTCGAGGAAGATTTATACAGGCTTACGAAATTACATGAGAATATTGTAATTATTTAAAATCATAGGCGTGCGCAGGGGGTATGCAGGGTATGCAACTGCATACCCTAAACATAGAATCTTCTTTCTAAAATTACAAAAAATAAATAAAAATTATGACATATTTGGTCTTATGTATATTATGTGATTTTTTATTACATTATGATTTTTATTATATTTTTATATTCAATCCCAGACAGTTTAATTTATTTTTGAAACACAAATCATATGCTATAACGATTTAATGTGTTAATGAAATTAAGAAGTACAATAATTCAAGTGAGATTAAATAGCTATCAACTACAAAACAAGAAATGGCTATAAATTAAAATCTCAAAATTATTGGTTATATTAAGAATTCAACTGTACCCAGAATTGTTTTATGATTAATTTTGATTATTTATCAAATTTAATTTGTTTTTCATTTAAGTATATAATTATGTTTTTATTTATTCACCCTATTTAAATGTATTACTCAAACCATTTCAAGTGTTAAATATTTATTTATTTTTTCGTAATTTATTTTAAATTTTAATTATGAAGACAGTTATAACGATTAAGAAATGGCTATTCAGTCATTTTTTTCAGGAAAAAAAATTTAAATTTTAAATTAAAGAGTTATTAAGACCAGAATTTGGAACGCTTAAATTAACTTTCAGTTTAGGGGAGGGGGGATAGGCAGTGCAGTCTTTTGCATACCCTGAAAAAGGGTCTGCGCACGCTTATGTTTAAAATTATAGCATTATATTAATTTATGTGTGAAATACTTATGTTTTTTAAATCATTACTTAGTAAATCATAAATAAACAATATTACCTCTCCAATGATTTAATCGGCCTGCCTTTTGAAAACCGTGGTTGACTCTTTAGGTATGGAATAAAGTAGCCAACTTATATTTTAAAAAAACAATAACTTTCTTTTTTTACCTCACTTTTATTAATTTTATTTAAATTACATATACACACATTAATACATTATTATAAAACGTTTACAATTTATTGTGTCCTTTTGCATAGACGATCGCGTAGTCTTTTACACTCATCTTTGATCATCCATACAAAATGACAATATGAACACGTCTGTGTTTGAAAATTTTGCTCCTTATATTTAATGTCGCTTGTGTGTGTGCGCGTGTATGTGTGAACGTGTGTGCGTCATGTTTTATCTTTAGTACTTATGACTTGTTCTTATATTTAATTTGTACTGATTATTATAATTATTTAATTATATATTCAATTTTTTAAAAATATATGAATACTTAGGCGCATATTATTACAATATCGTTACATAATTGCGTGATTCGCAGTATCGAAAAATATAACTTGTTGTCACTAGACAATGATTAAAATCTATTGGATATTTGTATATAGATATATGTAGTATAGTTTTAGAATACCATATTTAAAATATAACGTAAATAATGTTTGTCAAATGTATACTCTCGATATCCCGAGGAAGTTCAATGCAGTCTCAATCACTTTCTCTCTGGCTGCCATTTCTTTAATTTTTTCTAGATCATCCTTATTTTCCTATTTTTGATTTCTAGGCGTATGATTACCATATAATTGATACCAATCATTCCCTTATCACTAGATCCCCACCTGTCTTAATATATACTTACTTATTTCTTTCATATCTAATGCTACACTCGAATATAAAACTTATTATATGCGTACCATATTCCATTCTGTATTGTTATCTGTATCTAGACTTAATTGTCGAGTTAAAATATTTATAATTTTTAAAGGTACTTAAAAAAACAAAAACGAAAGTGAAAGTACCAGCTTTCTTAAATAAAACATTTTTATAAACCGCATTTAATTGGTAAAAATCTAATTTTAAAGATCGAATATTCTGAATATGAAATTTCCACGCCATTATTGAAACAAGAACATAAATACATATTTCTTACTTATATGACTCATTGTTACAGTTTACATTTAGGACAAAGTTGATCGAGAGGCAAAAATGTATTTTTTAAAAAGTGAATATGAAAACTCATTTTTTTTTTTAATATTAATTTATCAAAATAATTCTAGGAAACAATAAATTCGGGGATATTTTTCCGAGAGATAATTTAACTATAAATTCAATTTAAACATAATTTGTTTAAGTTATGATAATAAAAATATTCTATGATGTTATAACGTGATTATTCATACTTGTAATTAATCATATTCTATTTTTAATAAGTATACATAACACATTATAATTATATAAAAAAATGTGCGCAAATAGATTTTATAAAAGAGATATTTTTGAAATTAATATGTATGGACTATAGTGACAAATTTGACAATGTATACATGAAAAGGATGAACCTATAATTACAAGTATATATATTAAATATTGTTCTTATTGCTAGTTGAACATTATATATACCTACGTAATTGGATAATGTTGGCAGATTTATTTTTGTTTTTACATACTTATATTAAAATGATTATTTTAGAGTTTATTATTCAAATATTTGTAGTACCATATTATATTAGATTACATTATACACTGGTTCTTAACTAAACGTTCAAGTTTGAGTGAATGAAGGATTAAAACTGTACACCTTAATTTATACACACTCTATTTTAATTTTCTAACACAATATTAATGGGGATGTTTTTATTTAAATATTATTTTATTTATAATTTTTTGATGCCGTTTAAATGACCTAATTATTATTCCAGTTTTATATTCTGTATTCATAATACTCTCTACTCAACTTATAATAAATAAAATGTAATATATTTAATTATTTTTTAGGTAATTAGAGTATATATTTTAGTACTTTTTTTATATAGACATACATTAGAATAAATAGGTTACCATATTTTCTAAAAGGTATTTACCTTAAAAAGCAATTTTTTTTTTAAAGGCTTTAAAAGCAATTTAAATGATTTAATATGAAAAAATTATTATTATATTTTATATAAATTGATTATTTTTATCATTATTTTGGTACTACGAAAAACTTACTATGCAATACTATTTTTTATTATTAACTCTTGTACTTACAGAGAGTAACTTAACCTAACTTTTACTAAATTTTAAAGCAATAGTGTATTAAAAGCAGATATACGAGTATAATAGCAGTATTATGTTTTCAATCTATTCATTGTTAAAATATTATTGCGTAATCAAAATGCCGAGCCCCTTTAAACATAAATATTGTTATTGCAATAGTATAATCACAACACTTGAAAATAAAATAGAAAATAAATAAAAAATTGCCTTTTTTGTTTACCTCAAGAATTCAAACGTTTTCCAAAAAAACATAGTTAGTTTTCTTAGTTACTTTATCAAAATTTCGAATCATAATTATATCAAACAAAATCCTAAACCTAATGTAGCATGTATGGATCAATACAGTAAGACGAATTTCATTCATTTTTTTTTTTTTTTTTGACGTATACTAAAATAAATTACTTAAGTTGTCATTAAAAGCCATAGTTCAGCTTATGATCATAATACTATAAATTGTATAAAATTATCTATATTTAATTATAGATTAAATAATTTGCAGAAGTGCATTTGTTTAAATTTAGTTTAAAAAGTGACGTATAGAAAAATTATGATTTGAACTTTTGGTAATTTAAAATACGGATTTTGAGTATAGAGCTCTGTTGATGTTTTTGGATTATTTTCAAAGGTAATTCTTAAACTGTAACTGTTGTATCTGATGCATTAATCGTCTCTCGCTCGAGATGCTCATACTTTCACGTTTTCGATTGTCTTAATTTAATCATTCTAACACACATAATAGTGAATGCAAGTATTTCATTTCTAAATGAAGTAATTCATGTGTTATTACGTGAAATAAATTTCAAATACTTAAATCGTCTCACGTGTCTTATAGCTCCTTTCTTTTTTCAACCTATACCACCAACTATATCCGTATGTATGTTTAGTTCCTCATTCAAAAACCATTATAAAATCATTACTACAACTCAAATATGTCTTATGTATTATATTTTAATGATTTAATAATTCGAGTACATTGTTTGTACGATATTTATATAAAATCGCAGCTAACTTTTCACTAGAATAAGTATATAAATAAAATTACATAGCATACAAAATATCACTGATATAATTTGAAAAACATGTAATGCATTTAATATAATATAATTTATATGTCAAGTTTACGTAGAATGTTATTTTTAATACATCTCCTGAAAATGATAATGGTATATAATTTTATTACGTAGTTATTGCAGTAATTAAAAATGTATTAATCATAAATATCGTAAGTTCGTAAGTAATCGTAAGTTTTAGGTAAAATGAAATCCGACGACCATAAAGTATAGATCTAATGGGTATCTATTTATTGATGATTTATCTTTTTTATTTAATTAAATATTTATAGGCGATATTCACATAAAAAGTGTATAGTGGAAAAATTGAATATCATATAACTTGTATGTTGGAACTTTTCGGATTTTTTTTTTTTATCAACGTTGATTTTCAGATTATATTGATATTGGGTTCAACTAAACATTATTTTTATACTAATTTACTATAGATAATTTATGATCAATAGTATATGTTTATTGTAGATAGTTATAATATATAATTTTTTAAATAATACTTATTACAAGTATAAAAAATAAAAATATAAAATAACAATGGTATTTTATAATGCATCTAAGCAAAGAAACCATTTAAAATAATTCTCGTCGCAACATTAAAGAAATATTCCGTATTTTAAGGTTAATTATATGCTCTTTTATTTTCAGTAGATTTAATAAAATTAATAAGCAGTACGTTATACTCGTAAAGCGCCGAGTAAACTCTTCATATGTCTATGTAATAATATATTACACAGTTATGAAGATTTTAAAATTTAACAAAAGTATAGTATTCATTAAACATTTTTTTCATCATATATACTCGTATATTCGAAAAAGGCTCATGTAGTTTTATATCTGAGACAACTCAAAGTTATATAGTAAATTTATTGAGATTTAAGTATCACGTACATTGGAAGTTTTCCATTCTACTTTTAGATTTTCTCTGAGAGAATATCCTGTAATCAATTTATATGAAAACGATAGTGCAGATTTTCAACTTGAATGTTGCATATCAGAAAAATATAAAAGATATAACATTATTTTAAAATGAATATAGTTGAGTTTATTGCGTGTTTTATTTAAATATTGTCTTAATGTTTTTATTTATTAAATTTTGTACTGCATGCAACAGTCATGTTATGGAATGTTTCCAATTAAAAACCTAAACTTTAATACTTCAACTTGGAATTTTCAAAGTCGTAGCGCACCCAGGATATTTTAGTCTCTGCAGAGTACCTGGTAAATAATACAATAATTTTGCCGTCTCATATTAATCAACAATGACATTCCCAGACCTAAAAAGTAGCATGTTTTACTCGATGGTGCTTATTGCAGTTACTGCTATTTATGTTATGAAACATGAGCACGCTCGTGCTCCGTCTATGAACATGCTATATTAGAAAACTACTCATGACATATTAGAAAACGGTACTGTTGGTACTTTGAAGTATTCTTAATGGCGACTGGGAATGATATTAATGGATAAATAATGACGTGTTTAGATAATTATGGTCTTTATAATTTCTATTGTGGACTATCGTAGGATCACCTCATAGCTTTTTTTATTGTGCAACTGTATAATATTAATGTTATTTCACAATATACTAGGTAAAATGTACGTCAATATGTAGAATAAATAAATGTATTTTACACTTATTGTAGATTTCTTAAATATTTTATTAATAATATTATTTGAATGATAATTTTTTCATCAGACTTACAACATGAAAAAATATAATTCCAAACAAAATACTGATATCCATGTTTTTATTGGTTACATAAAATTGAAGTTTTTTTCGTGCATTTCACATATTATTGATCATTGTCATTATTCTAGTATAAAATGTTTTATAATATGAAACTTAATAGTTAAGAATAGATTTAGAAGGTAATTTTTTCCAAACCACCGCTGTCGCATATGTTAATAACATTTTATACTGTTGAATACTTAATAAATTCAATTAAGCTTAATTTATTTACACGAAATCTGTATTAGATATTTTCTAATTTAATACTTATAGGTTTCGATTTCTACACATTATAATGATTCTTTATCCAATGTCTGATCGTCTTTATACTACAAGGTTTATGCATAAAGAGGACATAGTACACGCTGAAATGGTTTCGAAAAGGTACATTTGTTATTCAAGCAAATCGTAAAATGAAATGGTTTTTAGACGATAAACATGATAACATTCTAGTAACTATTTAATATAAAACTGGTAATATTTATTTTCGTCGTATTATAAGAATTAAATACCTATAGGCGATGAAATGACAATAAAAACAACGTTTAAAATGTATATTTTAACTCGTACATTAGATCCGGAAGGTATTAAATTTGATATTTGTTGATAAAAGATCATTAATTAACTACCTATGTATACTTATTATTATAGTTTATTTTTCAAATTTTAAAAAGCATTTTGTAATTGTACTTTCACAAAATTGTTGATCTGAGATAAAAAAAAAATAACTACATGCTACATAACTATTTGAATTTGAAATCCTAAAATTCAAAATTAAACATTGAAAATCATGATAAAGAACAATTAATGACCTAGAATTAATAGATTTGTGTTTGGTATACAAAAGTCATTATTTATTAAATAACAGTTTCATTATGAAATAAATAAATTAATGCAATTACTATTACAACTCACCGCGAGACCAAAAACTGTCTTAATCATTTGATCAGAATCTTAGTTAATATAAGTGTTTATTGCAGTATAGAAACATTTATGTATTAGGTACATATTAATATTAGGTTTATTAAAAGTTTTAATTAGGCCATGAATTATTTTTAAATATTTTGAATTTTCGAGGATTAAAAGTTTAGCTTTAGCTGATCAATTTTTATTTCGGAGTGAAAAATTAAAAATAGGTAGGATATAAACAGAACTATTAAGTGGTTTCGATATAATGTAACAGAAATTAATTTACGTATTGAAAGTAAACAGGTTTCTCTGAATGTAAAAATAGGTTTAAAATAAAAATAATCCGAAAAAAAACGTAATTATTGATAAATATAATGATACAAGCAGTAGAAGATAACGTTAGAAGGTGTATACAAGTATTTTACTGTTAGTTTTCAGTACTTATTTGACTAATGAACCCGGTTTAAAAAAAAGTATCACAAATAGTAATCATATAAAATAGAATATTCTACTAGTAAAAAAAAAAAATAAAACAATAAATATAAATGTCTGTAAATATGTTAAAAATTATCATGAAAAGATGTTTTAAATGTATACATATGAGACATTAAAATTGTCAGGAATATTAAAATCGTTACATAAAAATTGACGAATACTTTGAACAGCTCAACGGTATGTTTTTCTTTTTTTTTTTTTACAACATATAAAGTTACTGTTCGGACCGGCGCATCGCGTAAATTATACTCGACGCGTTGAATAGGGTTTCCGGAGGGCTTCACGTGCAACGATTGTGTAACTTGGATATAGTGTATCACGAGCTTGTCCAGTGTAGTGTGATGGCTAGCTCCTCATTGTAAGTGTAACTTATTACTGATTTCGCCATAATGGTCCGAGCGTCGGTTTGAAAACATTTCCGAAAAAAAAAATGATCGCGGACCCCGGTGGTCTAACGGTGCCGTTTGCAATCTTGTGCATTGTTGATCTGTTCGGTATCTATCCGATAATCGTTCTGCCGGGACCTATAATAAAATGCGGTAAGTACAGCAGCGTACGCGATGGTATAGCGATTCGGCATCGAATAATAATCAGATGAAAACAGGATGGTTGGGAATACCGTTGGCTGTCTGCGTGTTTGCGGTCCAGGTGTACACGGCCGTTTTGCTGGGAAAATGTTGGATCATGGCCGAAGAAATCGAACCGAACATCGTGAAAAAAAACCGGTAGGTAGGCGGTAAACCGAACTGCAGCACGCGCACTAAATCGAAATTATGTATTAAAAATGTGTACTAGGTATCCGTACGCTGCTTTAGCTGAGCTCATTTTCGGAGGTAAAGCCAAATGTATCGTCACCGTTATGTTGGACGTGGCCGTGTTCGGTGCGTGTATTCCAAATCTTCTGATCGGTAAGGTCAATGAATGACGGAAACACCAATCGAACGCAACCTGTGATCGATGATAACAAAATATATGATTTCATAGCGGCTTACAATATTCACACACTCGGATTAACATTTTCGAACGACCGTGTTAACGTGTCCCCATGCGTGTGGCTGATTGTTATTGGAATAGTGTTGTGTCCACCTCTTTGGCTTGGAAGTCCGAAAGATATGAAGTACGTAAAATTTAAAAATGTTCGTTAAACACTATTAATATTTTTCGAATCAGTTACTGGTCCATAACTGTGCAATTGGTTTACAATCAAACATTATTTCTATTAGTAATAACTAAGTCAAATATGTTTACAAAAACTATTTTTTACCGAATTTACGAACATGCGTGTAACAATATTCGTTTGTACTAATAAAAATTTTAAAAATACGATTAAAATATTTCTAAAATATTACGGTTATTGTTTAAATAGATTTATTCAAAGTTAATTTTAATATTGATTTTAACTATTGTAATAGTAATGGTTAAATAATTTTGATAGTAATTTTAAATCTCAATAGCGAGAAAGGGCAAGACTCTTATGTATAATGATGGATGAATGAATGGAATTGCTGTATTAACTTTAAACTTGAAACGAATGTACCATTGTTCCCGAAAAACGATTCTGAGTAAAATATGTTGGGTGGAGCAGTTTATATTTCTATATATATATATATTAGTATACATATTTATTATATACGAGTATATTAGTATAGATATTGAAAATTGAATAGATTTTCTGATTTTTATCGTAAGGTCAAAATGTCTGATTTAAACACTCTTAAATTATATTTCTTGAATTAGTAATGGATATGTATGAGGACATTTGTGTTACATTTTCAAGACTTTACGTCGTACCAAAATTATTTCATCGTTATTTTTGAAAAAATATTAAGAAAACATGAAAATTAAACCATCTATTATAAGCAGTGAAATTTTCATATTCTAACGAATATTATTTTTTGAGTTAAAGTGAAAAAAGAAATTCGATTTTGTCGGAAAACAGTATGCCGTAAATATTGCTGTACTTTAATAACTTTTCGTCAGTTTTTCGAAATTATTATAAAAACTGTTGTAAAATTGGTGAAATTAGCCTTTGAAAGTATCAACTAGACACAATTTTCTATCAGAAATCTTTAACAGGTATTGGTTGTGATAATCGGAGTCATCCTTCTGGTCTAAACCGTGACACGGACACAAAAAAAAAAAAAATAGTGCGTGACAAAATGCGATTATTACTGATGAAGGTTTGGATTTCGGTTTATATTTAAGTTTTTTACAATTTTTTCTTCGTTGTTCTCAATTATTTTAATTTTTACTTGTTGATGATCAGAGCACTTTTTCTGATCGAAATCGTGTACGTGGACACATGAAAAAAACATACATAGTATGATAAAACCAATAAACTCCTCGTTTAGTTCATAACCTTAAAATTAAAAATCTAAATGTCTAATCCAAAAATCCACATCGATCGAGCACTATAATAAAACGGAGATAAAGTTGTAGCATGCAAACGAGAAAATTATTTATAATACAAATAGGCAATAATGTAAAACACCCCTCAAAAAAACATTTGAAGGTTCATATAATACACATTATAATATTGCACATATCTAACGCGTTAGACCTGTAATTCGATATTTTCATTCAGATGGATCGCGCTGAGCTCCGTATTTTTCGTGGGCTCAGTAAGTGTGTTGACGTGGATAACGATGTTTGATACACCGCGTGAAGTCGACGCGTTCCTACCCGAAACTTCGTGGGACAGTATCGCTCTTGCTTACGGGATATTGGCGTTTCAGGTAAGGTCGACGTTTAATCATTCGGCGATAAGCGAATCCGAATGAGCGCACGCAACAGGCGTTGTTGTTATGAATGTTATGATGTTATGGTTTTATGAATAACAGATGTTATTCATGCGTCGTGTTCTAGTTTGACGTGCATCCGCTTGTGCTTACCGTGCAGATGGACATGGTCGACAAACGAAGATTGCCACTGGTGATCATCTGCGCATTCTCGAGTAAGGCGTTCAACGTGCGCATACGAAGATAAACGTTTAACACTTACACACCTATCTAGCAGAAAAGGGACATGTCCACAAAACCTTTTTTTTATTGGAGACACATAAATCTATCTAGGCAAGAATTAGGAAAGAGATAGGTTTAAAAATGTGTACATTACCTTGATACTAACTTTTCTGAATGTTTGAATGGATTAGTCCCGTGTTTACACAAAATATGTATTTAAGGCAGATAAATACAAATACGTAAAAAACTAAATTTTGCAAAAAGTGGACATGTCTCCTTTCTGAAATTAGTGATTCATATATTGTATTGTCTGTTCCATTTTGCGTTCGGGCGTGTCAGTAACGTGTGGCTTGTTTTTAATCACCACCGTCATTGGCTACTGGCGATTCGGACCGTTACTGAGCTCGAATCTACTCAACGATCTGTCCAGTAGCCGTTACTTAAGCGCCAACATAAGTCTGGTCACGGTTCAGATATGTCTATCGACGTCGGTCAGCACCACGGCGTTGTTCCAGCACATCGAACATTTTCTCGGGATACCCAGAGGTATAAATAATGTACTATTTTCACGGACGATTTGTTGTACATTACGGTACCGCAAGGGTCGGTTATTATCAGCAAAGACTACTGGTCGTTGTTGGTAATGGCTCTAATTCGATCGGTCGGTTTAGACATCGCAAGTGGCGCACTGGCCAGGGGTATTGAGGAGATTTAGTACCTTGGGTCGGTGACGGTTATTAGAATGTACCGGCCCAGAAGCATTAGAACAATAATATAATATGAATCATATTAAATCGTATGAATGCCCAACTGTTTGGTACATTTTAATACTGCACTGAAAATACGTACCCCAGCAATCATGTTTATCTATTCAGAAATATTGTGATAGATGATAATGAAAGAAACGAATAGTGTTGTATAATTTTGTCCAAGACTGGATTGGATCTATAACATGCAGATATAAGTAAAAAATTTATGGAACCGAGGTTACTTTATCAATTATATGCTGTTACAAGTTTGTTTCTAAAAAAAATTATAAATGAGCCGTTTGATTATCAAACCCTTCCTGGGTTGCTCTGTTACCAATCCTATTTGCCTAGTCATTTAACGTGATGGCTAAAATTATCGTAGGTCAGAGAGAAAGTTATTTGGTTTATTTATTGAACAAAATAAAATTTAAAAAAAAAATAAAAAACTAATTAATAAAAACAATAAAATCATTGTATCTTTGACGATGTCTAATAGTCGATATTTTATGCACGGTTTTCAACATGTTCCAGTTCCATTAAAATTTGATTCAGGCACACTCGGAAGAGGAGGGCAAGTGGAGTAAATGCACCGCTTGAGAGTTTTAATAATTTAAATTTTTTGAATAAATAATAAAATATAAAAATTCATTCTTTGTTAATTAACAATTTATGCCCATCATTATTCATAATATAGTAAACATTGAATATCTATTCTGATAAACCGTCGTCTGTCGCACCTTAGTACTGGATACAGTTGCGTCTATCCACGCGTTTATTAACACATTTGTTTTGGTCAACAATGATATTTTTGTTAGAACTAATAAATACAATGAGTTACGTTTTAAATAAATTTAGTTATACTCATCATCGCGATGATAAAAAACAAGATATGTCAGCTGATTAGCGTTAGAGGGTGTGGGGGGGATTTGGCACCACGGCTCACATTGGGCACTAAAAGTATTTTGCACTAAGTGAGCTACATCTCTGCGGGCGTGCCTGATCTCATCCAAATGTAGCACGCAAACGCCGAAGGTGTGATCGAAATATTTCTACCATTTTTCGTTCGTAACACATAAATAGATAATACGCACAGTTGAGTTTCAACGACCGTTGGAATCGATTCGACCGTATCAGAAATGGAACTCCGGCAATCATCTGACGTATCGGTCGATCGCGAACAAGTGTACAACGACGCACCGGCACCGTCGTCGTCGCCGCCCGGCCGCGTTGGCTACGTTGACACTCGCCCGGCGACCCGGTGACGACGACGACGGGGAGGGGGGGCGTGGCGCCCGCCGGACGGCATTTAACCGCACACTCGCATTTGCGTTTCAGAATTCGGTTGGAGGAGGTGCGCGCTCAGGTCGGCCGTCGTCGCGTTGGCGGTGGCCGTCGGCGAGGCCGTGCCCAGATTCGACCTGCTGATGGGCCTGATCGGGGCGCTGCTGACGGGCCCGTTGATGTTCCTGTTGCCGCCGTTGTTCTACGTGAAAATGCGATCGTTGCGCCGGTCGAAAGTCAAAACGTCCGCGGCCGCGTGCTACCGCACGTTTCCGAACGCCGGACCGGCCCCCCCGGTGGTCGGCTTCAAGCGGTTGGTGTTACTGCTGGTCATAGTATCCGGCGGAACGTTAGCCACCGTCTTGACCACGGTGTCCACGGTCCGGGACACGGTGGTCTACGCCCGGTTCACGCCTTCGTGCGTGATGCAGTTGTTCGAATGACTCTCGGGACCGGTGTACTCGGTGCGTTCCGCAGGCCCCGGCCTAATGGGGCCCTTTGAAAAATGTGTAGAAAGCAAAATAATAAAACAGTTTTGTTATAATCGAGATCGAACAATAATTGATCGATTTGGTTTTGTACACATTGTCGTACGTCAACGTTGCGTTTGCACGATCGGATATCAAAACAGTTTGGTCGCAAATGATCAAAGCAGTGATTCTCATCCTTTTCTCATTCATGTCACCTTTAGCCACAAGAATCGAACACCACGTCACCCTAACATTAAAATAATAAATAATCTTAACTGTGTATTTTAGAATAATTCTTAAAATAACAAAAATAAAAATAAAAAATTCGGTACCCAGAAAAATAATAAGTACACCTAAATTTTATTTAGTTGCAGGGTTCAATAAATACTGACATTATAAAGTTTAAATTTGCAAATTAAAAAAAAAAAAAAAAAAAAAAAAAACAGAAAAAATGTAATGATTTGTATATTTGTTTTGTTATTTGTTTTATTTGTATATAATAATACTACATATCTAACGAGTGTAAAGTAACTAACTAACGACCCCGGTTAAGTCGATAAAATAATCGATGATGCAACGGTTTTGCGTTAATAATAATACTGTGCGTGTTTATTGGATCTAAATAATATAAAGATACAAACTTAAAGGTATGGTATTTACACGACTGTTGTGGTAATAATAAGATTTTATTAAAATTATTATTTTCTTATTTTTTTTCCTTTTCCCGTGGAGATTTCGTGTTACCCCTACACTGTGTCCATGTCACTCTGGTAGAGAACCAACGGATAAAGGCAGGGGTCGGAAAGTAATTTACATTGGAATCTTAAAGTTTAAAATAATAAATCAATGGGGTCTGGTGAAAATTTTTTTTTTCAAATCTTTATATTTTAAAAATAGCAGTGTAAAAATAAAAATAATTATTTTGTTATTCAAATCGATTTATATTAAAAATTACAATATTGGAAGTGTGAAAATAAAAGTTGACAGGGTCCAGAGCATTGCCTTCCGACAATTGCCGACCCTTGGATTAAATGCACGGAGTCCGGACGCGGACGGGGAGGCATTAATTTTATTTTTGCACACAGTTCCGAATCAGTGTAGTTGCGGCACCGCTTGGAACGTGGTGCACGCTTGTTGTTGTTGTTGTGCACGTGTGTGTTTCGCGTATCACTGTGTTAAATTCGGAGTAAACCGATTGACCGAACACGCCATAAGATGTAAAAAGAAAGAAGAGATAAGACATTTTGTGACCGTCGCAATCGGTTCTGGATGGTATTGAGGCAGATTTTAGAAAGTCATATTTTAGAATGCTGGGTTTTAGAATATCAAGTTGTAGAAACACTGTGTTTTATAAAATAAAACTTTTAGAATTTAAATTTTTAGAAATATTTTTATTTTTATGCTGTTTACTCGCATATATAATGTTTTCTAATAATTTTTTTATATTAAAAAATAAATATAATAATTGTTAATACTTAAGATTATTAGCAATAGCTCTCATAAATTCATCTAAATTATAATTAGAATCATCAACTATTCGTTTAAATATTTGCAATAAGTTATTATTCCGTGTTTCATTGTATTTTATTTTCTTGAATATCTACTTTGTTTGAAATCAACGATTCGATTATTGCTTCAGTTTCGTGTTGTTCTTTTTGAATTTCGGAGATAAATGAATGTCTACCAGGATGAGTATATAATAAAGGATTGAAAATGTTTTATATTCTAAAACACCATTTAACATTTTCTAAAACATAAATTTTCTAAAAGTTTCATATTCTAAAATATAGATTTTATAAATATTGTCATTCTAAAACTCGGCGTTCTAAAGCTTGATTTTCGAAAACATGCACTCAAATCGTTCTGGATACAGCTCACTTGTTTCTCCTGTTATGTTTGCTTTGCTCGGCTAACAATCTCTGCACGTATCGCGATACGAATAAACGAACAGATAAAGTTCGTACACAACGCGAATAGTCTACCGGAAAAAAAAATTCGAACGGAGCGCGCGGTTAATTGCGTATTCGTACACTTACACGCGCGCGCGCACACACGTGTTAGCCGTGTTTATTCCGATGATAATTGAATGGTAACCGGAACAACGTATCCATCTAAATTTAAGTCGTCTCATTAGGTGTTTGAGTGCACTCGGATTTCGTGGGCACGTGTAGTATTTATGTAGTACGTATTTTGCATTTGTCGTGAGAAAACGTAAACATTAGTTTTTTTTTTTTTATTATTTCTTTAACGAGCTGATGAATATATGAGTCAAGGGCAACAATAGTGCAGTCGTTCTCAGAGCGTTGGCCTCTATTCGCACGGTATTAGCATACTCTCCAATACACGTAGGTATTGTCTTCGTACAAATACAATAGCCCGATTTTAATCGATTCATTGTTGTTTGATTTCGCGATTTCACGTATGTTTCCCTTTCTGATCAGTGGAATATCGGCAATACGTACCCACGCGACGTAATATCGTCCAGTGAAATGTAAATAATCCGTCTGTACACGACATGTCGATCGCGATCCCAACGTTTTACGTAGCGCCGTACCGGGCACGGTTCTGTGTTCGAGCCCGCAAAACACTCGTACCCACTACGTGTAATCCACTTCAAAATTATTGTTCGTGTAAAAAGCTATCATCGCACGAATAATAGCGGCAGTCGGCCGGACGAAAAATAAGTAAACCTCGTCGAACCCGGAAAACGTAAGTTGAACGGAAAACAAACACGGTGAACAACAGTTTACGTGTAGGGAACAGATCGGAGACGGTCGGCGCCTTGTGGACGTAACTGACCTTAAACTTGAATGACCAACTTATTCGGTCTCCGTGAACGCGCGCATGTGCCCCACCAAAGACCGGTTCGACATTCCATCCGGCTGTATTTCCGAGCAGAAGAGACAGTGACTTATCTATTCTAGTAGCTCCCTATCGTCTCTCATGTTGAAGTTTAATCGCGTTTAAATCGGTATTATCGTTGCCGGTCTTGCGCGTTTTAACATGAAAATCACCATCGGACCATTGTTAACATGAATAAAGTTTGGATATTTTTGTTGTTCGCGGCAGCGGTAAGTGCATTGTTATTGAAATTTTGTTTTGTATTTCATTTTAATTTTATTAAACACGACGTCCGCACACGATTTTCGCTGTCCTTTACTCGACCAAAGATGTTTTAAAATACATAACAGTTTTCATATTATCTACCGCTGTTACTAAGAACTATATACATTTTAAGGATCCGAGTGTTGCAGAGTTTGTATAGTAGTTACATTCAAAGATCTAAATAACAAAAACCTTACGTATACATCGTAGTTAAAAAAAAAAAAGCAATATAATACTAATATTTAAAATATATATAAGCTGTAATCGCATTTGACTCAGATTTTAATTACGTAATACATTTTTTTAATTTTATATTTTCGAAATATATATTAAATGCTAATAACATAATTTTATTAAAAATACAAATTTAATATGATTTAGTTTCAGCTGCCGTTATACTTTATACCAGAGGCAGCCAAACTTTTTTCGGCCACGATCTAACTAAAAATATACTTCATTTTTGAAGATCTATATTTTTGGAAAATTTTTTTATAAACCAGAATAAAAGATGAAAACTATATAGATAAAACGTATTGACAATTTGTTCATAACTACCACGATTAATTTTCGTGCACGTCACACAAAAATAAATTCTAACATGATCGACTTTGAAATCGTCCGAGATCAACCGATTTGCCGCCCCTGCTTTATACGCTACTTTTTTTATATTCATTGTTTTTTTTAACGAACAATTTTTTTTTTATTAAAAGAAAATTATAAAAAATTTTATAGTAATCAATTCAATATTTAGATTAGATTAAAGTACATAATAGTCGAAGACAATGCAACAAACAAATATGTGTTTGAAAATTTTATTGTAAGCACATACTTTTTGAATTCTACTTTTTAACTATAAAATAACAATTCTTTTAGATATTCATGATATAAAATATTATATTTAACAATAAAGTTTCAATTGAATGTCGTTACGTACTAAGAAAATGAAGATTGAACTATAATACCTATGCATAGGTTATACAATTTATCATGATAAATTGTATTAAATCAAAAATAATTATATATATTTCATTCGAACCAAAATCATAAACATTTTTAGAAAATTATGAATGATCGTGTGATTAAAAATTATAAAGTTATATTTTTTATAACTTTTTATGAATTTATCCCAACAAAAATGTATAGTGAAAAAACAAGTAACATGTCTACAAGAGAGGACATTTTTAATTCAATCTTTTGTAAAATTTAAAAAAATATTATTTATATATTTAATTGACACATAATATAAAACTACATTTTTTTTTTATGTGTGAAAATGGTGTTCGAATTTTGAGAATATAAAATAGATCATATCCAATTAAAATATTTACATTGATTAAACAATATTAATGTTATTAGTTTTTATTTGAAAATCTATTTTATTCTCGGTCCATTGGTCATGCATCCCGTGAAAGTGAAATAACCACTTCATTTTTTTCTCATCATTCCATAGAGTATAAAATGCTCACAATAGGAAAACATATCGTCCAGTTTATAGACAGTGAAAATTGTTGACGACATTCACTAGATTGCGAATGTATTGACATATGTTCGAGTCGGTTAGTTTTTATATTATATTTGAAAAATAGTAACGGATAACGCCAAAGTTTATTTTAAAATTTTAAAACTTAAAATAATGCTTTTAAGTTTATTTAACTCAAACTGAATATTGATTAAAAATAAATTTTTCATTCATAAAACATTTAGAATACGAGGATTAGAGTTCTTTTCTATTTTTAATTTATGCCTACATGGTGTTAATTTATTTAATTTTCACTCGAATACGCTGACTAGTACGATAATTTAATGTTGGGCCATTTTATATTCTATGCTCACAATTATTAAAAACGGTACAAATTAATTAAAACAAGAACAATGATAAAATACAAAAGTTAAGAATGAAAAAAAAAAAAAAAGAGTGAAAAAATGGTATACATATAACAATTATTTTTATCATTATATAGACAGGATAAAACATAAATTTACGACTGTAACTGAGAAGTGGTATTTTTTGGAATTAAAAGTATAAATTATACAGGGTTCGAGGAACGAATCAAAAATGTTGACCCACATAATGAACTAAGTCTAAACTGTATGTCAACTATTTATAATATTTTTTGTGCGTACCAGGATTAATCTTAATTATAAATCAAATTCTAACGTAAATCAGTGTTATATGTTAAATATTTTGTGTTTAATTTTACCAATTAGTAAGTATATAAAAATAATTCTCATCAGAAACATATTTTAAAATAATTCGATGAAAACAATTGTTTTTATTAATTTGTTTATTAATTATTTTAATGATATATGCTCTAAATTAACATTATTAATACAAGTACCTTGCTCAGAATTATTGATATTTTTTTAAATTAGTAGCTGATATGTTTTTGACATAAATGTAATCAATGGCGTGTATTTATGTAAATAAGTTTTTATGGGTTTTTTTTTTTAGTTGTGTGTTATTTAAAAAATAAGATTTGAAGAATGAGTTAAAAATAACACAATGTAATCTTCTTTAAATAAAATGTATCAATGATGGCATAACGCTTATTTAGGTACTGCGCTTGTACGTATAATATATTGATGAACATGTGTTATAAAGAACAAGGTTCAGATATCACGTATCGGTTCAACTCAACGTAAACCATGATATCTATATCGTACATCTACTTCAAATTTAGAACAACGATAACTAATTTTATTTAGTATTTATTTTTTCATGAAGTTGTATTCACAATATTTTCAATGAAAGTACTATACTTTCAGATTTCTTAAAGTTTTTAAAATGTCAAACGCTTTTCAAAACAAAAAAATCGTTAAATATTTTTAAAATTAATTAAATTAGATAGGTACTGAGAGTTTTAGGGTTTATGAATAGTAGTTTAACTTACAAATATCGTTGTACTAATACATCAAGTATTATTAAAATATAACGTATGGCTTCAATATCGTGTTACTGAATTCTCAAAGTGATATCATGGTAAATTTGTAAAACGTTTCTCAAAAATAATGGCAAAATAGTATAATACAATGTGGATGTAATATTATATCAAAGTAATTTTTTTTCCCTACATCCACTCGTAGTATTTTTAAATTTTACTTAATATTTTTATAATATTTGACGGTGCAAATAACAAAGATAAACAAGATAAACGGTTTTCCAAAAATAAAAATAAAAATAAGATATTGGCTAATGAACTGTGTAAATAAATTTGCGTCAAATCGTACGATTGAACAGCTAATATTATAACGAGTACATATTTAAATTATACGTGTAATTGGACTTGCAGTGAAGTACTCCATCACTGCACAATATAAACATAATTATACTGGTTATGGATAAAAATCAAACATAAGAAATACATTTAAATTGTACACCATAAGATTAAAATATAACACACGAAGTTATTTTTTTTTTACGCGTTAACGTTTCAATGTAGGTAAGTAAACCATAGAGAAATTATGGTTTAAAATCATTAATTTACATCGGGGTATTCGTCACTAAAATGTACACGATTTCGTTATAAACCAAACTCACAATATTTTATCGGTTTACCGTGTGTTTCTTTTAAAAACCACAATGTCATCTTAATTTAGAATTATAATTTTATGGAAACGTAGTTCCGGTAGGACGGGGGGGGGGGCGATCCACGTGTGACACTCGTTCGGAAACACTGCAGAAGTGTAACAGCAATAGCATAGTTCCCAGCACGTGGATTACTATAACTGATGATAATAAAATCCCGTAAAGTCAGTGCCGGTGCGACCGCGTTTTCGCGGACACGGCAAAACGAGTACGGCGTAGCTACTTTTTTTTCCTTCACCCGTACCGCAACGAAATGTTCGCGTTACGGACCACAATGTGCACCGTGCACCTACGTAGGACGACGAACAAGCGATGTGCATAAGTAGTGGTTAGCAGTACAACGTTATAATGTCATTGGCACTGGTGAATCGTAACGATGGTCATTAGAAACGAACCCGGGGTTTTTTTTTTTCTTAAACATTTCCGAGCCACACCGAGCTACCGAACAATAATAGTCAGTGCCGGATTAAACGTTTATAGGCTCTTGGGCAACTAACCTTTTGGGCTCTACAAAATTATGTTTTACATACATCTATAACAGTACTGTCCAATTATTAAAACAAACCGGTTTAATAATAATCAACCGTTATCGATAAATAAAATAATGTTAATTACATTTTTTTATTTGCAAGAAAAATCAATTAATTACTATATTATGTATTTATATTTTTTATCAAAATAGTTTTATTATTATCACTGCGTATAACACAACTTAATATATATTATATTAAATATAATATATACATGAAATTTTCATAATGAATTTTGTCCTGAAAACTCGTAAATAAAATACAGGTATTGTTAATTAAAAAAATATATATAGTTTTCCGTTTTCACAGGGCCCCTTAAATCAGTGAGGCCCTAAGACGGGGGCGCCTATTCCGCCTGATGGGTAATCCGGCACTGATAATAGTGACGATAACTTTGGAACGCTTCGAATGTTTCGATGTCGATAGCGATAGAGTAGTAATTATTGTATCTGCGCGTTGCAGACGTTCGTGGCCGTCGCATGTGACGACTTAGAGGACTTCCCACTGGACGACGGTCTGGGCGGCGATGACGATGGCAACGTGACCGCAGCTGATAACGATGACGACTCTCCTAACACGACGGCGGCGGAAAGCGATAACAGTAACAACGTATTCATGACCGATCTCGATATGGACGAAGAGCCGTCGGACGAGTCCACGTGAGTGTCCTAATAACAAATGAGTTAATGTCACCCGACAAAAGTGTGCGCTCAAAAAAAAAGAAAAAAGGCGTGCGAATAGTCATCCTGCTCATGGGTGGGTCTCGTTAAAAATCCTCTGCAAATGATTAGTCATCTCTCTACGACCTGCTTTCTCTCGGTTTTTGTTTTATTTATATTTTTATGGACATCGCCTTACGCCCACGTTCGCTGGTACAAGCGAACCCGACTAATCCGATCCATGCTACGATTGTGCAGTACCTATCTAAGTGATTTGATTTTACGGACACGATGTTCCGATGCGTGTACGATGTTTCGTTCCTGAGGATAATCTTTCTACCGATAAAACAAACGCACAACTGAATTGATTGCGCTGTACGCAAAATGAACGTAAAAAAATAGATAAAACGCGCATGCGCATTATGAACAATACATATTTTTTTTATTTTTTTTTGAAAACAAAGTTCTGTTCTAATAACATGGTTTATGGTTAGTAATAACCGCAACAACAACAACCTTTTGTAATGGAATAGCCGAGCAAAAATAATAACTGAGGAAATTATGCGTATTGTGTACTGCGTGAACAGTTTATACAATTTTAAATTGAAAATTGATTGTGGAACAACAAGAAAATCCGTACCCCAAAGATCATTTCAATTCGACAAATATTGTCTACAGGTATTAACTGCTACTAATTTTTTATTGCTTTTTAGATATCTATAAAATACTCGCAGTATACCGTTAATAGTATGTCATATCCGTTTGGTGGTCCGTTACAACTTCTATTGGCGTATTCCTAAAATATCATACCATTGGTTTTATTTGTGTATAAAAAATGAATTGTATCGCGATATTTTTTTGCTTACAATGTTGAACGCAACGATCGTCTTTGTTGTGAACTGTTAACATTTCACGCTTGTTTTTTTTTTTTAAATTAAATTATTAAATCCTCATGTTTTATTTTGCGCATTGTAGGCGTTGCACAACGGCCGTCGGAAATATTTACAGCGGCATAATATGACAAAATTTAATATATACCATTTCATAATTATAATATACGTGTACACGGATGCGTGAAATTCTGAAAATATTCATTTACATGTACAACTATGCGTCGACTTTCAAGTGTATCTTATGATTTTTAATCACAATTCCTTACGGGCATACCTTTTGCATTAGTGATCTCGATGGGGGAGGAGGAGGCTGGAATTTCCTCAGCATTCACATAATACTCATTCCTAGAGTTCAGAAGTTATTCGCACGCATCAGATCACGCATAATGAAAAATAACAATCGTGGAAATGAGTATTCAGGGGACGAAAAATGATTTTTGAACACCCATGTTGTTTTAAGACGATCTATTCGTCCAACCGGAAACATTAGTTCTCAACTAAATATTTTACCGTGTTCTGTTATTTTGAATTGGTTTTTTTTTTTTTAAAAATTGCACATATTAAGACGATTTTTATGTTCAACTGGTAGTTCTAAATAGCACCTGAAAATTACATCGTGCTCAGTTATTCGTTGTCTTAATGTTTTAAACAAAAGTTTGTAAATTTGTAAAATTCTTAAAAAAAAAAAAATAAAAATTTAAAAAAAATCGTAAATGAAAATACAAATTCGCGCGATGACTGCGGGGCAAGGTATGATTTTTATGATCGAATGAACCGCCCCGTTGTATAAGAACCACGTTTCGACCGTCGAACACGCATTTTCTCACTGCTATAATGATCATCAATAACGGTAATGATATGTTCAATAGTATGTATGTAATAACTAGGGTTCGGGACTCAATGTACAAAATGGTTAGGAAATATGCACTTCACTGAAATATGTGCAAAAATATGCAACTGAATATATTTTTAATGACAGTAAAAAATTTTGATTTATTCATTTAAATTTAGATATTTTTTTTAATTAGTATTTTTTGAAAATAATCACATTATATTACTGTGTATGTTTTCGATTTCATTTTTTTCATCTTCTACAATAAAAAAAACTAGGTAACTGAACGATTTACGATAAACGATAGTAAACGTAGGAACAAGTTATTTCTCTTGTTGCTCTGTCCCGACTCGTTCTATAATTACGTATATTGTCCGATGCATGAAAGTAAAAAAAAAAAAAATTACGTTAACCTTTAAAGCATATGCACTTAACATCAAACGAAAACTGCGTAAATATGCTGCTATAAATAACAATTAAATTGCCAAAATTTGTCGAATATGCGTTTTGCTCAGAAAACGGCGAAAATATTGAAATATTTGTATATCAATCCTTTTTGACTTAAAACAAATTTATATCTTACTTGGACTATTTTGCAATCGTTATTAAACAATACGAAATAAATAAAATAAATAATTAAATAAATAAAAACAATAGAATGCTTCAAGTCCCGAACCCTAGTGATAACTGTCGACGCCGTGGCTAACGCGCGCATACATAATAGTGGAACGCTAACAAAAATCCCGGTGTGATCATACTCGATTTGGGAAAATTAAAGAAGGGGGGCTCTATTTACTTTAAAAAAAAGAAGAGCGTCTCCAAAACTTGTCGAGCGTTATAATTATAACATAATAATAGTAGGAGGGGGAGTTAACATTTCTGAAAATTATTCGGGGTATTCCGTCCCCCAGCGCTCCCCCACAAACCAAGCACTATGTACATGTCGTAATCGAACGCGCGCGCGTGCTGCAGGAACATGGCCGACCGGAAGTCGGACACCATGCAGAAACTGGTGCAGTCGGCAATGCGGAAGCCCGGCATGAAGGAGCGGTTGGCCCAAGTGGTGCCGATCGTCAAGGCCATGACGCCGGCGCAGCGGCTCGCGCTGGCCGGTATGGTGATGGGCAAGGGCCAGTCGCAGAACTTGAACAACAAGGCGCTGAACGCGCAACTATTGTTGCCCATCAGCCAGGACATAGCGGCGATGTTGCGGAACGGTCAGACGGCCAGGGGCGGCGGCGTCGAAGCGTCGGCCAGGGCGTCATCCGGTTACGGGGTCAGTTACGATACACGAATGTCATTATCGTTGTTATTATTATCGCAACGACATTAAGGTCGCGGGACTGTTACGGTCGTAGCGGTGCAGCTGCTGCGGTCGTGTATGAGCGCCGATCGATAGTAAAATATTATAATATTCGTTTCGTTTTTTTTTTTTCGGTTCTTTTCCAACACTCGCAGTCGTACCATTTGTCCGCGCCTCCTCCACCTAATCGCCACCGATTGCCGAACACGTTGATCCGCCGGTTTCCACAACGGATTCCTGAACGGCCAAGTAACTGGTTTTATTTTTACTTATAAACTGTACGCGTTACGTGCACGCAACGATATCATAGTAGATAGCCGTCCCAAGGTCGTTGACCCAAATAACATGTTTGCATTGACTTCGGAACAGGTATGAAGCGACCCTACCTGCCGATGCCCGCGACGGCCGTGCTCAGACAACAACCCAGCAAGGTACCGGAATCGCCGCCTACCTCCGAGAGCCCGCTGGACGATTGCGACCTGTTCGGCGATAACATTTGTCTGGACGTCCAAGCGTACCCCGAGTTAGTATGCACAGTGTTTCGATCGTCACCGCCGCAATCCATCGGGTTGACCGTAAACGGTCGAAAGCGCACCGAGGTCTAGTAATATCTGATGGACAGCTGTTGCGCACCCAACTAGGCTATGATACGCAGCCCATTCGCCCCATTGTTTTAAATCTTCGAACGTATTGTACGGACGATTGAACGGAATTTGTTTTTTAAAAAATGAAACGAAATAAATAAACGTTTATGCGTTTCGAACAACGTACGTAATGTTAGGGTCAGGGAAATGTATACATCAAACGTATGAGTTACAAGAATTTGGGTCCGATAAAAAAATCTTTATTTTTTTTCGTTTTGTATCAGAAAACATATTAAAAGAATTAGTGATTGCATGAAACTTACGTTTTACAAGATCAACGAAATATTATATCACGTTTGAGTTCAATACATCAGAATTTCATTCTAATGTAGTATGACAAATTCGTACTCTAGTTATAGATGGGTTTTTATATTAATCGATGTCCACCTTTAGGTTATGTATGTATTATATATTTATTTATAAACGAAAAAATTATTTTGTTATGTTCAAATGTTTAAATTTGTTAAATTTGTGAAAAATACTAATGCCTACGGTTTAAAATGTTAACACAGAAAAAAAATAATTTTAAAAATGTAACCAAGTTTTCGGTTTTCTTGATAATTATTCTAGCTTAAAATACTTCTTAGTTGTTATTTTTTATCTTTGTTATTTGTCTACGATTCTTTAAAAAATAACGAAAACATTTTAAAAGCATCATAAAAATTTCAACGTCTTATCCAATACGCAATTTAATTTAAGAAATTATTTCACAAGTGATTTATCGCTGAATGTTTATTTTACAGTTATTTAAACTAAATAACGGAACTAATTTAGTGTTTATTAAAAACAAATTAACTTCAAAGTTGTAAAATTGTTTACGAAAGAAATTGTAGATAATTATTTTTATCCGATAGTATTTAAATTACCCAATTATAGAACCGTATTTCTGAAAATAATAGTAATTTAAAATTGTGGTTTTAAGCTTCTCGTTAGACGATAATAATGATGGATAAGCACAAGATGTATATTTGAATTTGTTTATGTACATGCATGTGTATAATTTATAATAAACAGTTAGTTCACTTATAGGAGTAGATAATTATAATGTTCTTTTTATAAATTATGATGCTTGGAAAAAATTATTCTTAAGCCATCTCACTGGATGATAAATTATAAGTATTAGCGTGTTATGGTTTATCGATGATTTGTTACTCATAGAATTATATTTATTCGAGAGTGTATTTAATTTCTCTGTTATGATATATGAATAAATAACGCATCAACTATTGAATGATTATTTTTTACAATTGAATATTCCATGGCTTAGAATGAAATTAATATAAAAACCTGGGCTTAAAATTTGTTTACACATCAGCTAATTGTCAATAAAAAAATAAAAAAATATGATAGTAAAATTAATGTTTAAAATGATTAAATTCAAATTTTTATTAGTTTTTAATGTTTTTAGTCTTGAAATTATTGAAAGCATCGAGGATACAGCCAACAGTAGAGCTGCGTTTCAAGCACTAATTAAGGATCCAAAATATAATATATCTGATTCTTTCGATTCGAACATACCTGAAAGGTATTTTTTGAACTTAATATAAATGAAATTAATTTTAATTATAATATTGATTATGTAATAGACGAATTGATAGCAATCCGGAAGATGCAATTTGCCAAAGTAAAATTACGATGGCTAGACCAAAAAAAGCTCGATCCACAAATGGACAGTGGAAATACGTCGTGAACACAGATGAATACGTTCAAACGTTGAGACTTGAAAAATGCTTGTGAGTTCATAAATTAAGTAAAAAAAAAAAAAAACGATTGTCAATAAACATTGTTCTACGATAATTGTTGTCTGTATAGGAAACCTGAAACAAGATGTTCTCATGTATCTACAAAATTCAAATCTACGTGTCATCAGGTGTACAACTATCATAGACTGCTCACTTGGGATCAATTTTCTGGACTGACGTTGGATATATTTAAGGTATTGGTTTTGGTTAATTTTGTGTTGTTTATTTTAATCTGATCGTTTTCGAAGCATTGAAAATATAATGTGCGCAAATGTAAGCCTTTGAAATGTAAAATTAATGAAACACTACTTCATTTATAAGGCTATATTACACCACCAATGTTTATCAAATAGCATTTATTTGATTATAATGTTTTATTTATGTACAGGTGCCCACTTGTTGCGCTTGTCATATCCAAGAATTGAATCCACTCGTTCCGGATAATTTTGAATCGCAAAATTCTGTGGCCGATGATCATCATACGCAATCTTCGAATACCAATCAAAAAAAAATTGTACCACATAAACGGTTACAACAATCCACACAATCTACACCGTATACGGTGCACGAAACACTTCCCGCTAAATATCCGCCGGTAACTAGGAGGCCATACAAGAAAAACCGGAATAAGTAATTATTATCTTGTACAAAATAATAATATACTCGAATTATTTGAAATTTATCATTTTAATTTAAATACAAAAAAAAGTAGGAAATTAGTTTTATACTTAAAAATATATTATTTGGAGGTCATTCATGATTATTTTTAATACCAAAGATATTCCTAATATAATCAAACTAGTAGTTCAAAATATCATCTTCAATAATGTAATAGTTATTTTCATGGGTTCATCCAACCTATCAAACCATCCTTTAGATTATGATTATTATTATGATTAGACATATAATTTGTGAAATGGATAAATGTGTTGTATATTTGATGTAAAGTTATTAAACAATATAGTTAATAAGTTGAGTATTTTTTCATTAAGTTGACAAGTTGTAAACCAAATTATATAATATATTTTAGTTAGTGATTGAGACATATTTTATGTTTGATATTTAAGACAAAACTTTAATATTTAAATGTATGAATCCTGGTGATTTTAAGATATACAATTTTCTTATAAAACCAGAATTTAAGTACCTAAACGATTTTACAAACTAAGAAAAGTGCATAAAGTAAAAGTTTCAAACGTATTTATTATAGACATTGATTTATTTCCACGGCATGAATTGTAATGTGAATTATATTTTATAATACCTATTCGAATTATTGCTTTCCAAGCAAACCTTTTTTTTCATATTTAAAATTATTTAATAATTAAAATTTAATTTTGCATTTTAAGTTATTTTTTGTATTTTACTTGTTTTGCATAAAAATTAATAATTGAAAAATATTGTGTCATTAATTTATAATTGATATTTAAATTGAACTATTAAAAAAAAAAAAATTTGGTACCTATTAAATGTAATTGATTTAAATTTTTTATTTAATTTTTTGTTTTTATCATTTTACGCTGTAGGTATATTAGAGTATTTTTAAACAGCATTATTTATATTTTAAAATAGAATTTTATTGCATTTTAATGTACATGTTGGTGCCTAGCTTAAATATTAATTAATATGAATATAACTTATTACTTCTCGTAAATCTTTTTATGTTAAATATATTGCTAAATTTGAAATTGATAAAAATTAATAAAAGTTTATGCCTTAGTTATATGATAGTATCGTGATTCTGATTCTTGCTAACATATTAAAATCTACTTTTAGAAAATTTATATTAAAGAAAAAATCTGTCGCGAAAATTATTAATATATCCATAATATATTACAAATAATATTTATATGTATTATAATGTAAGAAAATAAACAGCCTCGATATGATAAATAACCTATTCAACCTATAAAAAGTCATTTAAAAATTACTTTATAGTGTAGGTCAGAGTATTAAATTATTAATTAAATGTCCATATTAATTTTTCACAGTCTACATTAAATTCATATAAATATTGCTTTTATCAAATAATAGACACATGTATATTGCATATACTCGTATTATAAGATAAATTAATATTATTATTATTACAAAAATGATTTAATCGTATAGGATTACTTGCCTCAAAATAGTTTACATACAATTAATTAGCACGCGAAATAAAATGTTAACACAAAATAGGTAAATTGATATTTGAACAATTATTAATAAAAATAGGATACATAAATATGATAAATAAATGAGGTAAAACAATATTCTGTTTGTTGTTATAAAGATGTTGTAGGAAACTAATACACTATTATATAAGTCTGAAACCAAGTTTGAGATTAAATTTAATGATATTAGCAAGCTAATGATGAGGAATAAAAGAAAAATTAAACACAAGGATCATTTTTTAAATAATTTTTTTCATTTTTATTATATATAAACTGAGTTGAATAAAATAACAAAATATATTAAAATTTATGTTAGAAAATGATGAATAAATGTTACATTTTTATAAGTATTTTATTACAGTAGTAAAACGTTCTGTATAAATTATAATTGTATGTATTGTTGAATATTCATAGCTATTTGTATTAAATATTTTGGATTTATTTTTTATTGGTGTAGATATATTCATTAAATTATTATACTCGTGTACAAGATAAAATTGATGTTATTTGAAACAAATTTTTGGAGTGAGTTTTGTGTAAAAAAAAATATTTTAATTAGCATATTAATATAAAGCATGAGATCTAAACTAATTAATGGAATAGTAGTAATGTAAACAGTAGAAAGCTTGTATTTTAGATTAAACAATAAAAAACGTCCAACTAACAAATAATTAATTTAGAATACTATTAAATCAGATACTATAATATTAAATTACATGATTTTATTTATCTTTGTATTTAGCATGAGCAAATTAAATTATATATTATCAAAAATTTTCGATTGATAAATTCTGAAAACAAATACATGAAGGGTACTTATTATATCTTGATATGGATTTGAATTTTTATACATTTTACTAGCCAGTCAACCGAAAACAATACTATATTATTATAGCCATATAATTTATTAAATTATGTTCGTCTCTTTTTTAATAATCTTATACCTGATTTTGATCGTCATTTTATTTACTATTCAATCGTCAAGAAATTTTCAAATTAGGACCTTACGTGACTCTGTTTACCAAGAAATATAATAACACATTAGGTGATTGACAATAACTATGTTAAAATTAGTAAAGTTTGATAATTGTTCTTATATTGATGTTATATTTAGTGGCGTATTTTGTTTGGGGTGGAGGGGGGATTCCCGGGTCTTGACCCTCCCAGAGGAAGACAAAGTTACGGTATAACGATGGTATAAATAAAAACTACTTGATAAAAATCGAGGAAATTATAAATGAACTGACAAAAAAAAAAAAATGTTTACCTCTTTTATATTAAAAGTAAATTTTCATTTGTATTATTGTTTTTTTATTGTTTTTAACATTAGAAAATTTCCAATTGGTAAATATATATGTTTGATGGTTAAAGCCTAAAGGTGACATGTTTTTATTTATGTCATTTAACCGGATAATTAACATAAAAAAGCAAATCGCTTGGTAATAGATGTAAATAACGGCGATACACAACGTGGGTTCCCTACTACGCAAATCATTGATGCACACAGTACGTTCATGTATAAATATGTAATCATTACCTTATCGATCGACAACATTAAACGTAAACGGTGATTTGTTGTTAAACCATTCGAGGCTGGCTAAAACCACAATAGTGCAATCAATCTATTCACATATTATAATATAGATATTTACTTAATAACATTCGATAAAGGCAGCAAATGCATTAGCTATGAAATTAAAAAAAAAAAACATTTGATGCCGTAATATTCGTATCGATAGTTTATTAATGATTAAACAAATTGTTACTGCCTTTGGAATGATTATTAGATGGTAGATAATTATTTATTACATCATTAATGTCGGAGGTGACGTGAATTATTTTACTTTAAAATGCATATTTTCACTACAACCATCTGCTCACCTACTGGTTTTTTGTTTATAAAAAATTTGAATTTAAGTTGCTATGAAGTGTATTATTTAATTTTTCACAGAGAATTTTAACTATTAAGAAGTTACAGTAAATAATTGTAGTATTCTTATTTTACTGTTAAAAATATACTTTTAAAAATGATCGTAGTTGTTGTGGTACAATACAAAAAAGTTTCGCAGTCACTGGTTTCCAAGGACTGCAGAAGGATCTCTTACGCATTTCACTTTATCCAGGATTGTACTTTACTCGAATAAGTTTGGTGTCCTAAAACAAAACTATGTTTTTTTAAATTGTACAATACAAGTCAGAAATATAGTATTGTCTTGCGCTATCGTAATAATTATATGATTAATAAATAATCACAAATAACGCTGCTATTTCGTCAATAATTTGTTTTTCACAAGACTATAATCAAAAATATAAAAATTAAAAAACTTATTGACTCGAAAAAACAATAAAAATTTACTCAGTATTCTTAAATGAAGTATCTTTCGTCTGATAGTGTAAACAATTTTTGACCGTTACATTGTAATATAAACAATTGAAATAAATGCGGTAAAATTTATAACAAACCAATTGGTAAATTTCTCAGTTCTTAGGTGTATACCACGAATAATTTGCATACTTGAAATAATTTCACAAATACAATAATAACTAAGCGAATATTACAATAATTGTGTTTGTCGTTACGGTACATTTAATTTGTACAATATTTAAAACGTTATTATTTGTTTACAGATCGACGACCCAAAACGTTCCAACTGACGCGCCGGATTCGTATCAAACCACTAGGACTAATTACAACTATCATCCGATCATGGAGTATTTCATGTCACCGCAATCATCGCCATCGCCTGATGTCCGCGCCCAGAACGTTATTCAGCGCAAAGCCGACTTGATGGTCCACAACAACGAATTCCAAGCTCCCAGCAACGGATGGACTCCTATGACAGAAGAGTTTGGCCCCAGACACTTCAACTGATTTCTGTGTACGCCGTATTGATTTTTACGCGTTATTTGTTTATTTATTTATATATTTTTTTTTTGTAATAAAATGTGCTATTCAGTATACCTTTCACTCGTGTTCCGGAAACACCAGCTCTTGACCGAAATCATTTCATACGCAGCAGATTAATACACAAATACTTGATTAATTGTTCCGGTTCGGTCACGTTTCAGAAACGCTTTCTTCCGACACTGCAAACGTCATTGCGGTGGTTCTGGGTATTGTTTTCTCCCTCCCTCTATCGTTCTTTGTTTCTTTATCTTATTTTATTTCCCCCTGTTTCTAAAGACAGCTCATCGTCGAATTGCCATTAATTTGTTTTGATTTTTCTTCTGATTATCAAATCCATGCTTAAAATTTGTGTTCATTTTCATCGCGAGTAAACTGTTAAATGCCATTACACACTGGCGACAACAACGTCATCTTGCCGAGTCGTGCGGCGTCCCGCAATGCGAACGAGAGCTCGGCTACGTGGTAAGTCGGGTTTCAAGCGATTCGTCACAAATGGCTTATGGCGTTGATCCGTTTAAACGGTAGTGTTGTTCCGGTATCGTTTTAACCGCGGTTTCGCGTTACTCGTCGATTATTATTGCTGTTTGGACAACAGTTCATAATTCGCATCCAGACCAAGGTATTCGCCGGTCACGGCCGTAAATTATGACCAGTAAACAAACAGTGTTTCGAAACGGTTTTGCGCAAACCGCCGTCGGCCGGACAGTGGCCGCCACCGATTTGTTCAATAACCGTGTGACGTTTTATGATAAATATTTTTGCCTCGTAACACACACGTGCGACGACGATTACATTTTTTTCTCGTGCGCTGAACAATGAAATGATCAACATACACTCGGGGACGGGACACATTGTAGGTTCAGAAAATATGTTTGCTTGTACGCTAATTCTAATAAAATTTCTTTCTCGGCCATGAAAAAAAACTAATAATTATAATAATAACAAAAAACATACGATACCGATACACTAAAAAAAAAAAATTAAATACGATTATAAAATTTTAGTACATTGCGTATTAATTGTCGTTAATTATGATATAACACACTACCGTACGTGCAAATAGTGTTTTATAATAGGTGAAAAAAAAAGCGAAAACCGAAAAAGTAATTATCAACTAGGAAATTAATCCATCAATACTTGTTACGCATATATCGTTAATACGGGCACGTTATTAGGACTCTCTTACTTGTACAGGTGTCTGGTCTGATACGTTGAATATTACGTAGATCATTTTGATTATACATTGCATAAAAAGTCGAATAACCGAAATTTTTTTTAACATATTTTAAAGTGTTAAAAATTAATTGATTTGTATTGTGCTATGATATAAGCTATTTTATAACTGGGCCAGAGGGTTTTTTGAAGTGATAATCGAGAAATACTGCAAAAATATTACGAATTGAATCTATTCTGTTGAACAAAAAAAATGTTAAGCGATTTGTGATTTTAAAATAATAATTTGTGGCCAAAGAAATTGTGTGAACAAAATTGTATACATCAACCAAAATCTGTTATAGGCATTTTATATTGTACTTTATTCTTATATATTGCTTACTTGGAAAATATTTTAAACATAATGTAAGTGGAGTCTATAAAGTTTCTTTTTGTTTACCAATAATAAGGTGGACATGAAACAAATCGTGTATTTTATTTTCTTACCATAATTCAAATTCAATATATTAAAATTATTTCCATAATAAATAAATTAAAACGTAAGAGAGTGTGTAATCTTAAATTTTTATATAAATGTTGACGTAAAAAGCGAAATATTGTGTTAACATTGAGATGTTATAAAAATATATTCTGTTTAGAGGATTGAAGTAAAAAAAACAGTATTTCGTACTAATTCAAAACAGTTAATTTTACCTCTAAACAACTGTGTTTTTTATTAGGGATAACTGTTATATACATGAGTATCAAATAAGGGGGTATAATTGCACTGTCTAATTATTTCCTTATGTAGGTATAATATTTATTAATTTATTTAATTTAAATGAAATTAGCTTATAACTTCATTTTTAAAAACAAAAATATCCTTATCGAGTATTATTACCAATATACAGAAAAAAGTTATTTAAAATGCTGAATTGCTTGGTCGTCTTCGGCTAAGTCTGTATTTCAGTACTTATTTTAGTTCTTGACTAGTTAAGTATTTAGCGATTCAATACGCAATGCTCTTGCACCTAACATAATGCTATAGAAACTTAAAAAAATAAATAACGTTTGAGATATAATTATCTTGAGAGTATATAGGATTTTTTTTGTATAAAAAAGAAGAAAAATATTTAGTCTGTTTAGTTGAGGACATGTTTGTTTTGAGTTGCTCTTTGTAATATCTATGATCAAACATATTGGTATTTGAAAAATCTAGTAGATTATCCATACATTTTATTAGAGATTTATACTACGGAAGAAAAATGAATTAATTAAATACAAAATAATATTTAGCTCATAAATTTAAAAGAGGATAACCAACCGTAGAAAAAAGTATTTATAGTTGTTTTTCAAATTGGTATAATTTTCTTTAATATGGTTTTTTACATAAATATTTTACGTCAGTGTTACATTGTTCTATAGTACATACATATTGTAAGTAATACATTTGTCCATTTTATACAATAGTTATATCAATATAATATACAGGGCCTATTGAATTTATAATTATTTCAGTTAAAAATACGTATATTTTTATATTGTTGCATAAAATTTGAAGTAATTTAAGCTCCGTAGTAATTATTCGAATTCTTAATAGTTACGCAATATTAATTTTACTTAATTGGGTTGCTAATAAAATCGATTAATTGTAAAATACTGGTAAAAGCAATACTTATTAGGATGGAATCTTTGAACCGTATGCTCTAAATATCGATGTTTAACTCGGATGAAGGGTGTTACGTTAATTAGACCGTGATAGATAATCATAAAACCAATTGTCAACAATGCAAGAATCATTAGTTTCATGTTTGTTTTTATGCATTTTTGTATTGTTTGGTTCAAGTATAAATACATAAATATGCTTATTTTATATATTTTTCACTGGTCATTCATTTTATACTTTATAAAATATCTTATTTGTTAGTGTGATAATTTTACTAGATCCTACCTTTGAAATATCGTTTTGCCTCTGTATGTTTTTATGAATGATAATATTATTGAGGTATATACATAAGTTTACAGTGTACAAGTATATTATTCGGGTTAATGAACGTTATCCATCGATAAAAATTGAATCATCCAAGAGTTTTTTTTTGAAAACATCATACAAATACCATATATATTAATACATAGTAATCAATACTCGCGACAATACATAAATATTCGTATTTTAGTAATAGAAATTACAGAATTTATAATAGATATATAAGTTATGAACATCGTTGCAAAAAAAAAAAAAAAGGGAAAATTACGTTATTATTCAGTATAAGAAATTTCAACTTTCATACAATTGCAGCCTTAAAAAAAAAAAACAATTTTAATTTTATGTAAAAAAATTGGTAGCATTAATTACATCATATTCCATAAATTATAAACATATTTAAATATAGGTTTCATATGTTTTTTCGATTTTTTAACGAGTGTATAATATTGAAAAATTACCTATATAACAAAAAAAAAAAAAAAAAAAAATAGCAGGAATAGATAATTTTACTCGATTTATAGTTTTATAAAGTTATTAATTCTATTTTTGGTTTTAATATCGTTTTTAATAAAATGTATTAAAATAAAAATATTTTTCTTATACTTAAATTAAATTTATAAATTTTAAAGTCGAGTTAGTTCGTACGATACACAATTTGTTAGAACATATTATACGACAAATTATGTCATTTAGGATCTTTTTTTCGTTTTTTACTTTGTACATTTTTATGAAAATAGTAAGTTCTAGTTGAAAACTTACATACTTATTTTCAAATTATTAACAATGTTATGAAAAATCGAATTGCTTTAAATATTTTTACTTACGTATAAAATAAATAAAAAATAGACATACAAATAAAGTTCGTTGCTAATCGTTTTTTTCATGTTCTGAATTTATGTAATTACCCTTTATTTATTTTCCATATGATTTTTTTAATGATTTGGAGATTATTTTTGTTTAAGTTCTGACAAGAGCTTATAAAATGAACTTAAAAGGTTATGTTTGAAACATTATGAAAGTAGAAGAGTATTTAAATTTTAACTTTTGTAATAACAATTTTAAATATAAAACTACGTAGAATGTGTAATATGTATATTTTAAGAAACATGTATTTGTAAAAATAAAACAAAATTAGAAAAATCAGTAGAGAATTTGTTTAAAAAAATAACGTTATTGTTTTAAACGATGTATTAAATATCTCACTTATAAATCATAATAATTTCAAGAATTGTTTTGTATGAAAGTGATTTAAATTTAAAGCAGTTTGAGTAAGTGGTACTTCATTATACCTTTATGCCATTGCATGTGCATGCAGTTGGTGAAACTCACTAATTTTCACGTATTACTAATTTTATTATAGTGCATTTATTTTTTTTCCTTTATTGGAATTCACTAGGAATTTCTGCAGTATATATATATAAAAAAAAAATAACAAAATAAAATAGGCTATTGTCTACTCGATCTTTAATATATATGTTAATACTCGTTCACCTGTGATAATGGTATAACTTTTCTTTTCTACTTAATTCTATAATATTGTGTTGTCGCGGTTTCAATGATCTCGCTCGGTATAAACCACAGACTGAATTGAATTTTTATTAGAAAGGTTAGTTGCTATTTTGTTAATTGATGTTCATACATTTTTAGTTTACAATGAATAGAAAGTATTAGAAGATTTAATATAATATAGGCCACATTGTATTAAACGAATACTAAAAAAATATATAAAATTATAATATAGGATTATATTCACTTTTTATTAATATATTGTTTACGTACCACGAAAACTGAGAATGAACAAATAAAAATCGTTAAGTTATTGTTGTAATAGATAATTAATTATCCCCGGAGTTACACTATTATGCTAGCTATATGTATGTGCAAACGTAAAATTCACTATAAGTCAAAGTCTGTTACAAATGAATAGTAATAATAAATTTATATATATTAGTAGCTAAAAATCATAACTTATAACACGCAATATTTTACTGTGAAATTACCAGTTAAGAAATAGCTACACTTAATTACAATATTGCTTTAAATTAAGACGGTGTTTCTTAACCTTTTTCGGTTCAACGCCCCTCTTACGAATCAAATATTTTATTAAGGATATGGATCAGTATTCTAAATTAAAATAAAAATTTTTATTTTAATTTTTAGTAAATAAATATTTTATTTTACTCTATAAGAAGATTTTAAATATATATATATAAAATAATACTTCATTATATATCTTCTATTACTGCCCTGGGTCTGATGATTAACTGCTAATGTTGGTTAATATTCAATGCAGAAAACTGGGATACATTTTCTGCGTTTTCACATATAAGGATTTTTAAGTACATTAAAAGTATAACATACGCAGATAAGCGAATGCAAATTTATTATATCAACAAGTTTCAGAAAATTTAATTGTGTATATTTTAAAAAGAATTGACATTATTATTATTATTCACAAAAATTGCCAGTTATATATAGTTTTATTCAAGTATTAACTGTTTATTAAAAAAAAACTGACCAAGATAAGTCTTTCATTCCGATTTTTTTTAATATTTTATAAAATAACGATTAACCGATGACTTGATTTATCGAGTTCAAAATAAAATATTAAAATACTGGGCTAGTTTGATGACGATTTCCGAAGATTATTGGATCTATTTATACATGAAAAATGCTATTTAATAAAAAACTATTATCTACCATATACAGTTTTCATTACAGAAATAAAATGTTTTTTTATATACATAACTGTGAAAATTGGAGTTTAAAAAATATATTAAAAAAACATAGATACTATAAACATCATGAGACAAATATATAATTTTGAATCTTATCATTCGCAGTATCAATTTTAATGATTGTATCATTACATAACATTATTCACGCAAACTCCAATCGTGCACGTTTGAGACCGATGTCGTAAATAATGTAAATGAAAGGAAAAAAAATACAATCGTATATTAATTGAATCTATGATTGCAGAAATATCACGAGTCACATATTTTATGAAATTGAAATATAGTAAAAACATATAGTAATTATGTGCTTTTATGCGTTGAGTGTAAAATCGTTTTTAGTTATACTTTTTTTTACCAAATAAATAATTATAATCAGTGTATTTACACTAAACGCGTAGAAATACATGACTAGTATACGTTTTTACTAATATCCTAATTTCATAAAATATGTGATTCATGACGTTTCTGCGATCATCGATTCAATTACAGCTCGTATTATAGTGAACCAATTCAACCATTCAAAACAATACATTCATAATTCGATAATTGTTTTTGACGGTGACCATCATTATAACAAATAAATTAATCCATATTATGTATTTAATGTATAGCTATTAATGATCGTCCTTGCTAAAACACACATTCGATTGTCATTAAATTATTTGGTAAGTTTTGATTTAAAAGAAATTATAAATATGCATTATATGATAAAATGTTTAGAATGTTATTTATTTATAATTAATCAATGCATAATGGAAATATATCAGTTTAAATATTTTTATAAATAAAAAAATTCATAACCTAATAATTATTATACAAACAATCGCCAAATTTGTATTCACGTTTAATACTTGCATGCTGATTTGTACATTATAAACACATAAAGTAATTACAAAACATGTTAGTCATGGATAAGGTGACCATATATTTTTCTTGTCAAAAAGGGATAGAAAAAAATTTTTTTTTTTTATTTAATAATTATTAACAAAATTACGTACTATTATGGTTTAAAGAAACAAAAAAAAATTAAATATGATTAAAAACAACTTTTTTTTTCATAACATAAATCGTCTATATAAAAAAGACGGTTGATGATTACCATAATACTGAAATAATGAATTATGAAAAATAATGTTTTTTTAGCGTTGATATTGCGGTATTACAAAAAAAAAAACATCAGGTTAATACGTCCATATTGATACATCATTCGCCATAATATGTAATTTTATATTTTATTAGTGTATTTAAATTTCGATAAACCACACAGCCCCGATGCCGTTCAATCATGCAGTAACACAGTACGTAATGTGTGTGTGCATAGTAAATTGTAAAATAGTATAATGTTGAAAAATATAATCATTTAATTTAACAATTGTTGATCTTAAAGTGTAAACAGTTAATGGTTTAAAAGTCATACGTTTTGTTGGTCTAGTCCATCTTAACATTTTTTCATATTTATTTATAGGATAAATGAAACCATTACTAAAGTAATAAACTGGTTCAATTATAAGGATTCCTTCTTATATATTATAAGTCCTCATCACATAAGCGAATTATATATATATACCTCATATAAGTGCATTTAATATCATAAAATCACTTCGGGAGATGTCACTCTGCGTTATATGAATAAGGCCTCTAAAATAGAAAAAATAGGTTTTTAAAATTGAATATGAGAATATTTATAATTTATTATAGTATGGCTCTGGAAATACTTATCCAATTTCGAGTAAACTTTTGATTGATATATTTACTAAATTTTAAAGCTGACAACCATTTTCATTTTAGACAGTGTAAAATATGATCAACGGTGAACAGCAAAGTATTCTCGTAGTATAGAACGTAAAAAAAATAATGTGTCCAGTAAATTAAAATACCAAAAATCAGTTTGTACATATAAATAACAATACTTTTTTTAATTTTATTATATTCATAAATAATAAATGAAGATAAAGTAAAAATTGATAAGCATAGTGACTTCAATAAAATAAAGGAAAATATATTTTTTTTTCAATACTGGTACTAATGCTACTCAAATTAATTGTATAAAGTTTTATCATTAATAGTTATTAACATTCTTATTGTTGTTTTTAATAATATTCAATGTATTGACTAAAAATGTATAACTATAAGAATAGAGATAGGAATGTTGTTATTCATGAAAATACCCTTAATATATTGAAAACATTTTTTAAATTATGATGCATTAACTTTTATCGAAATAATCATTAGTTTCTTGGATTACATATAATATAAATGAAAAATAAAGTAAACTCGTCAGTTTTCTCTCAATTAGATAAAAAAAATTTAAATACTACATTAAAAAACAAGAAGTTAACAATGTTAAGAATGATGAATTAATATTCACACCACCAAGTATGGATCAAGGAAAGATGTCACATAAGGTTTTTTTCGATGGTTATTCCTTTACAATAAATATTTTTTTAGTTACAGTAAATTATCATACCAGTTTTAATTATTTAATAGCTTTTAGATCATATTTCAATATCCTTGGAGTTGTTGTTAGTTGTTCAATGGAACGATAATTTTCTATAAAAAAAATAAAGGATAAAAATTAATAAATACAAGTAAAAGCATCTTTGATTTGTTAATACTAAAATACTAACAATACTACTAAAATAATTAATTGATTGTTAATTCACTGTTTTACGACTACTCGCGTAACACGGTTCAAAGATTTTGTCGATGAATCAAACAGTTTGTTAATCTCATGGGACGTAAACTGTCCAAGGTTAGGGCCTAACTGAGCCTAACCTTTTGCGAGGCCCTAACTTATTTAACCAATAATCATAGTCACCAGTAGACCTGTAGGCCGTACTTAAGTACGATAACATGTAATCAGACTCGGTGATAGCTGCACGCCATATCGGCTAATAACTAAATCTAAAAAATAAATAAATTTAAGAAATGCGATGAGATAAACTTTCTAGTTATCCCGGTTTTCATACCGTGCGGCGTGTCATACGGTTCGTCGTTGGTGCATACCATGACGTATTAAATACAATACAACAATGTTTTGTTAATTTGTTTTGTTATATGCCAACGGATTTCCCAAGAAATCGCACTCGTCAGGCGATCCACGCGTTTCTCGTTTTATTTTATGAGATATCCAAGCAAAATATTTTTCAACTGAAATTTTAAGCGCGAGGCCCTTGGACAAATGCTCCGTTTTGTCTCCTCCTCCCACTAACGCCGGCTCTGCAAGGTGGGCCGCGGGTCGACCATCGCTGGGCTACGCGAACGGCGTGATAGTAGAAACTGAAGAATCGCGATCGCGTATTGCTGTCCGCGTCGGGCGGCGGTGACGACGACTGTAGTGCGGTAGACGGTCTGAAAACGCGCGCGCGTCCGCGGACCGGTCACCGCGGCGCTGCTGAGACCCTAGTGATCGGTGCCGCGCCGTCAGGTGGACAGGCACACGTGCGCGTTGCAAGTCGTGCACGTCGCGTCGTCCGGGCGCGCGCGCGACTTGCACGCATGGTACCCTGGTGGCGCGCGCACGGTGAAACGGATCCGAAACGACGTGCAAGAACGCGGTCGCGCACCACCGCGGCCGGCCCCGGGCAACGGTGTCGCCCGGCGGCGTTTAACCCGGCGGAACCTGTGGGCTACGTCGACCGTGTCCGTAACAGGGGCTCAGGCAGAGCTCGTTCGTTCGTCGCGATCGGGCACGTCCGCTGCGATTACGTCCTTCGCGTCCTTCGCGTCGTCGAGGCTGCACGAACAATAACAATTCTTCTGGTCGGTGAACGAAAAAAAACAAAAATTGTTATTAACTCCTACGCCGACATTTTACCGGACCGATCGACGACTGTTGATTAGTTCAGAAAAAAAAAAAAATAATAAAGAAAACCGTGTGCCCATGCTTACAATCGTTTTGAGGATTTTTAGGGCTCAGGGCAAATTAATTGCGATGTCGTCTCCCGAT
Source organism: Sipha flava (assembly GCF_003268045.1). NCBI lineage: Eukaryota > Metazoa > Arthropoda > Insecta > Hemiptera > Aphididae > Sipha > Sipha flava. The sequence goes on along the minus strand of NW_020273630.1, from coordinate 215,169 downwards.
CGTCGCAATAATAATATATGATATGAAAGAACACGCACCGAGTTCACCAAACGTTGGTAATTTTAATTAAACACGTAAAAAGTATTCGTTATGCTAAAATACATGTTCAAGAAAACAATGAGATCTGCGCACACTATGTATTAGGCGGAGCACAAGCCGTAATACGTTTTGAATTTGGATTTGATATTTGCAGTAAATTTCTTTGATACGCGGGACAAATAACTCAAGTCGATAATGGTCATTTTTGACCAATATATATATATATATTTTTTTTTTTTTGTCAATACTCTTAATTCCTATTGGTATTGGTAATGGTTGTCTCTAGGGCTAGGATTTATACGCAACAAAAAAATTGTGTAATATGCATTATATTCATCAAAATATGCAAAAACAAATTTTTATTATTTCTAGAATTATTATTTATCTTAACTTATTACTATTAGTTTATACTTATATAGTTTATAAGTCGTAATAATGAAATGAAATACTACTGTACTGTCTCACAATATATATACCACTAAATAACTGCACGAATCAGGCCCTTAAAATGTATATCCAAGGTTTTATTTAAATGAAACACGAACACCGGGCTGGGCTTTTAAATTTTTAAATCTATTACGTTCGGGGCCGGTTTTTTTTCATAATATAAAAACTTGTACAAAAATTCAATTTCACTGATAAAACATTCCTTAGGGCCGAGCCGGGCATTGAAAAATAATCTTGTTTTATTTGTATGTAATGAAAATCAGATATCAATAGAATTGTATCGTAGGTACATGACTTTTCACAAGGGAAAAATGAACAACAATCTGAGCCCAGTTTTCTACTTTTAAACTAGTAGTTTTGAACAGTAACGTAGTAGATATATGCACTAAGTTATCTTCAGCCACAATAATGCAATAATAATTTGTAACTTGTTGCGTCTCATTTTTAAGAATTGTCATGGGTGCGTTCACAAATCAAGTGGGATAAAGTGGGATTGGTGAAATGATAGCCCTTGTCGAGTTTTAGTCAGCTACGTAGCACAATTCAAAAGTAATGAAAAAGTATTATATCTGATCAATTTTCTAGTATGTATCTTCTGAATGCAAGTCAAATTAAATCTTGATAGTATTAAATTCGAGGGACTTACAAGGTAAGATGTATTAAAAAGTAATATAAGTATAGATATGTGTTCAAGCTACAGTTGAGAACTCCAATAGACCGTGCATTAAGAATTGAAATTAATGAGCTTTTTGTGTATATTGAAAACCTCAAAACAACAATTTTATCAGACGTTAGAGAGGGTCATGAATGGCGTGAGGGCTCAATGCATAATAGAAATACATTTAATTGACGTCATCTTTTAACTTTAACTGCAGTATTTGAAAAACGTCTAATCGTACGGTAACCAATTGTTGAGAGAACAATTTAAAATTTTCAAGTTTTATGAGATATGCAAAAGAAAATCATCGAGTATATTTACTAAAATTCGATTCTATTTTTTTTTTATTGTACAAATAAATATTCCGACTACATACCTAAAAGGTTTTAATAAATAACAAAGAATATAATTTTAGTTTATGGAAAACATACAAATAAAGTATAATGTGAAATCGAGATTTGTCACTCTGATTTTATTGGTTTTCGTATTCAAAAATATAAAATTTGGAAAATGCATGTTTACAAAATATTATGTTAGCGAAAAAAAAACAGAACATATTTTTTTAAATAAATATATATATATATATATAAATAAATAAGTGTTTAGCCTGGAGTATTTTAATATTTTTAATTCAAAACACATCATACATTACAAATATAATAATACTCCAGGCTAAGCACTTATGTGTTTATATTTATATATAAATTATTTATTTTATATATTCATTTACGAGTATAAACAATTTATTGATTTTTGTTTTATTTTATTACATTATTATATTTTTTAATCCTAGAACTTTGCATGGTAACATTTAAATATTGGGCAGTACAATTTTTTCATGGATGAAAAACGAATATGGTAAATTAAATATGTATATTTATTTTTTCATCCAATGCCAACTTGTAAACTAAACGATTGGTTCTTTTAATAGACACATAACTAACTAGCATGAACTAAACTGTTTAAAATTTTAAAAACACAATTTTTAAACTGTCATGTTACTGTTTTAGTGCATAATCGTGTTACGCCACCGGGTGACATATACCTACTGTCGGTTCTCATGGGAGAACTGGAGAAAAACAATTTTAATTAATAAAGTAATTTATTTCAAATTTTACACTTTCAAATGCTGAGATCTAATTAAAACAATACGTAAGTAAAGGAAAACTGGTCATTTTAAATCATACTATATTGTATTTGGGATAAATTATAACCCTTAATCAAAACAAATATTCAATTACGAACTGTATAAGATCGGTAATATTTTTGAAATCAAATTGATAAAAATGTTATATGACGACGACGACGACGACGACATGACGTCTAGTGAGGTGAACGACAACGATGAAAGTGGCGTTTAGGTGTTAATAATAATAACAATAATGTATCGGAATAAAATAAAAGAGAAACTGTTTTTGGTCGAAGTTATTTATAGTCAACATTAATTACGGCAATTGTCGCAGTAATAAAATACCAATTGTAAGTAAAATTAAAAAACCGTCAAGTGATAACATTTTTGTTACACTATGCGTCCCAAAGGCAATTGTTGTTTCACACCACACCAAAGGAGGAACACTTCTTTAGTGGAAATCGTAAACTCAACATAATATTATTACATGCTATTGTTGCACGAGGTGCGGACACATGAACACCAACTGCCTGTTTATTATATTATTATTTATTGTAAAAATCATGAACAATATGTATAGTCTGTAGGCTGTAAATATACATCGTGAAGTTATGGAAAACAATAAAATAAAATTGTATACTACTCGCAACGACACAAAAACACCAGGTGATTCAATATTTTCTTGATTTTCCTTTACATTCCCATTAAATCCTTATCGTTCATAGTCCCATTTGGCTGGACGTATAAATGTATAATATTCGGAGGGTATATATATATATATATATATATATATATATATATATATATATGTATATAGGACTTGATGGGATGGCGAACATTCTAAGGACTTTTTCGTAAAGAAGTTTCTTCGCATTTGTTTTACCATTTGGATATTTGGAATCGATGTGAGTTAGAATTGTATTACAACTAATAGTTTTTAGAATTATTTTATTTTGTCTCTTTGTCGAATAGAAATCAATTGTTTGCAATTATTGCTGTTTCTTGAAATTCTTATTTTTTGATGAATTTTTAAACAATATACTTGCTAAAAAATAGTCAAATAATTTTTTATAAAATATTACAATATTTTTTTTTACAATATGTGATTTAAAAGCTTTCATGATTATCACTTTGTCAATTTCATGAGTTTTTGTCGTCTATTTAATTGTAAGAATGTTTCATTGAACTTTCTTTAAACATGAAACAGTTGAAACTATTATAAAAATAATCAACTAATTGTCGAATGACCGACACCTATACCTTGTTCAGAAGTAATGAAACTGCGGTTTATTTTTGTAGATATAACAAGTAAATAATTACTTAAAATAATAATAAAACAATGTCTGCATTTTATTGTAGAAGTATCGCCTAGGTTTTATTACGGAAAAAAAAGAAAAACATCATTATAAAATAAATATATTTATTATTTATTCTTTTGGAATTTAAAATTGTTTAGATCTTATGGTATTCTTATAGTTATATATAACTATGTAATAACATTAAATATTATTATTTAAAAATTGAATTTGTATTAGTAAAAATTTTATTGAAATTCAAAATATGGACCAATAGAATGGCTATAAAATATAATTAATTTGATATGAAACATGTTTATTTAACAATTGAAGAATATTTTATTTAAATTTATAATACTAACTTACATAATATTATAAGAAATCATATATTTATATCGTTGAGGATTACTTGTTCTAATATAATTATATTGGATATTATAATGTAGATGTTGATATTTAAACTGTCGAGGCACTAACATTCCTCACATAAACTCATAGGTGGACTACAAGAGCGAGGGTTTGAACTCTGAGAAATTTGATAGTGATAACAGATAAGCAGTTCTCTTTAACATATTTTTTCCATGCCCTTAGGTTTATTCGTTGTGGGCTCGATATTTAATTATTGTGCATTGTAATAGGTATTTTTGTTATGTTTCAATGATCTAAGCGATTGAAACAATTTCGACTGAGTTAAGAGCGGAATCGCACATATTCCATCGTTCTCGAATGAACCATTAAGCTAGTTGTATCCATGACGCTAAAAAAAAAAACCATCAATTGAAATCGTCATATAAAAAAAATGATTAAAAACTAATAGGTTCCAGTGGAATTCTATTTTTTAAAAACATCGAACGATATAACAACGGCACGATAACAATATGAACAATATAATAACAGTATTGTCCCAGGACGAGTCCCGGAGCGCATGGCCGGAAACGACGAGCGTAACGGTTCCATGGCTAGCGCGGTGTACCGGAGAGAGCGGACTGTCGCGGTCGCCATTGCCGGAAATCACAATTCCTATGCACTCGTCCGGAGACGTGCCTCGCGACGCGACGCGATTCGAATTTTGACCGTGCATTAGATGTTTTCGATCCAATACGGACCTAACTGCTCCGCCGTACGGCCGACACGAGTGAAACGGTGGACCACAGTGCGAAATAATCCGTTCAGCGAAATTCATTTTTTCGGGGGCTAGTGCACAGCCAGGGAGAGACGAAAGCAGGAAAACATTTTTGGGGTGTTCCAAAAGTGTAAAATGTAAAATGTTTATGAATTGTTGCATCGTTTATCACTCAGTACATAATATATATAAATTTTATTTACAAGTCTCATGGGAACATTTGAAATAACTGTTGCGTTTATAGGTCAGATCATATTTTTATGAAAGTTTTCCTTTATTTTGGGAAGGGGGTGGTTAAACCCTTATCCTCCTCCCCCTTCGTCCATGCCAGTGCACAGCATACTTAGGTCAGTCGAACAGATGTCTATTTTTGAACGTTTTCATTATTTTGAATAATGCGTTATGGCGACGAAAAAACATAAATTATTAAATCTACTCTCACAAATAACAGTCAAAGAACACGCCGCTATGTAAATATTGTCAAGTAAAATAAAACAAGGTTGTACCTATTTTGAATAGAAGATGGGATGATTTTTTAGAGTCCCCAGGGGAAACCATTTTTAGACAGATATTCAGAATATTCAGAGTCCATTTTCAGAATTTGCAAGTCAAAACCTTCACCGTGAAATCAAAAAACTAAAAGTTGGGCCAATCGATTTACAAATACTTGTAAAATAATGGCGTGTAGATTTAAAAATAATTTCAGTACTTAAGATGACCAATTTCACGAACGTATAGTACAGCGGTTCTCAACCTTTTTGAGTTCGCAATCCCCTATAATGTCAACAAGATGTCTAATTATCCTTTTGTAATTTAAGCATTGAAAAATTTTACAAACTTTTATTATTTTATTTATTTGTGTACACATTTTATAAAAAAAGATATATTCTAAAAGCCGATAGGCGTTAATTAAAAAAAAATTATATATAAATAAAATAAAGATTAAGTAAATTTGAATATTTTTTTAATTTAATTATTCTTTTGCTGTTGTTAATTTGAAATAATTTTTTTTTCACATGGTGCGACCCTAATAAAATTATTGGCGACCCCCCCGGTTGAGAATCGCTGGTCTAGTACACATATTTATTTAAACACAGAAACGGTAGGTTATGTATATTTTATTATTATATTATATGTTAATGTGGTCGGTGTATCGTCTAAAAAATTGTCTACGCGATTGATACTTAGGAAACACACATAACTATATTGTCTAGCAACATGACGTCTCGAAGAGCATTCCAATTTTCAGGGATTTTTTCATTCGAAATCAATCGATTCATTTTGTACTGTTGACCAGTAAAATCAGTTATTACTTTATCATGAATTGATTTGGCAACAGGTGTAATAATATCGTAGTACTATGTACCGCTCATAGCTTCAGATATTATAATATTTGCGCCAGGGGCGGCTCCAGGGGGAGGGGCTAGGGGCCGTAATCCCCTCCCAAGCCCGTACCGTATTTTTATGTATATTGTTTACAAAAAATATATATTATAATACATATGTACTATCATACGGCACGCATAAGTATGACGGTTGAAAAGAGTTTCTCCACACTTCGGAAATTAAAAACCTGGCTTCGTTCAATGAAGACAGATTATCAGCATTATGTCTAATTAATGTATATCATAGAGTAGATATTCTAGATCAAATAGATCATATTATTGATATTTTTGTCAATTTTAAAAATAGACGACTTGAATTTGTGTTGTAAAAATGTTTGTTTTCTTTTTGTTATAAGATTATGTAAAATTATAACTTGCCCCTTCCCCCTAACCAAGGCTCTGGAGCCGCCCCTGATTTGCGCTAAACGTCATATTTTCCGAATGCTTGATTTACATTAAGTTCGTGTTCGGACACGCCAACCGCCAACGGTATACACCCGGTGTTACCCGATGACAACTTGCGATTCGGATGGTGGTGTTCTGAGACGGAGCGAAAAAATGTCTGCTACACCTAAGTTTTCGGAACGAGTCATGTGCGTAATCGATCGTTGTCGATTGTTGTCTAATCTCTCGCGTCAACACCGGTGCGGCGCGACTTTAAAACGAATAAAAAAATAATTTGATTACGAAATCATTATGATCTTTTAAGATTCGGCGCGCGTCGTGTCGACAACGAGTTTTACCGTTATTATTTTCCTCTCCTTTTCTTCCGAGCCGCGCGACGTCAAGGAAAAGTAAATACCGTTCGCGCGTCACAACGCTGTTGTGGTTGTGCCTCTGCGGTGGTCGGCGCGAGTGTCGCGCGACGAATTCATGCGATATTTCGCGTCTGCGTACCAGGGCCCGATGAATGCGCACGTACCGGTCCGAGCGTCGGCGATCGCCGCATGAGATTTCAATTCTAGTCATAATTAAATTGTTTTAGTCAATCAATTTTTATTTACGAATAAAATCGTTTTTTTTCTTCTTATGATTCGACTTTATAAACTTGAACCGTTGAAATCCAATACGTTGACGTGTTACTGTTTATTCGGTTTATAATCCAAAATAAAACCAAACGCTTCTTCTGCCGAACAAAGCACAACGCTTTTTTCGTTATCAAAAGACCTTTGATTACCCTTTTAACTAACCTCTTGATTAACCGCTTGATTACCCTCTGTAAAGCGGAAAGGACTGCATTTCCAGAGCATCAGCGCGATCACTCTCTTTCCGCTTTTATAAAATTTTAACTTTTGCAGCATATTTAATTTCTGGCGTAGTGCATAAGTTCCTAATATTTGCAGTTATACGCTGTTTACTTAGGATTGCCATATGTCTCGAAAACCGGGATTGCCACTGGTTTTGGACTTCGCATCCCGGTGTCCCGAAAAATATTTTTGGGACGTCCATATGTCCCGGCTTAGACGTTTAGAGGAAATGTAGTATTGTTCAATTTTTAATTTCGACCATTCTATCTTAAAGTAAATTTTTATTCGTAATTGATTAACAATATCTAATAAAAACATAATTAATTATTTACACATATAAATATACAATATATTTTAATTTACAAAAATATTTTTAAATATGATATTGCCAGCTATTGATGTTCCTCTTCAGTGGCGTAAATATAACTCTTGTATGGGGGGGGGGATCATTTGCCAACAAATTATTATTTTTTTCTATATTTCTACCGTGCTCGTACTAAAGACATTATTTTATAACATTTAAAAAAAGGCCCAGGGGGGACCAGGGCCCACTCTATATATTAAAAGTTATATAAAAAGTATATTACTCAATATTATGTTTATTTTGTTCCGGTTTCGCCTTAAAAATGAATGGAAACCCTATGTTTACTTCGATTGGAACATCCACAAAAACATTAATTTGGCATTCCTACATTATTGCAGCCTCTCCATTAGTATCTGACCATCCATGTCCTCCATATGTTGCTTTTAAAATATCTAAGATATATTCCCTACTTTTTTAACGAACTATCATTAGTTAAAGGAATACTTTTTTTCTTAAATCTTCAAACAATTCCATCAATATTGACTATTCTGAACTTGGGGAATTTGAATCTATTACAGAAAACATTTAATTTAAATCAGATTCGTCGGTTTCGGATTACGAAAAATATAAAATTCAAATCTCAACATCATGTACTAACTATAATATTAATTTCATATTTTGAAGTTTATTTGTGTTACAAAAAAATACGTCAAATTTAATATTTTCTTTTTCAATTGAAGGGTACATGGGAAAAACAATAATAGTCCATTTTTTTTTAATTTTGATTTTATGGCTTGATTCGATAGCAAATTAGGAGTAGTATTGACTGCTGAAAGCGATTTAATGAAAAAATATTTCAGTCTACAATTATCAAAGGGAAAATAAGTATAGGTACTGATGAAGATAAGATAAGACTTAGTTTTTGCTGCCCTGAACAATTTATAGGAATGGACTACTACTGTTTTTCCTCTGTACCTTTACATTGTTTTAATGATACGTGTAGTTTAGTTTGGAATGTTACCTTATGTTGATGAAACAATGAATTATGATGAAACGAAATAATTTACTGCAATATTAAAAACTATCAAATCAGCAGTTGTTAAGCCGCGTCCAGACCAAAAAACATTTGTCGCTGACTTTGTCTCTAATTTCGGTGACAAAATGTTTCTTTAAATGTCACCGACAAAATTTAAATAACAAGCGCGTCCACACCAAAGCAACATATTTGATAAACATTTTAATTTTGGATAAAATGTGGAACGAGAATGACGTGGCGATTGCCACATGTGCTTGTGTAATTTTTAATTTAGAAGCAAAAAATGCTTCCAAAAAGAGATATTGGGTTCATCCTAGTTAGACATAGCAGAAATATAGTGGTAATGATTTAATGACTGATCTTAAACGTGATGACATTGGTCTATTTGGAGAATTTAATTTAATATAATATATAAGAGTAAAATAATAATAAAATAAAATAAAAATATGCACAACGTATAGGCGGACGAGGCAAAATTGAACGAAAACCAAATATATAAATAAATAAATATGATACATTTACTAAATATTTATCGACAGAATTTGACCGGTCTGGACGTGTAAATTCATTGTCAGCGACAATGTTTATAAACTTTGTCGAATTTTTCCCACCTCGGATGGAAAACAAAATTTTTTCGATAACAATATCGCCGACATAATTGTCGGTGACAAATTTTAGAAAAAAATTCTAATTTTTGTCGACAACATTGTTGATAACACATGTTTTCGACAAATATTTCTTAGTCTGGACGCGGCTTTACAAACACTATAAATATCAAAACGATAACTAAGCGTAGATATCTCACAATTCTTAACAATATTCCGGTTGCGCCATGGGTCATGGGAATTTTAATTGCAATTCAAATCGTAATAAGTACGATGAGATCAAAGAATTTTAAGACCGTGAAAATGATGTAAAGAATAAGTATAATTTAATTATTGATAAAATGATTATTAATAATCGAATTACTATCGTAACTCGTATTGTGTACAATTTTTGTTTTTGAATTTTGGCGCGAATAGAATTGATCCCGTCCCACTGTGCGCGAAATTTCCACATAACGAGTCCACCGCGTACCAGGGGAACATGCCGAGTCCGTCGCGTACCAGACGGACACGTCGAGTCGCCCGCTCCGGGACGCCACGACGCCAATGAGCTGATAAAAATAACGCGACGAAAAGCGTTAAATCGCAGCGAAACGCGCGTGTCGACGGAACGGTCCGATAGCAATCGCCCGGTGTTCCGTCATTTCGCGATGTCACGTGCGTCCACGCGCGGAACCGGAGTGCCGCGTCGTTACCGCGATCGACGCGCGTTATTTAACCATGTGCAGGAATGCCGTGTACGGTAGTACGCGCGATAAACTGACGCGCGTCTGCGCGAACCTAGCCCAATGCATTTGCCGCCGTCGACTTTGACAACAACAATCGTTGCGACAGACGTTATCGGCCAGAAACTGTATAGTATTACGTTATTAAATATTTATTCTAGTATAATCTTTATTGAAACAGTTGTTCAGTTGCCTCCTCACAAATTAAATTTCAGTTATTTTTTTAAGTTTCTGATTCTTACATTTATTTTTAATATATTCTTCTGTTTCCGATGCCTTAATTCTGTAACACTATCAAAACATCGCTTTTAATATTTTTTAAAATCTCTAGAAACACGGGCCACAACTTACGTATAATGTTATCGGGATCTTTTTACCGGTACACAACTTACACTCACCGGAGAAGACACTAACTCGTTACGTGCGTTTAGTAGCTTTAAGTAACCAGTTACTATCAGGCATTGTTGTTGAAAATATTTCAAAACATTTTTCTAAGATTTTGTTTAATTTTTATTTTGTTTATTTAACAAAACAACACGATTATTTCAAAACTGTATGTACGCAATCAAAATTAAAATCCTTGGCCGTAGACAACCGAAAATATTGATAAGAAAACAAGTATAATTTTAGGCAACGAGAATAACGGAATTAGGTAAGCCATTATAAAGATCATTTGATTACGGAATTGGTGATATTTTTTTATGACACTGCTTGTTCTGAAACCGACGAAGGATAATATTTATATATTTATAATGATTTGTCAAGGGCTATTAATATTTACTGCGTAGGCTTATACAATAAAGTCAAAGTAAATATTTTTATGACTTACAAAAATTATGTTTAGCTAATTTTGACATAACATTTGTTTTATTTTTTATTGTTAATTTTTTTATAGTCGTACTAAATAAGATATTACAAAAATTAAAATTAACCTTGATGTACTAATATATACATTATGTAATATTATATTATTTAGTTAAAAATGGGTAAAATATTTTATATAATCTTCGGACAATTTTCTGCTACGTATATATTTAGTGCCGGAGTAACGTTTTGCAGAGTTTAATACGATTTGTATTTTTAAATCTGAGACATTTTTACGTGCGTGTATTTAGAAGCGTATTAAGTTTCTTTAACTTATTTTTCGTTTTCTCTTTGTCCTCTCCAAATGTATTAGAATAATATATCGTAACCACATAATTAAACAAAAAAAGTTATATACCTCTCGAAAATTATTTTCTCCTCATGTCAATGCGGACAATACTTTGAGAACTAAAACCAGAACGTTCAAGTATAGGTACAACTAACTAGAAATTTAAATTAAATTATGTAAACAGTTTCACCTTCAGGAATAAATTGTATCTGAGAAACAATAAATTCTAAGAAGGTATCAAAAGGAGGAAATAATTTGTTGCTCTTTCCTAAATGTATCCGGGCTTAAAGACATAAAAAAAAAATTAAAAGTTATAAATAAAACTTTTAAAGGGCTTATAAACATCGACTCTTTTTTATAATATATTGGTATTTTATTATTATCCGAAATTGGGTATTATTTTAGTCACAGTTTAGTAAATAAGTACTATTATAATATAAGTTTAATATAAGTAAAAATTAAATAATAGGTAAGTGTAAATAGTAAGTATGTATTATATGCCTAGTTATTAAATACAGAAATACCGATTCATAGTATTTGGTTTTTAATATATTCTATAATATATTTAAATGTATTTAAAAATTATAAATTGTCAAATAAACCGAATTTGTTGTACCTATATTTCATATATTTAGAGTTCGTTATTTAGTTAACTGCAAAAATAATTAAAATATTGTTTTAAATTACATTTTAAAAAATCTATAAATAAGTAACTATTAATTATTACACTAGCTTAGGCCATTAAGTGTAGCGGTAGCTGGTAAGTGTACAATTAGGGTTACGATTTCTAATGTTTTGGTACTCATGGTTTGTTTGTGAACGTATGCTTTTGTCGCTAAACATTCTAGTGGTCACACATTGTGTAGCTTAAGACACATAAGACATTTAAACCACAACGTCGATTGGTAACTGCGGCTAGCTACTGCATCACATCATGCCCATGACATTTGGTATTTTCTTGTCTCTGTATAATATAAGAGTTCGTATAACGTATTATATAATAAATAATAATACTATATCTAAATACATATAATATTACATAAATTTATATTTATTTTTTTATTATTTGAATAATATCAAGTTGGAATATAATCAAAATGAGTATTTATAATTGTTTATAATATCATTTATATTTACATCCAGTTTGTATGGATTCCGGGCCACATAGGTATTCCTGGAAATGAAATGGCTGACCAAGAAGCCCATAATGCAATTACCTCCACATTAACTGCAATCATAAATTCCATCACATTCGCAGATGCAAAGAACGAAATTAAACTACACTCAAATAACAAATGGCACTCACACTGGCGAACACTCAGCACCAAATTCAATAAAATAAAAAACAATATAAACCCATGGAAAAATCCTGAACTCAGTAGAAAAGAAGAAATCATAATAAAACGCCTCTGAATTGGACACTCACACCTTACACACAGCTACTTGATGAGCAAAGACGATCCTCCACTATGCGACTCATGCAATGTACTTTTAACGGTCAACCACATCATTACAGAATGTCAAAAATATAACCAGTATCGAAATAAATACCACATTTCAGAACAAATTTGTCAAGCACCAGGACCAAATCCATAGGACGTTAAAAACTTAATTTTATTCTTAAAGAAAACAGAATTATACAATTTAATTTAATGTTATCATGTAAATACTAAAATACTAACAATGTAACTAAAAAAAATTTGTGTACTAATGGCCTAGTTGTCGATGTTTATTACAGATTAATAAAAAAAAAAAAAAAATTGTTTATATTTATAATTGGTCGAAGAAAAAAATCTAAGGGGTTGGATTCTAGAAAGTACCAGTGTCGGATTTAGTGGGGGTGCAGGGGGTGCAATGCACTTAGGCCTTAAGTTCAAATGAGCTTCTACTAATTGAATATGTAAGTGTTATGCTGAGCAAATTTTTTTTAAGGGGCCTTAAATTGCTATTTGCGTCCCGGACGCCTGAGACTTAGATCCGGTACTGAAAAGGATAAACTGCCACGATACCGTATACGATTATACAACAGAGGTGAGTACAATTTATCTAATAGCAACTAGCAACGAAAAATAAGATTTTTTTTTTAGTATTTTTCATTGTAAATTAAATTGAATATATACATCAAACAATTTACTACCATATATAACGATAAAATGTATATTTTTTTATAGAAATGTACACAATGTGTACAATGTATACTGTAAATTTATTACAGTAATAAAATATATATGGATTAATAACATTAATATCACTCAAATTTTTAGTAGCAGATGACTCTCATAATATTATGAATTATAATTATTATTATATTTCATACTCGTATATCAGTGGTGTATATATAAAATTTGTATGAGGGGAATCATTTGCAAACAAATCATTATTTATTTTTTACGTTTCTATCGCCCTCACGCTAAGAACATTATATTATAACATTTAAAAAAAGGGCTAGAGTTTTAGAGAGATTTGAATCCCCCCCTTGAATACGCCACTGTCGTACCTTATCAATAACAGTTAATAACTTGTATTTTCAAAAACCTTTGAATTAATGATTTTGGTTACGAAACTCTAATGTGTTTTATTTTTACTGTTTAGTTCTATTCTATAGTTTTATAAAATACACGTAAACATTTTGTTTTATATTATATAAATAATAACTAATAATTAATTTTGTCCTATATTAAAAGAAAAACTAAAAACATTTTATAGTAATAAGAATGATTTTTCGTCAAAACTGATTTACATTTCATCAAATACATTTAATTTTACGGTAAGATAATTTTATTTTTCTTCGTGCAATGTACGATTATGCTTATAAAGTAACTATTCGTCTTTAAAATTCATCGGTACCCATTTTCCATAAGTTAGAAAATATTCGATTTCTTAAATGTTTCAATGTCAAACTAATGACAGACTTAGTTTTCCAAATAAATATCACAAAATGCAATTTCGGATGAACATAAAAACTATTTCCGGATTTCTATACAATGACAAACGAATTAAATGTTCGTTTTCCCGTAATATGATGTATGAAATTTTCACTATCACCGTTATGTTGTATTTTAATGTACAATACACATGTGGATACTATTATACTGATATAGTTTTGGTAATGATTAAAAAATATTATTATTACATTTTATGCTTAAATATCCTAATATTTTCTATAACAAGAATCATACGGTTTATATAGAGAGCTGTGGAATGTATTGGTACAATTCTATAATCGCGTTCGTTAGTGTTACCCATAACGAAAAAAAAAAATGACAGAAAACATACTAGAAATTATTACAAAGAACATTTTATAGAAATTATTTTTTTCATACAAACCAATTGAAAACTATAAGTAGATTAATTTTAAATCAACCATTGCTTGGATAAATAATTTTTCAGTGTTTTAAGGTACGATTATGCTAAAATAAAATGAGCTCTTACAGTGCTTAATAAAACGACACATTATACAAATTAAAGTGTAAGTTGAATAGTTAATGCAAGGCTGGCAAGTTAATAATATTTGTTAACTCAGTTAAGTTAAGTTAATTGAGTTCATGTTCAATTAAGTTGATAATTAAGTTAATGCACATAAAAATTACATCAATTAAGTTAAAAAATATCATTAATTTAACTTAACTTCAATTAATAAGTTAAGTTAATTACAAAAAAAAAAAAAAAAACATTTACATTAAACACAGATACAAGTGATGTATATATATTAATAATTTACAATAGATCTTATTTAACATTAACGATAATGAAAATGCAGAAAAATTTACATTTCTTCATTGGGATTGTTTTTAAGCACTCAAATGTCAAATTTATGGTAATTTATGTATGGTTTGTTATTATTTATTTTTCATACAAATCATACATGATAAATATAAGTTAAAAAAGTATTCTTTTTAATGTTCAATTACAGTATGAATACTAAAAATAATTAAGTACTGCAGCTGAAAGTGTAACCATAAAATTATACAGGCAATAAATGTATACAGTAGATACAAAACATTTAAATAAATATATAATATTATTTAACTTTATTAAAATCCAAACAAATAAAATAATACAATGGACAGGTTAATCAAAATACCTATTGAGTCTCAATAAAAGAGTCATTTCAAAATGTTGATCAACTATTGAATTTCTGTTCTTGTTCAATAATATTTAATAATATCATAGATTATGGAATAATTCTAATAATAATAGAGTACAATTACTATTAAAATTATTTATTCAATGATAATATGTACCTATTTTTGTAATATTCATTTACGCCCACTTTTCATGACAATGGTAATGTAATTCATGGGTGGCATGGCTATTTTTATTTAATAGTCTTAAGTTTTAAAACGGTTGTTTAAAACTTTTTCTGAGACCAGCGGGACCCCTATTTAATGGTTAATATCGTGATAAATATTATGGTGTTATCTAAAAATTATTTAAAATTTTTATTTTTATATTTTTCTAAATTCCATGAGTTTGTTATCGAATGCGGTATTTTACAAAAATATTTTTCTGGTCTTGAAAATCAAAATTAACTTAATTGAGATGAATGAAAAATAATACGTTAGTTTAAAATTAATCTGTAATGAAATAAGTTAAATTAACTTAACTTTTAATTTATTAACTTGTTAATTTCTAGACTTGAGTTAACATATGTTGTGTAATTATATTGCGGATCAATTAAATTTTTAAATAATCAATGAAATGTGGTACATCCAGTATAGAATTTGATAAAATGAACACAATGTAAATTTGGAAGCAGAATAGTTTTCGATGGCAAATGATCCATAGTGTATACAATTGTTTAATAACGCACTGTTTTAAAAAAACAAGCGATTTATTAGTAAAATTACTTGAATGAGTATCAAACACACATTTTGGTCTGTACTCATAGATACCATAACAAATAATTGTTATTTTTTTTTTTTGTAAAGAAAAATAATTTATAATTTGATTGAATTCTTTCCCACTCTAGCGTTTCATCGAAAATATCAAGAAGTAGTCCTCCCTAGGAAGAATACAATTTAATGGAAACTTATTACTGTGTTAATTTGTATAGCTTAAGTGTATTTTGAAATTTAATACAAAAATTTTCCAATTATAGAAAATAATTGTAGCCATCAGTGTCAACTAACAATTGAATATATTGGCCTATTTTTGAACAAACGCTGTCTATAGGTCACCGTAGTTCATACTTCATATTTTTACGTCAAAAAAATATTAACCATCTTATTACGCACGTACAGTCAATACATTATTGACAAAATTATTCAGGATGACTAAAATTAAATAATCTAGGACGATTTTTTGAGACAAATAATGACGAGAAATATTATTGAATGTAGGTACTCGGATAACTCAATTATTAGTTACCTTTATAATATATAAAAATGGTCATAAAAAAAAACTGCAGACCGTCAGTCTAATATTTCAGTAACGAATTCGCTAGTAGAAAACATTTTATGTATATACAATGTATATTCAATCAATAATATATTTTTCATTATAGTTTAAGTTTTTTAAGTTTTTAACATTTTAAGTTTAGTCTTTATATAGAATACATTGTTTTACACTTTATTGCTTATTAACGTTATAAATTAAAATATAATCATATAAAATCGAGGTAACTTAAATTTTGGGTGATTAGATGGAACACTCTTTCATTATAAATATATTGCTATTAGTTGTAAATAAATTCATTTTAAGGATGGATTTGAGATTGATGAATCCTGGATTAACACAAATTATTATCTATCATAATTTTTACAAATATATACCAAGAAGTAACATGATTTATAAATAGGAGAGAAAATAATTATATTAATGACCATTTTTTTTTTTTTTTTGATGATTGCCTTATCATTATTTGAAAATCTACGGATGCAATTTTAATTCAGAATAATCAGTGTACATTTTAAATTTTGTTAATAAAAATCTTAGGGAATTAATTAGAACAAGGTACAGTAGAATCCTTTAAGGGACCTAAAGAATCAGATCGTTTTATCCGGATGACGAAACCATTACATATGTGAGATATAAAACCAATCAAATACATGACTAGGAATAGTTTTATCCAGAATATCGTTGTGTACGGTATCGTAATAAGCGGATTTTAGTGTATTTTGATCTGTAAAAAAGAAAAAAAAAATTGTTAGTGATTCAAAAGATAACTTTTAATGATTTATTAACAAATGAAACAATTGAATAATGTTTGCAAATGGATAAGATTGATGATGCGGTAATATCGTTTATCAACTTTTTGAAATATTTAAAAGGAAAATCAAACATACCAGCAGGCCCGCACTGACCAGTTTGTTCGTCTATATTATATTTATACAAATCAATTTGCTGCTCCCTCTCCCCAAATTTCATATCAGAAAACTGTCCAGAGTTTTGCTTAACTACAAAAATGTTATTAAAATTATTTTTAGTTATTGTTTAAGACATGTTTTGTATTATGTTTAAAATAAGTAAATTATTATAGTATTATTATAGTATAAGTAATTATTATGATATTTTTTTTCTGAAATTTGATTTATAAAGCCAGCCTAAATTTTTGGCCAAAATTATTTGAACTTCTTGTACACTTGGTTAGCACAGCCTTTCATACTAGCGGTATAAGTTCTATGACAATATTTTTAATTAGGTACCAATTTATTAGATAAATTTGATTTTCATATGTTCGCTGTTAAATCATTATTATCTATATAGTTAAAAGCATATACATATACATTTATTTGTCGTTGGTTGATCATTTTACAACAATGGTTATTATTCCTTCTTTCTTTACTTTATTATTTTATTATTTATATTTTATTTTATTTTTTATTTTTTTTGTCATGGTTTTAATTGTTTTCACTTGCGGCTAACGAACCGGACGATAATCTTATAACCGCATACCAACCAATAGTTCCGGAGGCTCGAATTTTCCACATTGATCAATGTTTATTTGTTTTTTATCATTGTATGTTTTTTCTCAGTTTCCCTTCAATCGCCTCCGGAGAAAGGTTTCCCCGGACGACCGCTCCGAGTTAGTAAAAGTGATTTAGTATCGCGACAACGCTTCTGACATGCCGACATAACATGCTACTGATACGCCTTGTGTTGTGCGTAATATGTCCCGTCGCTCTGTCGTCAAACGTGCACACAGTATTACCCGAGAGTTATGACAATAAACCTCATGATGGCGACGAGTATGGAGTCCGCAACTATGTGTCCGAACACGAATTACCGAAAGACGTGCCCACCCGAGTTCAGATCGTCGGCGACTTGGGAACGCCACCGCCTAGTGTGAAGTTGGATTTTGTGCCTCAGCAGACTTACGTACAGGTCAGAAGGTACGATGCTGTTAAAAGGCTACCTCAAGAGGCTGCGATGGAAGAAGCAGCCACTTCGGAGGAGGTGGCGAATGCACCGAGACTCAGGGAAGTCGTGACGCACAAAAAGACACAAGAAGTAAGTTCACAAACAAATATCGGAATTTTTAAATTTATTAAACTACGATATCTTTTTGGTAGAACTTTTTTTTTTATTTACGGAAAATTTCAAATCTGTAGAATATACGGGCCAAGAGATATGACTTATTTATTTTTAAATCAATTTCATTAACATTACGAAGCTTATAATATTTGAGCTCTAGCATCTGATAAATCAATTTTAAAGTGTCTTCATATCAATAATATTTTATAATTATCAAAAAACTTCTTTTATCATTGATTTTTTTCTTATTCTTAATTAAAATTATTCATCAATGATAAATTATAAGCGATTGAATTTGAAAAATTATTTATACAATTTAAATACCATTATAGTTGTTGAATAATAATATGTGAACGATAAATATATAGTTGAATATAATGGTAATTTTCTATAGTTATATATTGTATAGTATATTAATGGTTAGACGATGATTTTAGAAACAACCCTAAGTTTGTCTCAGTATTTTCCAAATCAAATCGATGTGCTAAATTTAATATCATTTTTCTACGTGATAATAATGCTTACTACCAACTACAGATAAATATATTAATTTAAGATTATTCAGTAACAAAATATATAATTTTAGATTAGTAAAATAGTTTAAAAGCACTATTTTAATGTAACACAAAGATTGTTGAACTATATATATATATATATATATGTATATATATATATATCTTAAGTTGTTTGTAGAATAGTATTATTATTCAATAAGACAGACAATAGTAAATTAATCAAATAAATTTGTAACAGAATATTTTAAATATGTTGGCACAAAATTAAGTTTATAAGAATTCCTTATATTCTTTTGAATACCAATTTAATATCCCTAATGTTAGGTTAGGTAGAGTACAAAAGTTTTTGATCAGTGCACACATTTTAAGAAATTTGTGAAATTTTGTAAATTTGTAAATTTACGTAAACGATAATCATAAACATAGGCGAAATTCAGGTCGGGCCTTAGCCCTCCAAAATCGAAACTTTGTGAGAAATTTTATTCGTTGTTTTTATAATTTATTATAATTTATAATTATCTGTTAGTTTTTTTGAAAATCGTAAAATTAAAAATAATAAAAACTATTTACAGTAGTATTAATAGTACCAATTAGTTCGACTACTTGCGAAAGAAATTTCAGTGCAATGAAAAAAATAAAAACTTGACTAAAGACATCGTTGATTCAAGATAGGTTCAGCGATTTTTAAATATTATATATTGAAAAAGATGTATCGAAAAATTTAAAAAGCGATGATATTTTGAATATCTTTGCTGATACAAATAGATATTTGTCAATAAAATAAAATACTAATTATTTTTAAATATACGTTATTTAGTGTTTTTTTTTTTAATAAAACTAAAATATATCTATATTTTTAATAGTAATTCGTTTTACTTGTGTATGGGAAAGGGGTGTGGGGGCGAATTCCCTGCAGGTTATTTTACATTGAATTATGATAGCCCCCCCCCCAACCAAATTCAACCAAATGTCCGCCTATGACCATAAGTAAACACAATATATTACTTAAGTTGTTTTAATTACCTATATACTATTTACAAATATATCAAATGAATCGTGTATTGAAACGTGTGAAATTAGTTACTAAAAAGTGCTTTGATAATAATTAAAAATAAATAATATTCACATTTCTTAATAATATTATAACTACAAGATTTTTGTTCTTACATCAACATATAAATTTGTATTAAAAAATTTTAATTTATTTAGAGTTTAAATTAGTTTGAATTAGCTATTTTAATATTATAATTTTATAACATTTTATTGATTCTAATATATATTAAATTATATATTTTATTTTATATTACGATTTTTTTATATACATCAATGTGTTTAATATTAGATATCTTAATATAGATCATCGTATTAAGTTAACTATAATGTACAAGTGTACTCATAGTTAATATTATTTAATAAACAAGAAATAATACAATTTATTTTTTATATATGATTTATTAACTCATTGAATGGATTTTATTAAAAATATAACATGACATGAGTGTTTGTTACATATTTTTTTTTAAAAATAAGGTACAATATAGACCGTACAATGCGATTTAACTGACAATGTCTATTATATTTAAAACTATCTAATTTTATAAGATAAATATATGATTTTTTGAGAACGTTACTTTTTGTTATCATATATGACAAGTCGAAAACCGCGTAATTATGAAGTTAAAACCACATCACATTCGATTTCACGATTATTTTATTTTGTTTCCCCATAATTGTACTCAAGGCCTTCCGTATTGTATCTCAAAATATAGACTATACTATACTTAATACTATTCATTCAAATTTTAAATAATATCATATAAAGCTCTTGTATATAGTTTTTAGAACGGTTAATTGTTTATCAGTACAGATTAGAGATATTTTTTATTTTTTTAATAAATATTCTAATATAAAGTGATATTTACATCAAAACATTGTTGCTTCATTTGTTGCTTATAAATTATAGTTGTGGGCAGAGTATATTATAATATTAATATACCGGTCTGTGTGAAAAATTGGTGGACAATGGCGTATCCTATTGACATAAATGAAAATCAAATTAATGTCAACTGCATATTATTCACGTGAACAATAGGGGGGAAATCGATCGATTTTGTGAATTCCACACGCACTACTACACACACGCTATTTAAATAAAATAGAAAGTTAATACTATTATTAATATTTTTAATTCTTACAGGTGTACGAAGAACAAGGCTACGAAGATGCTGCATATGACCACGGGGGTTCAAAAAAGCTAAAGGTCGAAGAAGAAGTGAAGGATAATCAAAGCATAGAATTTTTAGGACCAAATAATTCTTCACTTTATACCGAAGAAACTAAAGACAGCGTAGCATCAATTGCACCATCTGGTCGCGGAACTTGGAGTCGATTTAAAACGACCACAGGTAAGAAAACTAGATATGAAGACGATGGTGACAAAAGAAAAGTAACCGTTAATGATAGCAACCCAATAAGTGAAAAATCTTCGGGAAACTATACGAAGTTTGATGGAGGTAAAACAATCGTTGTACAAAACTTTACCGAAGTTGAAAAAAGAGATGGTAAAAAAGAAGGAGCAGAGTCTAGAAGAGTGTCTAGTGTTAGTAAAACTAAAGATAATGTAGAACCAACGACTTACAGACCAATTATGAGGTATGATAACCTTCGTCATACGACGACAAAACAGATTAAAAACGAACAAAAAGTAAACAGAACTAGAACTAGGCCGAGAAAACGTCAAGAGAATAATACACAAAAACCTCAAGTTTTATATGAAAAAAACACTCAAACGGATGCGATAGCAAGTTATGATAATTCTCCATGGATACCGATATCACCACCGACAAATTATAAGAATTTACAGCCTGAGATTAAAAAACCAGTGAAATCAAAAATGAACTCCGAGCTATACGAGCAAAATGGTCACACTACAAAGTATGGGTACACAATAAATCATGATACACCATATCAGTATATATTTCCGACTGATTTGTTGGCACCCGAGTCATCAAACAAGCCAAGTAGAAAACTAAGACCAAAACTCCAAAATTCGGATGTTAATGATGACAATCCAAAGAGCCCATTACATTCAAATTATGAGTTTATTCCCCAGACTAATTATGATGGAAGTGCCATAAATCCAAAATTTAAAAAAATCAAGTCACCCGTAGAGACCTTATCGCATGACAGCATACATTTACCTTCAAATAATAAATACAAAGAATCAACAACACCACTTAAGATAGAGGTAACTCATAGTATTAAACATGATGGAAGTGCCACTAATCAACGACAAAAAAATAAACCCGTTTCATCGGGACCTTTAGAAAGTTATAAAAGTAATTTAAAATCCGAGCCATATCGAGAGCAGAAATATAAAAGTCATAGAGACGTCGAAATAGGATTAGGAAACTTTGGAAATGTAGGTCCTCGATTTACAACTACAAGTATTCAAAATTTTAATCCCACTAAAAGTTATGACGCTCCATTTATAACACGACTCAAAAAAAATAATTATAATGTTGATTCAAGAGGAGATCCAAGTCTACATATTTATCCAAAGTACGAAGTTTATCCAAACTATCAAAATGTTAAACATCCAATTAGAGATGATAATCATTATGTACAAAGACCACCAAGCAATACCAACAAAGGTCACTTCAATAGTGAATTAAATGAAAGCCCTCCACGTATTATAAAACACGAAAGTGCACGTCTTACTGAATATTCAAAATTCAATAATAGGCCCAACATTGTTCATAAACAACCAGTTGAGACCACTGAAAGCTGGGAAAATCATTCTAATACTAGGGACCAAACTACTCAATTATTAGCAGATAATTTTCCTAAATTGAATAAAGTTGAAAGTTTTCCGAAATTTGAAATTAATAAACGACCCGAAAGTACTGGTACTACTAGTACTAATCCTTCTTCCATATATAGATTAATACCATATGAAAAGTCTGTAAAAATGAATAATCCTTATTCATATGTATATCACGATGATCATTTTCCATCTGGAAGCCGATATAGTGGAGTCAAAGTTGAAGCAACGACACAAAGTCCAAAATTGAATAATAAAAGTGTATATTGGAATAATAATAGACATCCACATTTGCCAAAGGACTCAATAAAGAATATGTCAGAAGGACACAGGGGTCGAGATAAATCTGAGGATGAAAATACCCGACATGTTGAAAATTTAACTTTGGCACATTTTTCAGGACTCCATAAATCAGGTTCTTATCGTCCACTTCCTTTAGAATATAATGAACGGGTGAATAATTTGGCCAAACTTCTTAACGATAACTATCCAAGAAGAACACGAAGGGATTTGGAATTAATTAATATTGCTTCAAGTGGAACTACAACTGAAATTCCTATCGATACTGTTGTATATTCCCACTATAAAAACGCCCCAAAAGAATCGGCAATAAGGTATGCAACGAATCCACTGTTGACACCAAGAAAAACTGCTGGGGGCATGGAATTCTATGCTTCTACAGATAATGTTCAATGTAATGAGATATCTGCACCTACTAATATTTTACCAGAAAGAACTGATGACGGTGAATGGAAGGGTGAACCTTCTAATAATACTGTTAGAGTAAACGCTCTTGGTGATAAAATCGGATGCTTTAAAACGAAATTTTTTGGAAGTGATCCTCTAGACAATCCGATTTTCAAAGAAAAAGATGTTGGGTTTCCAGAAGTATTATTCTCTGTTAAGAAACCTTCAGAAAAAAAAGAGGATAAAATGCAACCAGGAAAGCCACATGTCCACTGGAATTTTGCCGATGAGCTAATATCTCCTCATTGGTTTCCTAATAACGATAAACGAAATCGAAGGTAAATTATAAAATATAATACCACTGCATGGAAATTTATTATATTTAATTGAATTCATATTTTACAGATCAGAAAATAAAAGTTTACCCGCCAACCATAAGAAAAACGATATGGAATCAATAATTCCGGAACCAATAATTTTAACTTTTCCTACAAAATCTTCGGCAGTAGTCTCTACTAACGATTCAAAAATAAATGTTGAAGAAAATGATTCGGAAGTTTCTTCAAATGATGAACATATACTAAAATATTCAATACAGCACCCTATACCAACAAAAACCGAGTCAACCATTCAAGAACACCATTTTACCGATAACAAAATCTTAGGTCTATTTCCGCCACCGCAAATAACGAAAACGCAAAAAAAATATCAAAAATTAAAGAAACCCAGGGTGAAAAAAATTTTGAAGAAGGTGAAAATTAATGAAGAATCAAATGAGCCTGATTTACTTGATGTACTTAATCCTATTACTTCTTTTTTTATCGATGACGATGATGTTTTGGTTGCACCAATCGTTCATAATTTTTTCAATATTAAAATGACACCATCAGACAAACTTAAAACTACAACAGTAGTTGATAAAAATAGTGGCGAAAGAGTAAAGAGATATCAATCGCAAAATTACAGAAGAACTAAAAGAAATATGAAAGGTGTAGACTTACAAAAACCGAAACAAAGAAAACTTAGTATTAGTGCCGATACAAATGTGAGTATATCCTCGTCTACTGCAAGGATTAGAATGTACACGCCAAAAAACGGGACAAGTTTTCGAGATAAAAGAGATCATATTTCTGTCAATGTGGATGTAAGAAGAAAGGAGCCACGCTATTATTATCATACAGAACGGCCGCGAGTTAGGGTAAAAAGAGTAGTACACAATCCTCCATTTCACAGTAGAAGTAGTCAGGTATTCAGCAGTAAATATTTAGTAACCGATCAAGAAAAGTCGGAATCATTACCAGAGGAAATTAATGTAGCATTTTCTACTACACCTAAATATGAGACGACACCAAAGTTTTTACCAGCAATAGCATTCGGAGATAGCAAAACTAAAATAATAAATTATAACGATAGTGTAGCTAACAGCACCAACGAGGTTCAGCGATCACAATTAGATAAAAAAGGTTCATTGATATACGTTATTAATCCAGATACTGGACATGGAAAATGGATGCAAGTTATAAAAGTGAAAAATGAAGAAGACACGAAAACAGATTTGATCAATGGTCCTGTTTATTTGGAAAAAAAAGTTAAGGATGGTGTTGCCGAAGAATCTATTGGTAAATTTGGATTTAAAGGGAGTTCTACAAAAGATTTGTTCAAAAATGTATTCAGTCCTACCGTTAACCATAGGTTTAAATTTAAATTTCCTAGTAAAGAACCAGTTAAAGCCGTCCCTACTGAAGAGCCAAAGAAGCCCGACTGTCCAAAAATATTAAGGCCGAGAAAAAAAGAGGTTTGTATAGAATATTAGAATATTATGATTTTTCCATGAGTTTTATTTATATATTGTTTTTATGCTTTCATTTTAGAAGAGAAGAAGAATCACAACGACAACAACGACAACTACAGAAATTCCGGTAGAGGAAGAGGTCGACGAAAGACCAGAAGAACAAAGCGGTGAGGCAGTTGAATACGAAAACGTATCACCCCAAGAAGACGGAGAAGAAGGTGAACCAGAAGGTGAAGAAGAACCGGTTGAACAGCCTCAGTATCAACAGGAAAGTGAAGAAAGTCCTCAAAATGCTGAGGACGAAGATCAAGATATACACGAATCCAAACGAAAAAAACCATATTCTATGGTTAAGAAACCTGAATTTAGCGGGTATTATTTTGGCTCAAGAGATAATAAGAAAATAATGTAATTTTAGACACTTTTTTTTTCTATAATTTATTTTGTGAATATGTTTTGTGTACAACTGAGATTAATTTTTACTATAGTAAATTAATTAATCACAAATGTAAATATAAAATAAAATTTTCAACATCCAAAATATTTTATGATATAATACAACTATATTTCATGTTGTCATCTCAAGTATGTTATGAATATTAATATTAAGCTATGGGTTTATTTTCAAGTATAAATCCCTCACAAATATTTTAAATAATACATTGGCAATGTAACAGCTATATTCAATATTCATATTTACGTTTTTATTAATTATTGTAATATATTACACTTTATGTCATGATAAATAAATAAAATATGTTTTATTCATACAATAATAATATGATAATTATTATATAAGTACTACATTCTTATAAATCAGTACTGATGTAACAATTGTGATAATTTTGTCAAAGAAACTGTCCTGTACTATAATAATAAAACAGTAACTGTTTATAATTAAATATGGAACAACATTTTTTACAAAGATATTATTCATAAATTATTATTCAAAAAAGTGTATAGTTTTCAGTAAATTTAAATTTAAAATACATTTGTATTTTCATTGTTATCAATTCCCCGCAATTTACTAATTGCGATGTATCCCGAGTTAGTAAGGACAAATAAATTGTGTTCTTATTTTTATTATCAATGAGGGGATGAAATTTCTTAATGTTCGTAAAAAATATGAAAAAATGTAATTGGAATAATATCTTGTTTTATAATATTATAAACAATAATGATGAATGATTATACTAATACAATCATGCTTCACGTATAACGAGATAATTTTAAATAGGTTATCGTTGGCTAACTACTTCATTCCTATAATATATATATTTAAAAAACATGTTTCAGTTAAAACGCTTTTGATGATTTTGTCTTAACATAAACTATGGTTACACATAAAATATAAAATATAATATATAAATAATAAATAATAAATAATGTAAAATATAATATATGTTTGATACATTTTAATTTTACTAGGTTTTCCAAGAAACAAGGTCCAATCAGTGCTTGAAATGAAAAATTTTCTGAACAGGAATTCTTTTTTTTTTTTTAGTACATACCATAGAATTAGGGGCTTTAACCCATCAAATTTATAATTTCCCCTTCCTGAAATACTAAGCCTTTTTTATTAAATAAGTTGTACTTACTATTTTATACTGTTTTAGTTAAAATTATATTTTGACAAATTATTTTTTTTCATCTCTGATGTTATGCGGAGTGCCAAATCCACAGACGTTTTATCAGAGTGTAAAATGTTTCCCATATTCATACCATTTAAAACTTGGTAATCTATTATCTATTTCATTCGGTAAATCAACAAAAGACCTTTGAGTTTTTATAATCTTATAAATAATTCTAAAAACTAGAACAAGGTTTGGAAAATCGAAGAGTTATGTCAACAACAGATAATCCAAAATTTGTTACATTTTTACAAATCAAACAACCTAATGCTTTATTTTTAGTTTTTAAAATTCATATACGTATTGTGTATATGAAGCTAAAATACACAATCGGTGGACGGCGATTATCGTATAGATAAGCAATAAATGAACTAATGCATCGCGGACGTTTGACGTTTATTAAATATTTTACAATGAATAATTCTGCAAAATGTTTAAATTTTATCAAAATATGGTTACACTAAAAATTTGTTTGAACCGGAACGATAAACGTATTTTTTTTACGAACCGGAAAGCTAAAAAAAATTTTGTCGTGAACTGGAACTGTGTTCCGGTACGTCCAGGTTCATTTCGAGCCCTAGTTCCAATACATTGTTAATGCACGTATTAACCATATACAATCAGTGGCGTATTTAGGAATTTTTCTAGGGGGGGGGGGATGAAATATATAATAATACATCCTAACACCCATTAATTCGTACATAATATACATTTTTAAAATCCCCTAACTTGTTACCTATTGAGGTTAGTGTGGATCAAGGCAAAATAAGAATTAATCTTTATAATTACCTCATCATTTTCCAAACAAATTTTTTTATTTGTACTAAAATAAGAAAATAAAGTTTTTTTTTGTTTTTGAATATTACTCATATTGTCTTAAAACTTCACAGTTACAACTTACAAGACGCAAAAAATAAAGTCGAACAATAGTCAATTCGGCAGTAAGTCAGTACTCGGAATGGCGCGGCGTCGCTATCCGTCAACGTCCAATGACCGTACATATCTACTTTTAACGAATCACGATATCATAAGATAAAATATATATATATATATATATATAGCTATACATTAGCCATAAATCTACTAGTAACAAATTTTCTAAAAATAAACCCGCCCGGCCGCCCTATGGTTAATCCACGATCTTCATGGTCATTTTGTTATGTTTACCGATTGCTTATCGGGTTTATTATAAACACTCTTGCATGAAAAATAATTCGCAGAAACGTACAAAATACAGTACACCATAATATAGGTATATGCCTGATAGTCGTACATGCCGCCAACGATAAACGATTAGTGGCGATTAGTATATCAGACTATCAAAGCGATACAATTACCACGACTAGAACATTAAGAAAACAGAAAACATACATGCTTGAAAGTAATATCATATTAAGAATATTAGAGAAAATGAGACAACTTATAGCTACCTAGGAAAAAAAAAAAGGTCAAGGGGGGGATCTATCCCCCATATCCCCCCCCCCGTAAATACGCCACTGTATACAATTAAAATTAACATTATATTTACTATGAATATAGGTAGAAATACTCTCACCCAAACTATTTATGAAAAAATATTATTCTAAGCTTAATTAATCATGTCCTGTTCGAAATATAATAGGTAGAAAGAGTTTAACGTTAAACTTTTTTTATAGTATTTTAAATTATTTTTTAAAAGGTCTTTATACTATAACCACCAAACACTTTTAAATCCATAAAAGTTCTAAATTTTTACTACATTAAACAGTGCTTTCAAATAAATGAGCAAATATTTTGAACGAAAAATTAAAAATTTTATTTACCATACATTTAGTCCGTCGGTGTAATTATTAATACACGTCATACTGTTAATGTCTTATACGAGTACAGTACAAAATAATTATAACAATTTAACTTAAAATATTTTATTTTATTTTGTTTTTGTTTTTATAAGTAATTATAATTAAAAAACGATACAAATCTCAGCACACAAAATATGTTTACTAAACATGGATGTTTTTTGTCATTTTAAAATAATACATTATTTGTAATACAAAATGCACTAATTGGTCATTTATCCTTGTTAAAGTTTAAATATTCATTAAACATAAATAAATATAATAAATAATAGCTATCATTCAAAAATGTTTTTTCTTCGCAGTAGTTATTTGTCAACAATGTCCATGGGACAAAATTAATTATTACTGTATACTTATATATTTTTTTATCTTATTATTTTATGATAACAATTGAAATATTCATCATTCATTCGGGCGAGTCCGTTTTCGACCATCACCGTATCCTTCCCTTTTCGGTCGATTCAATTTTTGGCCAAATTTAAATAGGTCAATTCCCTTTTCGACCAAACAAAAATTTATATAATACATTTAAAATAATAAAATAATGTTGTACAATGTTTGATTACGATGGAAACTACCATAGTATATTAATGACGATTCAAGGTTTTACTAGCGTAGCAAGGTTTACATACTATTAAGGTACATACATTTAGTTTACATACATTTAGGTTTACATACTGAGCATAATCCCATTTGCAACAGTATCAAGGTTTGTACAAAAACTAGGTTAGGCTTAGATTATAATTACCCTTGGAGCGAAGCTCCATCCCCCCGAAAAGTGTCACGCAGTGACACTCGAGTTTGTGAGTGGAGCCGGCAGGTGTAACAAGCGAAGACCTAAGATTTTTAATATTAAAGTTCCGGTTTTTTGCAAAAAAAAAATGTAAACAATTTTCATTACGATAAGATATCAAAACTAGATACAGAATATCAATCTCTTTTATATTAATATTTTAATAATTATTGACAACATATGTACATCATTGTTTTAAATGTATTACAGTGAGTTCCGCTTAATGTGATCACTGGTTTATAGAATCAACCGTTTATTAGAATCAAAAATGAAAATCCCAAACCAAATTGTATGCTACTAATGTTAAATTGACCCTTTATTAGACTCACTAAGTACCGGATAATTAAATCACTTTTATGAACAATCTTATCGTTTTTATGGTACCTCAAACTGATTAATTTATAAAAACCATTTTATTTTTGAATTTATCAGTATTATTGTATATCGTTGTACATTATGTCAATCAATTATCTTTGTACGTCGCGGCGTCGTGTACTTGTGTCATTTAGTTTATTCGGTTTATTGTTCATGATCAGATGTATTTTTTGAAATGTCGACCAAACGAAATGATTTAACTATAAAAGAAAAAAAGATATACTCGTTCGTTTTGATAAATTGGATAAATGTTCTCAAAGAGAAGCCGTATTAGCTCTGAAAATTCCTCAACCAACGTTAAACAAAATTTTAAAAAATCGTAAGGAAATTGTTGAACATGAAGAACAAAATTAGCCTCTTTCTCGAAAACGAAAACGAAATGGACAAAATGTTGATGTAGAAGAATCTTTATTACGATGGTTTCAGCAAGCTAGAAATTTAAATGTACCGGTCAGTAATTCTATTTTACAAGAAAAATCTATAAATTTAGCTTTGCAATTAGGTGTAAACAATTTTAGTCCAACGATCGGGTGGTTGACTCGTTGGAAAAACAGAAACAATATTGTTTTTAAAAAAACATGTGGAGAAAAAAAAGATGCAGATTTTCAAGCTGCAGAAGATTACTTAAAGAATTGTATTGCATCGTCTAATTATGCACCTGATGACGTATATAATTCAGACGAAACTGGTTTGTATTATCGAGCTCTACCAGATTCTACTTTTGATTTTTAAGGTTAATGGATGTAAAAAACAAATGCAAAGACTTACGATTCTGCTGGTTTGCAACATGTCAGGTACGGATAAAAGACGTCCTTTAATTATTGGTAAAAGTTAAAATCCACGCTGTTTTTGAGGCGTTAAAACATTGCCCGTCGATTATTACGCTAATTCAAACGCTTGGATGACTAGTCTAAATTTTACCGAATTTTTACGAAAATGGAACAGAGAAATAAAAAAACCAAGACGTATTTTACTACTTCTTGATAACTGTACAGCACATCCGAATTTACAAAATTTAGAAAACATAGATTTGAAATTTTTACCACCAAACACTACGTCACTTATTCAGCCTCTTGATCAGGGAATCATAAAAACAATGAAAACACTATAAAAGCAATGCGGAATTTTATTGTTGAAACTATAGATGTATCTGAAATTCTTGCATCACAAATAGCTCGTAAAATAACTGTGCTAGAAGCTATACATATGGTGGTTAATGCTTGGGATAAGGTGACTTCTAAATGCATTATTAATTGTTTTCGAAAAGCTGGGTTTTCACAAATTGAGTCAGACGAAGAAGAACCACAGGAGGTCGAATTCATAGATACAAACTTTGAAAATTGGATTTTAATTGATCAAGATTTACCTACTTTTGGAGCATTGTCTGATAAAGACATAACTGATTTGCAAACAAAAAAAGAAGAAATCAATATTGACGATGTTGAAGATGACGATAACGAAGAGACCAACGAAGATATCACTTAAAAAGATACCAGAATTATTTTGGAAAAGCTAAAAGGAGCTGTTCAAATAACTGCTGTTCGATACGATACTTTTCAACTGTTTCAAAAACTACATGTATGTACAATGTATATTGTAAACAAATAAATAAAAAACATGAATATGATTTTTAATTTGATTTAATTTAATTTCAGGCTAATATGAATACTAAATTGGTAGATTGTCAAGTTCAATCAAAAATAGATGGCTCTTTTAATTGAATTTAAATGCATTTATTTAATTTTATTTTTATATATTAATATTATTTTATTTCATTCAAAATTTTATTTTATTTCAAGCATAAATGTAGAATCATTACATAAAAACAAATGTAAAAATCAATAATTTTATTAAAAAATTATAATTATATATATATATGTATTAGAAATTATTAAATATCTAATTATAAATAAATAATTGTATTAAAAGACGGAATTATAAAAAAAAATTGTTGTAATGCTTTTTAGAATCAACCGGTTAATAGAATCAAAATGACCTGCACCAAAGTGATCACATTAAGCGGAACTCACTGTATAGAAATTTTTGTTTTGGTTGAAAAGGGAATCGGCCTATTTTAAATTTGGTTGAAAGTGAATTGGCTAAAAAGGGAAGGGTGCGTTTTTGTTCGAAAACGGCCATGGCCCATTCATGTATGGTGCATTGCAAATTAAATGGGATATGATTTTATATTTCACACTTAGCAGTTCATTATCAGTTTTCAATTTTTTTTCCAATGTTTTCATACTAATAAGTAACTGAACCCGTGTACTTCGTAGCCCATTAAAAATCCTACGTCTTATATGTCTCAAACTGTGTGTTAAATGTGTTACATATGATTATGCTAGCAGTTTATTTTTATACGTATAGATAGATAACGGTTAAAATATGCTAATTAATAATCTTACAACGATATTCAATTTAGTTTATCATTATGTAATTTTATTCGTTTTATCGAGAAAAGTCTGAAAATTCAAGTGTTCAATTGAATGATTTATTGAAGTGCATTTGGATACACAATATTTTTTGTTCTTCCTTCTGGTGCGTACACAAATAAATCAGAAGGATTTCCGACGCGTGAGCATGCCACATACAACTGTCCATGTGAGAAACATGGATTTTCCAAATTCAGTCCACACACTTTAAGCATTTATGTTTTGTTGATGGTCATTGCAAAGGAGAGCCCCATCGAAAACTGCAAACGTTTGAATTCGAAAGGCATATCTGTTGGAATCATTTGGATGTGTAGCAACAGTACATCTTCGCCTATAAACTTTCCGTTTAAAATTATAGCTTTGATTACCGATCGATCTTTTTTTGGGAGGCATAATAGCATATAAATGGCGTTATTTTGTAATGAAAAAAAAAAACACAAAATATCAATAAAAACTTTTATTGCCATAGACGCATATGCCATAGAAACAAATAATAATAAATAATAATAACAGATTCAGGGAATATTATTTCTTTTGCTCTAATTAATATTATAATTGAAACTAATAGCAACCGTCTATAAACAAACATTTCAATCGTAAATCTCAAAATGTCTGTTTGAGCACCTCCCGTAGTTGAACCTATTACTTTTTAACTTAGACTATCTTCTGCCCATAGGTCTAATATATCTCAGAACTAAATTTCGTCGCGATTGGTCCAGCCATATAGAAATGTATAAAGGACAGACAGAAATCCATTTTTATAGATATAGAAGATGTACGTTTTATAAATTTATAACTTTATAATAGTATAAATGCGTACCTAACATGTGTGATCACACACTCAAATATACACATACGCTATTGCTCTGCATAGTCCGTAATTTTAAGGACTGCACCGGATTGAAAATATTAACAAAGAGCCGAAGTCGGACATAACCGATGGGTAAATTTTTATTATATTAGATTCGACTGAAAATTTAAAATAGTTTGAGCAGATCGATACCGGATTGCTTTGTTTCAAATAAAATAATTTCGGACGTTTATGGACTGGACCGAACGTATTCCAATTTTTTTTTCTAACAGACCGGATTGAAAATATAATATAATCTGATGGAGCGAAAATAGATCATTAAAAAACTTTACACTACTGATGTTATTTAATACATAGGATAGAAAAATGTACATTACATTGTTATTTGTGCTGCAAATTTCGTCGTATAGCGTGGCGTAGCTGCTGTATACAAGCCCTTCCATGAAAATGTCGTCCGCACCATAACGAGAATAATTGCAGCAGTAGTTGAAAATATTTTCGATAATAATTATTACTAGGTACCTACCATAAACAGCTTTGAACCATATACTTACAAAGTATATTAAAAGAACGGCGCAGGAGTAAAATATTGATTCCTATGATAAATACACGTATTTTCGATTATATAAATAACGTCTTTAAAATTTAAAATCATTTTTCAATGGGTTTTAAATGAGTGGTAAAGCTTAGCTATGACCAACTGGTCCGAAACGAACCAATTAATTAAAATTTATAAAAAAAAACCGAACAGAACTGTAAATGATAATAATTTAAACCAGGACGGAAATTAAATCTTTCATAAAAATATGGAGTCGGACCAAACCAATACTCTACCGATTTTTAAACCATTAGACCATACCGATATTTATTATTATTGATTATATATAATGTTTATGAAAAATTTAATGTTTTATTTCAGAAAGGTATTAATTTTTCTTTTTACTGAAATATCTAAGATGGGTACCTATCAAATTGTATATTATAAACTATTAAATATAAAATTATATAAATAATGTAAATAATGTGTTGTATGGCTACAATAAGGTATAAATATTATCGAAGGATAGAATATTATTGACAAATAATTTCACCTATTATATTTAAGAAATAAGATAAATTATAAGCAAAAAATATAGGTAATTAGTGTTTAAACGCACATCTATGCAAACATATACTTACATGCAACTTTACTAGTTGTTAACATGACTGGGACATATATGTTACGAACGGTAGAAGTTTTTATATCTCTAAGATTATAAGTTATAGATGATCATTTAAAGTTTCTGATATATTTGTGTAAGCCAGTAAAATAAGTAAAAAGAAAACTTTTTAAAAACTAAAATGAATTCCGTAATTTTAGACCTTTTTTGGAAGATTATCGTTTAAAATGTTTAAAGCAGATAGTACGTTTCTCCATGATAACACTTGTATACAAATGCTTCTGTATGATATAGGTGTGAATAATTAAAAAAAAAAAAAGTAAACTTTAATAACACGTAAAAATCAAAAAATTATTATGTTTTTACAGGTTTTTCATTTATTGACTATTTGAAATATGTTCATTTGATTTTGATTGAATTCAAATTTTTCTTAATAATAAATAATATTGTCTGTCTATAGTTCTTTATTTGTTGGATATGAAATTTTTATTGTGTAACTAACGGAGATGATTAAATACACATTGTGAGAAAATGGTATTTCCGTCTCATAGCAATTTAAAATAATATAATATAAATATTAATATTAATACTCTTGTATTTATAATAATGACAATTTAATAGATGTTTCAAACAAGAAATATTTATATACTCGATAAATTTTGAAAGAAATATCGTCATAAAATTTAAGTAAACCATTAAATCAATCTTAGCATTATAATTTTTATACAAGAAATACGTATTTTTTAAAATTATTTTATTAAAGACAATATTATTCTACGGTAGTAATCAAATTTAAAAATCGACAGTTGTAAACTAACAATTCCAAATTTTATAAATGCTTAAGATAGTTTGTTTTAATTTTGCTGTTTATGTTATTATTATTATTAATAACAATAATACTGGAAAATAAACCATTAATAAAGTAGTGTAATCAATGCAAGGCAGTTTATTGATGTTTACAAACTTTTAAGGTGTTTCGTGTAGAATCAAACTAAGTTTAAAAATATGAAATGTTTTTAACTGAAATTAAAACATAAATAATATCTTAATAACTTTTGTAATTAAAACGGTAAATATCATTTTAAAATGGTGTATGATCAACTTGAACTTGTATTCAATTTTTAGGTGTCTTATGATTTTTATCAAAAATGTTTGTTTTTATTCAAGAAATTAATTTATCTGTCAGTTGAATTAAAATTGATCCTAAAGCTTTATTAAGATACCTAATAAAACAAATTACTTATTTGGTAATAAGATTTTTGACATAATACATAAATTCTAATTTTCATAATGTAAAAATCATTATTGTTTTTTAATATGAATCCATTTAAACTTATTAAATAATAAAATATTTATGTGGTCCAGAAAATAGTCTTTTGAAGGACGTCAAAATAATCAAAAGCATATGGCTTGAATCTTGCAGTGTTTTTCAAACTTAAACGTTTTTGTATGTAAGAAAATATAACAAAACATTCATTTAAAAAAAAGGTTGGCTAGATAAGTTTTAATAGAAAAGGTAAATCATATATATGGTACGGTATTAGATTAATTAGTGAATTCTGAACACTAATAAAAGAAAAAAAACATAAACTGATTGTTAGTATCAGGCCCGGCTCAAGAGGTAGGCGACATAGGTCCACGCCTAAGGCGGCATTTTTCCTGGACAATTTTTATGTATTAAAAAAAAAAAAAAATTGATAAAATATTTACACGTAAGGGGCGGCAAAAACTAAATTTTGCCTATGTTTGTTTAAACACTTGAGCCGGGCCTGGTTAGTATTATAAATATGAAGCTTATTTTAATGATTATATAAAAAATCAAAAACATATGAAAATACCTAAAACCATTGCAAATGTATTACATATTGTAACAGAATTATAAAACTTCATAATTAAATAGTTATTTTCGGTTAGTAAAAACCGTACAAAAATCATTAGCTACTAATTATGTTGTATATTTTTCCATTGATGACCTTTATTTGAGCCTCAGGAAAGAATACATTTGCGGTTATCCTTGGTCGAGTTTTAATTACGTATTAAAATTACGTTGACCGTTAATGACTATAAATCTATTGTTGAAAGAAAAGCGATTTGGGAAAAATCTCAATATAAAAGCGAGCACCGCCAAATGAAATTCAGTATAATTTTTAGAGTGAACAGAGACGATTGATTTTAAAGATAAATCATAACAAGTACCAAGGAAAATGGCAGCTAAATTTACTATGGTAAGTCAAGATTTTCATTATAAGTTATAGATTATTTTTAATTTCGTCATAATTTTAAATATAATTAATATCTGTCATATTTGTACCAATGAGTTTTTTTTTTAAATTAGAACTGTAATTTCAACTTTTTTTGTCTTCATCGGTATAATGTGTTAAGATTTAATCTTAATAAATTATTGTTTCCACATGATTTTGTAAGTTATATTTAATTGTAGAATACATAATATGAATCTAATATTGAATAAATCTCGTAAGTTTAAATGTTCTAAGAAAATCAAAATATTAATGTCTGTTATAGTTAGGATTATTTTTAAGAAAAATTGCATTAATCAATAATCTCCAATTTTTTTGCCAGTTAAAAATTACTATCCATGTTTTTTATTTAAATTAATATAAAAATCATATGGTTATAATTTGCATAACACGCCACAATAAAAAATATAATGAATTTGAAGTATTTAATAATAATTTACTGACAAAACATAGATTTTTAAAATAAATGCATTATAATTTTTTTTCTTTATTACTTATATTTTCAATAATACATATACTTGTGAAGTTGTTAATAATAAAACATTTATAAATGTACAGAAAAAAATTGAATAATTTAAAATAATATACATAGAAATAAATGTATGGCCCAAAAACAAATTTCATTTTAAATACTATTGAAATATACTACGGGGTGTATTTTATTAACTAAGTGTAGTAAAGTTAGCTTGAGTGATCAATCAATAGTTTATATCAGGCTCGTATTCAGGGGGTTGTTACATGTGTAGTAACACCCCCTCCCCTTAGCCATGGTATACTTAATATGTTTTATCAAGATAAAGATGCATCATAAGTTGTGATTTACACTTATTTATCAAAATGGAATATATATTACGATAACAATAATGTAAAGCACTTAAACCGGGACCCGACATTAATTAATAATTACTAGGTTTAGGGACTTATAGCTCTAAAAAATACACAAATGTGCATGCAAATATACTTCTAAAATCATTAAAATATGCATTTATATGCATTAAAAAAAAAAAATACCACATAGTTCACAAAATAAAACGTGTTCATTGGATGTAAATATATCTTTAAACTCCGAAACAAAACTTTGTAGTCGGCTACTCGTAGAATGTTGTACTTTCGGCATTACACAATAATAAATATTTCCTACTGTTCATCAACTTTTAAAAATATTGATTACTTTACCAGTAACCATTGCAAGCAGTGAAAGATCTTTTTCCTCTTTACGGCGCTTAAAAATATATTTGAGGAACACAACTGGTGAAAATCGGTTGAATGGCTTAGCAGTTATAAATATTCTTTGGGATTTAGTCGTAACCACCGACGAAATAATAGATACTCTAGCTTTAAAAAGTAGACGCATTAAGTTAATTAAAATTAAAATTTTTTTTTGTGTTAATTATAATAATATATATGTGAAAAACTTAAATATACGTAAAGTAATTAATTTTATGTGTATAATTTTGTCAATTAATTTTGAATAAACCCCCCTCCCCCCTTAGAAATTTCTAGCTACGCGCCTGGTCAATCTAAACTATTTTAGGAAAAAAGATTAATGATGATTTTCTTTTTATTTCGATTGATTAATAAGCAAACTGAATCACATTAAAAATAAAATATTATTATAAAAATATTTTGTATATAAGACGCATAGGCGTTCGCAAACTTGTATTTCAGATGGTTCCTTTAATATTGTATGGCCATATCTTAACAAAACATGTAGGGATATTTAGTAAATTATAATTAAATAACATAACTTTAAATGTTTATTTAATATTGTGGTTTATAAGTTGTATAATGATTATATTTTCCTTGAAACTCGTTTATTTTTCTTAAGTTGATTAAATTATTTATGATTTGTTTTTTTTTTGTAGTCAACCATAGCTGTTATTTATTTTCGTGATAGATAATTTCACGAAAACGTATAACGTTTTGTTTTATTTTTCCTATTACCAAACATCATTAATTTTATATCAAATATTTTAGAATAAATTACGTTTAATTTGTGAAGCATCATGGACCTTTGTCTTAGAATTAAATTGTAGGGCACCATTTACAAAATTTTTAGCGTGCGCGCAGCACCCTCCTTGCTTACGATTATGATAAGATAATATTGCAAAATATTATGAATAAAAATATAATAACTCCAATAAATAATTGAAAAATACAACGCAAACAGTAAATTAAATTACGATCCGAATATTGAAATAGTTTTAAAAATTAAGCAGTGAAATTTCATTCGTATTGTTTCACAGTGGGAATAACATACAAATAGTATAACTCAGACAAATCATGGTTAGATTATTTAATGTTTTAGACGGAAATTCAATACGAACATACTCGGATCATATTATTAATATTAAAATTATTTTATCACAATATTGTAATACTTTGGACCATTCCATTGCGTTCACATATGTATTTCATGGATATATTATAAAATCGATTGATCGTATCATGATTTTGATGAGAGCAGTTTTACTAGATTTGAAGTAACAATACGGGTTTTCTTCGTTTGTAGATTCTGTGCGCAGCACTGATTTCCGTAGCTTTCGCAATGCCGGCTGCACAGCAAACTCAAGTGACGCCCAAAGAGACTATGAAGACAGCGGAGACGTCACATTTACGCTTACCATTCTCATTCGGTTTCGGTGCAGCATATCCAGTTGCACGGTACTCGCCGTTCGCTTACCGAGGAATTTCTATTGGATTCGGCAGTGAAATAGGTAAAACTAAACCATTCGATTACGAACAATTACAATTGCGTATTTCGAAAAAGAAAAAAAAACAAATAACAAATCAAACCAAAACTTAAAAACATCGTTTTATTTACAGGCAATGGTTATCCGTATTACAATCAATACGGTAATTATTACGCGGACGATTATCAACATTATCTTGCTCATTACTGATCTAAACGCAGCGACCAATCACGGCATAATGATATAAGTCTTCAAATCTTATTATTTTACTTTTTTTTTCACAATTTTCTTCATAATATACTCTCCACAACAGTTAAAAATAAATATTTTCCAATCTAAAAATATATTTTGTTCTTTTTGTTATTGAAATAATACACACACAAGTTTTTTGGGATAGAAAACGTTTTATAATTGAGTTAAATTATCATATTATAAAACGCGTGAATAACTAAATTTAAGACGAAATTAAGTCATCGTTTTATAAATTTGCGTTTAAAGATTGAATTTTACAGCATTATGTTTTTAACTCGATGCATTTTTATAAATGTTGATTTGATGAAAAAGATATCTACTATACTTTATCATATTTCAATTTTCACTGTACGTCATACAAACGAGTATTAAATCTGAAAAAGCAAAATTTAATATTTTCAAACCTTTATATTTATGATAGTTACTTATATGAGAATACATTAATAGGTTTTGTAGAATTGAAATTCGCTACTTAAATTCTAGTTATGACTTAAAATAATGAAAATAAAAAGTATTAGGTCAACATATTAAAATTTAATTTTATTTAATTTATTCAACATGCATTTTCGACGTAAAAGTAGAGTACAATTTTAAAAATCGTTACATAATAATAAATGTTTATGTGACAATAAAATAAATATAAAGTGGTATAGAAACTAAAGAACTTAGTAAGAAAGAAAAAAATTACTCGTAATTTATCTGATTTATCATTTGCCTAATGACTGATATAAACTTTATATTGAATAATATAATTATTAATTATTTAATTAATAGTGTTGAATAGATTTTAATTTCAAAACTGTTATATTATATTAATTACATTTGCTATGGTGTAACTCATGATATTTAATTTTTTGTTCAGTAGAATATTAAAATTATGACATTTTTTTTTGGTTTTCCAGATGAAAAAATCACTTTTTCTTTGGGCGCATATAAAAGATAAATATATATTTTTTTATTGATAAATTATTATATTATCATCTTACATAATAAGTTAAAAATCACAATTGGTGGTTAAATGTATTTTGAAACTATGATATCACGTTATTAGTATAGTTTAAAGATAAGTAGTATGAATATATATAAAAAAAAAAAAAAATTTACGACGGTAAGTAATAAAACAACATTATATTTTAGTATTAAATAAGCCATTATCAGAGAAGAATCTATTTTGAGGATACCCACATTTCCTTTACCTAGGGACTATATGCATATAAGAAGAGGCCCTTCTACCTGATATAATTCTTACAATTAACAATTTATTTTTAAAATACTCAGTTGAAAATTATAAATTTTAGTTATAACGTAGTATTCAATTTTTTTTTTTAATTTTTATTAGAAATAAACAATCTATACAAGTAATGCATAATAAGCTTATGTGCTAAGAGAAGACATGACATGAAAAATTGAGTAAGAAGCCACCCACTGGCAACACTTAGCATGAATTATTTATATATGTTTTTTTTTTTTATTTTTTTCCCCATATGTTGAGATTAAATGAATATATACATGTAACGAGCATAGTATATTTTAAATTTATAATTGTAGTAGGTCACGACACCATTTCCTTTTTAGCCTGCGCCTTGGATTCCCCGGGAGAGTTTGAGAGGAGAGGGTTTTAATAAGAGGATTTTGGTGGGATAGAAGTCGTGTGCGGTACCGCAAGTAAAATGATTGAGCTTCTTCATTGATGGTTTTTATGTGAAAGTCATTATGTAATGTTAGGTTAGAGACCTATGGTGGTGCATTGGACAGACGACGGAGAGCTAGGTTTTGGAATACTTGGATTTTATTGGTATTGGATTTTTTTGCTGAGCCCCAGAGCTGTATGCCATAAGTCCAAATAGGTTTTAAGAGGGTTTTGTAAATTAGAAGTTTGACTTTCAGACTTGTTTTATTATTTCTCGATATTAAAGGATTGAGGATGCGCATACTGGCGTTGAGAGTCAGTCTTTTGGTTCGAATATGATTTTTCCATGTTAGTCGTTTATCAAGATTGAGTCCCAGGTATTTTATTGTGTCAGATGTGGGAATTGGGATGTTATTTAATGTAACAGTTGGACAAATTCCCTTCTTGAGAGTAAATGTAGTGTGACTTGATTTGTTTTGGTTTATTTTGATACGCCATTTGTCGTACCAGTTAGACATTAGGCAGAGATGGAGTTGCAGGTTTGATGAGGCGGCTACCGGATTTTCACTAATTGACAAAATTACTTTATCGTCAGCATAATCAGCCACCATGGTTTGAGGCGTGGTGGGTTGATCAGCGACATATATGTTGAATAGAGTTGGAGATAGGATGCCCCCTTGTGGGACGCCAGCATTGATTTTGGTTATTTCTGAGTATGCAGAGCGATAATGTACTTGAAAGTGACGATCGGTTAAGTAAGATTTGATAAGAAGAAAGAGCGGGTGGGGAAGAAAACTTTTGAGTTTGTAAAGTAATCCGTCATGCCAAACCCTGTCAAACGCTTGGGATACATCAAGAAAGACACAGGTACAGTAAAGTTTTTTTTCCAACGAGAAAGATATTGCATCGACAATCCTATGAGCTTGATGAATGGTACTATGTGAGGGTCTGAATCCAAACTGGGTGTTCGGAAGAATATTGTTCCTGACAATATATGGAGTCATTCGTTTGAGGATAAGCCTTTCAAAAATTTTCGATAAGAAGGGCAAGAGACTTATCGGCCTGTATGAGGATGGGTCGTCTAAGGGTTTATCAGGTTTAGGAAATAATATAATTTTTGAGAATTTCCAAAGGATCGGAAAGTAGGAGAGTCTTAGGCATGCATTAAATATATATGTTACCAGTACTATTGCTTTTTTGGGGAGGCATCTAGCTACTTCTGCCGTTAATAGGTCGTAACCTGGCGATTTTTTTAAGGAGTATTTTTGGATAGCTTGTTTGATTTCATTGGGCGTGAAATATTTTTCAAGATGATTGGAGGTTGAGGGAAGGTCTAAACCAGCCTTTACCTCATCAACAAATTGAGGTATGAGTATGTTATGATGTGGTTGGAAGGTTTCATGTAGGTGTGCTTTAAGAACTTCGGCTTTATCGGTATCAGAAGAAGCAAGTGTATGGTCAGGTTTCTTTAGAGGGGTAGAAGGAGTTTTAATACTAAGTAATTTCTTGGTTTCTTTCCATAAGCTACCGTCGGAAAATGAAAGATTGGTTAATTTTTGTTCTAGTGTATCCGCTTTGTTTTTAGCTAGGGTTTTTTTTAGGGAGTTGGCTAACTTATTATGAGCGTTTTTGTGTGACGGTAGACGCATGCGTTGATAAACTGCTCTGGCTCTACGTTTTTCCACAATTAGTGAGCGTATCTGTTCAGGAAGGGGAGTCAGCTTCTGGACTGAGTGCTTAGAGGTGGTTATAGTATTGGATAATGAGGCTGCTGAGTGGATAAGTTCGGATAAGTTATTGATTGCTTCGTCAATATCGTGCTCGGTCTTTAACTTTATTGAAAGATCAACTTTTTGGGCAATTATGTTATGAAATGTATAACGATTGGTTGATGGTGAGAAAAGAGAGTGGCTAACTGAATTTATTTGAGGAGTCGCATCAACATTTAGTATTACAGACGAGTGATCCGAGTTTAAGTCTAAGATGTTGTTTACAGCACAGTATAAATTACTCGGAGTTTTTGAGATAAATATGTCCAGAATATCAGGTTTTTTCCTGCGCGATGTTGGCCAGTATGTTGGATCAGGTGGTGCAAGTATTTTAAATTTTTTAACATTGGTAAAATTGTGAAATAGGTTACCGCGTGGGTTAGTAACTCGGCATCCCCAACTTTGGTGCTTAGCATTAAAGTCACCACCCGCAATAAAGTTGTTAGGAAATGTGTCAAAATATTCGGTGAGATTAGTGTCTGTTATAAGGTGCTTGGGAGGGCTGTAAACTGCTGCAATACAAATAGGAATATTATTAAGTGTGATTGAGATGGCGCAGGATTGGATATGATTTTGAGAGAAGTTGGAAAGAGGATAGAATTTTAAGTTAGTTTTAATAAGTATAGCTGCCCCACCATGTGCTGTACCATCAGGGTGGTTAGATTTTAGTAGGTGATAACCTGGAATGGAAATGTGAGAATATTTGGTAAAATGAGTTTCTGATATTAAGGCGATATCTATGCGCTTGTCAAAGAGTACTGTCTGGAGCTCATTAACATGATTTTTTAGGCCGTTAGCATTAAATAGTAAAATAGATAATGAGTTATTAGTGTAGGAATTAGTCATTGTTTTTGTTTAGAAGTGAAGTGATGACTTGTGTCAGGAGAGCAATTAAAGGGTTAATAAGAGATTTTAGTTCACCTACAAAGGAGGACATGAGTTGAGTTAGGTCGGAGGGTGGAGAAGGTTGAGGTGGTTGACTAGCTGTGGCCTGTGCATAAGTTTTTGTGGGATTAGATTCATTCTTATCCGAAAGGGTAGCGAGTGGGTGGCTTTCTTTTACATTATAAGGTTTAACATTTGGTTTGATAGTATCATGTAAGAAATTACTTTTATTGGTCGGCGTTTTTCGGCGTTGAAGTTCCTTGTAGACGATGCAACCACGGTAGTTGGCTGGATGATCTCCAGAGCATAGTACACATTTGGCAGGGGAGTCGGGCGACTTAGTGCATTCGGAAGATGGATGATGCGCGCTGCATCTAACGCAGCGTGCTGAATAACCACAATACGCCCGGGTATGGCCGTAGTCTTGGCAATTTTGGCATTGGCTAATTAACTTAGGCTTGTATGGTTCTTCAACCTTAATTTTTGTGTGCAGAAGGGAAGATTTGAATTGGTAGATTTGATTAGAGTGTTCGGTAGGTTCTAAATCGACGAAAAACAACGGGAGTGGGTGCTTGCTGGTTTTGTGTAGAACATTCGTGACTTGTCTGACTTCGAAGAGGCGCGTCTCGAGTTCAGATTTTATTAGTTGAACTGGCGTAGTAGGGTGGAGATTGCGGATAACTATCCTCGTGGGTTTGTCCTCCGCAAGTTGGTATGGGTGGTATTTAGCGTTATGTTCTTTTAAATAATGCATTAGAAGTCTATAAGATTCGGGATTGGCGGTCTGTATTTTTAAGCGGTCTGTGGTGGCTTTGCAAATGAAGTTATCAACTCCTATCAACTCAATTAAAGTTGTGCAGAAGCCAGGAAAGTCATTTATTCCTTTCATAAAGATCGGGGGAGGTGGTTTGACTCGGGGAGT
This sequence comes from Sipha flava, assembly GCF_003268045.1. Lineage (NCBI taxonomy): Eukaryota > Metazoa > Arthropoda > Insecta > Hemiptera > Aphididae > Sipha > Sipha flava. The sequence continues at coordinate 170,281 of NW_020273630.1, read as the reverse complement.
GATTTCAGGATTTTCGGCTATCATGTCAACGTCAAATACCGAGTCGATCGGTTCGGTGATCAAAAGTGGTTCGTAGCGATTGCGTGTTGAGAAAAAGAGTTTTTTTGTTTGTGGCTGAGCAGTTTTTGTAGAAGAGGTTTTGGAGGTGGAAGAGCTAGATGATGTACTTGAAAGGTTTCTTTTACCTGTCTGAGTAGTCCAGTTTCCATTTTCAGGTCGGTTAGTGATGTTGTTTTGGGTGCTGCGGCCTGGGTTGTTCATCTCAGAGTTTTGTGTTTCTGATTGTTTATGCGTATTTGCATTGGGTTTGGGCTGTTGATTAGCGTTGGTGTTTTGTTTGGTTTTTGTTGTCGACATAATAATTAATGAGCGAGCGGCGGTGGACGGTTGTTATAATATATGTAGCAAGACCGCCTGACGGCGGTCGGCAGATAAGATAACCGCAATGAAGCAGTTACGTAACACTGTGACTTACGTGTGACGAAAATACCAAATAATAGTGCGTTTTCGCACTTGATCAATATACGCACTGCCTAACAGACAGTTGAGCATGGATAGTTTTATAAAAAAACAAGTTAAAAATTAATGATAAGTTTACACTGTTAATATAAGTATAACGCAATTAAGCATTGAAACTAGACGTTCGCTAATTAGATAATTAGGAAGAGCGGTAGCGCGAGATACGTGCGTATCGGTCGGCTGTCACCGCGGAACTGTATTCAATTTTTAATAATTTTTATAGAACCCAAATAATTTTATAGGGATTTTCAAAAAAAAAAAAAAAACAAAAGAAAATCAACAAAAACCATAAAATTTTCAAATATCTAAATATAGCTCAAATAGAGGAAATCTTTTCAAACTTTACCATAGAACAAACAGTAGTATAAATACTAATAAAATTTAAGATTATTATTTTTTGAGTTATAAAATCGATTTGGTAAAAATACAGGTGTACCATAATGTTAATTTTCGTTAGTTTTTGCAACTAAAAAAACTATTGGAAATTTCGTAAAATTATACCTATGCTAACTATATGATATTTATTAAATATCTTTAGACCTATGCTCAGTTGGGATAACTCCTAAAGCTAAATTTGGATAAATCAAAAATCTGTGATCTTAGATATGCATGCAAATCGAGTACAGTAATTTCATGCATCATACATATACAATTTATATAATTTAAAAATACATTGAATTCTTCTGTGGAATCAAACTCACTCAAAATAAAATAAACTTGTAAAATCCGAGTAAAAAATCATTTTAAAAAAAAATGAATAAAATTATCTGTTTCAAATTATTCAACTTTCAAGCATTAAGTTTTCAATGCATTTTTTCTCATACATTTATTGAATAAAATTTAATATCAACAAAATGCTTAGTTATAGTTTGCATAAAAATATATTTTATTGATGGAAGTCAAAATTACAAAATTTATAATATAATCAATATTAGTCAATCTAGAATTGATCTACATCACTCCTTCTTTTATATGTTCTTTCTGAATCCATCATTGACATGAAGACATGGATCGATTGGATTTAATAAAATAGGAAACAGTCAACCATTGTGATAATTATAAAATGTAAATTATTTAAAAACTTCGATAAGATTTTGCAGTAAAAGTGATATTAATGCGGAATAACGCCATGATGATTATCAATTATATCAATGCATATAATGTTTACTCGTCTTTGATATTAACAACTGTCTTATTCATGGAGCTATTACTTAAAACAGCATAACGTTGAATTATACAATTTGGCCGATAAGTTTAAAATTACTTTTTAAAAGAGTAAACTACACAAATTGGAATGGAAAAAAAAGTAGTATGGCATTAAGTGGTTTAGATTATTTCGTATACAGATTTATGGTTTGGAATTATTACACCAAAACTTGGAACGGAAATCTAATTACTTAACGAATTTTTAAATAACGAGTGATCATATCTCGATGATATTTTTTCATATTTTTAAATCAACAACTCGACCGGAACATCATCAAAGTTATGACATTAAATATATAAATAGTATTTTTATAATAGCATGGAAGCAGTCGCAGACAAAGCGAGCGGTTCCGTATAAAACAAATTGTGCACTAAGGATAACTAAGTACTCCAAATATATTTTTCTTTTGGGTTACTTTATTCCGTCAAATTTTTTGTTACGATCTTGATTTTCAGTGAAAGTAAAAACATAATATATATTCCCAATATTACCGTTCTAAGTATTGTGTGTCATATTTTCAAATCCTAAATCAGTCACAATTTTTGCCATTTGAGTTCTTACCGTTATTATAAAAAGTTTATAAAGTGTTATACGTTCTTTCAATAATTATTCTAAATTTTACAGTTCAAAGTTTGTCTCTTCAGTTAATTCTAGTAATCTGTTTATTCTTATGTAAGTGGAGCCAATTGCATTCTATTTGAATCGATTCACCGTGCTAGTAATACGTATAATAAAGTGTACAGCAGATAGTAATAGTGAGAACATTTTCTTTCAATATTTATTAATATCGAAAAAAAATAATCACATCTATGTTTATTCCCCGATACATTATCGATGTTTTAAAAAAGTCGATGTATCGATACATCCAAAATCGGTGTTCATATGATTTTGCCCATCCCTAATTCATATTAATTTATTAATTAGTTTGTGTTGATTCCGGGTATGCTAACCCTCTCCTATGAACTTACAATTGTTTTGATTATGAAACCAATACTTCGATTTTCATTTTGCAATACGTTGACATTTTCACATCAACTACTGTAACACAACCAGTGGTGTATTGGTAAATATATTTGTGGGTATACGCACTAAAAAAACATGGATAATAATCCTAAAATAAATTTTCTTGCTTCGCTCGACAATTGTTTTCTTTCAATACGTTCGAAAAAATTTAATTAATACTTTGTAACTAAATGTTTATAACTTCTATTATGACTATAAAATATAACACCCCAAGATATACGTACATTTGCAGCACGTTATAAATTGCATGATGCAGATTTAAGAACTATTGGCTGAATGTTCACACTCCATACTATTTTATTCAATGTTATTCACTACAGTTAACAAAATACATTAAACACAGCTTGTACTGTAATCTTCAACAGCTAAATATTTCAATCAATTTCATGATTTATAACAATTTTTTACAATCAACTATTAAATTATCATTAGTTTTTTATTTTCGAGTTATTTTAGCAGCGTATACCTGTAAAATAATATTTTACAATAGGTATACGCCGAAAATCGAAAATCTGCTGATGTGTATACGCCGTATACCCGAGTATAAGTACCAATACACCCCTGAACACAACTAATTTAATCTGTGATTATATGGAATTTCCATAATGGAAACAAAAGTATTTTGTTTTCCAATCATTAAAAGGATTAAAATACAAAAAAATTGAATATATGTTTTCAATAGTAATAAGTAGTCCCTTTTATTAAATTGTAAAACAAAAATGGTGGACTATTCGGTATAAAACCATGTTATAAGTTTAAATTTATAATTATTTACATTTTTTACGGAGTATTAGAAATATTAAATCCAAAAATAATAATATAATTTATAAATAATAAAAATAAATACACTGTATAGATATATATATGTAAATCAAAATGTTCAGATAAAAGTATATTATATAAAATTTGAAGTTCAAATAATGTAAATTATTTAAAAATAAATAAGTAAAGATTTTTGAAACGATTTAAATTATATTAAAATAAAATATTTCTCAAAAACAAAAAATTAATAATATTTTCAGAATAGGACAATAATATAGTCAGGATATTAGCTCATTATAAAAGTATTACTTTCAAATCAATTTATGTAATTGTTGCGTTTGGAAAAATCTATGTTTTCAAATTATTTGTATAAATGTAAGTAGTTTTCAGATGTCTGGTAAACCAAAAAGCTGTCGCGTAATTCTACAAGTGCTTTCGGAAGCACACAGTTACGACGAGAAAATAAATATCTCTTCTACGTTATTCGAAACATATCCGTCAATTTTCTGATAGGTTTTTTCAAACAATAAATCTTTGTAAAACAAACGTGTTCCTTACACTGTACCGTAAGCTATATTGACAGTCAGTATATAAGTATATATAGTATATAGGTTATTTAATACATGGCCGTAGAATTATTAGTTATATTTTTAACTTGGTCGTTTACAGTAGGTAACAAGCATTATCAAGTGATCTGCTGGACAGCTTTTCCGAGTAAGATTTTTAAGAATTCTTGTAGAATATAGGCGGATAAAATATTTTTGTTGAACAATTCGCCAGTAAATCTGAATTCAACACGCACGCATAATACACAAATAGTTATACATTTATTTTGCTGATAACTGATAGATCATGAAAATTATCACGCCAAAGATTCTTGAAGCGTGAATTAGTTTTCCTTTGGATCGTTCTGCATTCCGGACAGCAATACTTTGTTACATTGAATCGTTATTTGTTTCTTCAATGAGATAGGCTTGATGTTTTCCCTTTACTTCAGGACTTATTGTCACGTTCCGCAACGTAAAACGCACGATTACCAACTCTGGAATGATTTTGTGATATTTTTTTTGTTTGAAATAAAGTATATAATCTTTGTACAGTAGAATCAAATTAAAATGTAATCGAATCGCAGAATGAAAATTTTTTTTTATTAATTACAAAAATGAAAATAAAAATATGGTTATAATAATACCTTTGGGAATAGGAAGTCAATCCTTTCAATCACGTTGATATTATTGATATGTTCAAATAACTCATTTATCGTGGTGTTTGTGTAGTCTGCAGTTACTGATTTGATAATCGATTTAACGGTCCTGTAAACATTCACCTACAAAAATGTCGAAATACCATTTATACTGATATGCAATCATTTATTGACATATCATATTTGTCAACTATTTTTTTGTCGTAGAAATAAATAGGTCAGTAGCAATTCATTGTAATGCATTCAATTTTTATTTTAAAGTATTCTAATGTCGTCATATAGATTAATTAAGATGAAACTAATCTAACCTAACGTTCTGACAAAGGTTTATTTTATCTCTTTTCTTTGAATTGGGTATTAGAATGTTGCAGACCATAAAAATATTTTAATAATTGGAATTCCGGTGTGCGTACACATTGTTCGGGCAATTTGATCCTGCCTTGGCAATTTAAACCTTGAATAGAAATATATAATTGTAATATACTTATAAACTTACAATATTATGATGTTTTTATTATAATACAGAACAAAGAATAAATACATTTTATTTTTATTTTGAGTAAAGGCCTTGACGACATAGGTCATTGGCCGAAAAAGGTATGTTTATTTAAACGTACTTATGATAATAGGTTTACAGGTGTTTTTTTCTGGGTTGAATGTGAAGTGATGGCAGCTAGAGATATATAAATTGGTTACAATACAAAATAAATAATAAATAGATAAATAGAGAGAATAATAAAAGTTAAAAAAATACCGGGTGTACAAAGGTTAAATTGTTTTGTATAAATTAGTATCATTAATAAATTTTAATATGTTGTAGATATTTAGAGGTTCGTTGTTGAGGCATTCGGTGAGGTTATTTGGAATGTTATGTTTAGTTCTTTCATTATTGAATTGGCGGTATTCCAACAGTAGGTGTTTGATGGAGATTTCATGTCCCCAAAAGGAATAAATTATCAGTATAATACTTCTTTCTCACTATTTCTATTATTTAATGTAATATCTGTTGTTTTCCTATATCATATTGTTAAAATTAATGGCTATGCCAATATAACCAAACGAAAAATGTTATAATTTACGAATAAACCGTCGAGTTTATGCTTTTCAAGACACTTTATACTTTGTTATTATTTATTTATATTTGAGGTTCCATCCGAGGGCAGGATCACATTTCTCAAGCAACGTGTACATTGTCCGGTATTCCATATTGCGCGTATAAATAACATAACATTTATATTATACATTAAATTGTATACCTTCGGCGTTTTTGGGCTGTTAACACTGGTTGCAGGTTTGTAGACGTCAGTGTTATGCGTCTTATGAGCGATTTCGTAAAAGTTTCTTCTTTTGTTTTATCGGAATATTGGTGGATCATTACAGTTATAACGTTTCGCCCGATCGTTATCCTTCATTTCTATCGTTTCCAGGACTATTGACCGTATCCTTGAGAAAAAGTTCGGTTTACGCGCAATCGATTACTCATATAGCTTTTCGAATATGCCACTCTACGATTGTATCGACACTTAGGTAATGTTATACAATGTACATGCACAACATATTGGGCAATAGAGTTTTATTTCGAATATTATATCAAGCTGAAATATTTTAAATAAGTATCGACAGTTTGATGGATATCACATGATTAATTGCGCTCCTGTTGCAGTATGACACAAACGCATTCAAGTCATAATTATTTTCGACTCCGTATAAGTTTCGCAACACACACTCCTAGTACCGGTGTTACCAAGATGTTCGATGTTCACTTCTAAATGTACGCATATGAATCTGGAAGTAAAATGATAAAACATTATTCAAAACCATAATTTTAACCCATTTGATAATATTTTCTATTGTTCACGGATGCATTAAGTACCTAAAGTTTGTTACTGAACGTCTTATATATTAACTATAAACTATTTCGTTTTGTTAGAATCTCGATTGATTGAAGTTGTTTATTAATTTCCTATTACAATAAAGTCATAATTGGGTAATATATCATTAATAACAATGTTTAAATAATAATTTATATGGATATTTTAAAGTTATATGTACTTTATCATTGGAAATTATGCACTAAAAACACTTCATAACATATATATAACCTAGTAATTGTATAGGACTATGTTTAACGCTGAGAATGATATATGGATTGGATCCCTGCCTTTTTTTGCCACTTCAAACCCTGGCCGTGACCCATGTATTGAGAAAATCTAGTACCTAGCTAAACTAATTAGCGCATTAAACTCCGAATTCGAACCCGAGTCTTCTAGTTAGATAATGTACAGGGCCTTCTTTCAGACCTAGTTTTTTGCATTTTTTTTTCCACCATGTTTAATGATAATAAGTGCAATATTAGAGATTCTTATGATTAAACTAGACACAGGCACACACTCAAAAATAAATAGGGGTAGCATATTGTGAATGGAAAAATACCACCAACCAACGAAATCACTTTAAAAATCAGATCCAGCAGCGGGTGTTTAGCAACCTTACCTCTTAAATATATTTTCTACCCTTGTTAATATTATAACTACGTATAATATTAATAACATACCTATTAAATAAGATAGGTTGCTTACCTATTCAATTTTTTTTTATTTATTCCTTAACTTAATATTAAATGATTGAATACCTACCTATTCATTTTAAAAAAAATATAGTTTCGTGGTTATTTATCAAATATAATTATAATCAAATATATATATGTTTACTGCAAATAAAATTTATGCAATAACAATTATAATTATATTATTGTGAGGCTTAAACCTTATTAAATAATATAAGTTATACATTTATGCACATTGGGACTCAACTATAAACTTTTGTAAACAAATATAAATTAATGTAATAAAGTATTATCTAATATGCTGCTGTTATTGAAAAATGTCAACAATTTTCTGCGATGTTATGGATAGTAAAATATTAGCAAATTGTCAAAATTGTCAGTTACCTCTATATAAGCTAATATATCTATTAGCTTATATTAGCCTATTGGCTAATTACTATAGTTTATTTTTAATATTTTTATACGTAGAAGAATTGTGATGTATTTTGGGGTTAGGAATCTATTAACTAAAAAAATCAAGGGCAATAGTAGTTTTTACCTTTCAGTGTGCATTATTAACGCTATGTTTACACATAATAAATACCGTTAAATAATTATTACTACAACGCCAACGACCATACCACGTTGAATACACCAGTTCTCGTCCGATCACTGAAGTTAAGCAACGTCGGGCGTAGTTAGTACTTGGATGGGTGACCGCTTGGGAACACTACGTGCCGTTGGCTTTTTTTTTTTAATTATTTATTTATTTTATTATAAATACAATTTTATAATGCAATTTTGCTGAATATCTAATTTAAAATTTTTTAGTATTATCATGGTTAGTAAAAGAATCATGGTGAATGGAATTTTAATGATATTTTAATCAATAGATAATTTAATCTGTATTATTTTTATGTAGATTGAATATCTACGATATGGATTCATGATATTAACTGATAATAAATAGGTAGCTAAAAAAATGTTAGTCTGGTGACAGTTATACTATTTTGGACTCGTTAACAATTTATCCGATGTTATTAAATCTATTGGCATTGTACAAAGTAACCATACAATTTTTTCACATAAATTGTTTTGAGTTTTATTTATAAAATGTTTATTAAAATTCAATAATTCTTTACACAAATAAGAATTGTAGTAGAAAAAATAAGGTAAGAAACATTTAAAAATAAATACAAATATTAAGCAACAATGTTTTTATTAAATGTTCATGTATAATAAAAGGATATTTGATTATTAAAAATAAAATAGCAAGATAGATGATTGCACAACAAAAAGAGAAAAAATACCTTATTAACAGCAATGAATAAACTCGAAGATAATAAATTCTTATTATTATTTAACGATTTATATACATAACATTTGAAAAACCATATGATAAAAAAATAATATTAGTGTATAGCACAGATTTTCAACACTAATTATTTAATAGTTATGTTCTACTATGTATCACATATAATTGTCACCTAATGTAATACTGTACACGATTGTAAGTTTTTTGAATATGAAAATATGAAGAAACGCAAATATTTATTTGTCGTACTACCTACTAATTATTAGAAATTTTCGGTTCATGGCTATTTCATTTGTTTTCAATTATTTCCTGTGTAATATCTGCATGTTCCAAATTGTAGCGAATTCAATTGAACACATAAATCAATTGCCCTATTCATATTTTATACTAAAAGATACATCGTGGTGAAATCAATTAATTCCTCGTTACACTTAAAATCTAAAAAACAATCGTTTTTGTACCGATCGATTTAGAATTCAAGTCACTGGTTAATTAAAGTGTTGAAAAATTTACACGATCTGTGTAAATTATCTACTTAAATTCTGTATCTTACTATAAAGTAATGTACGTTAAATTAATTTTCAAATCGAATAATAATATGGATGATTGACAGAGTGATATTACTACAAAATAACGGTCAATAAAAGACGATGTTTTGTGCAGAGTGATGTTTGTGATACATCTTTACCTAAACTACAATTCAATATATGATTGATCAAAATACAATGAACAAATAATATCATTGTTATAATAATCAAATTCTCCGTTTCTTTTATAATTATAAGAAATAATTTAATATAATGTATAGATTTAATCTAAAATCATATTTGACATTTTAGAGTCACTACTTTTATAATGTGCAATAAAGTTGTCGTTTCCGAAAAATTAAATGCTCATTAAAAATATAAGATTCAAGATTTTCATCAAGATTTATTTTTATGAGAATTTTTAAAGATGTTATTTATAATTTAGCGTTATTTATAAATGTGTTAATATTACACTGTTTATTATTTAATTAAATAACAAAACCATTTTATAAATATTTTTAAACTACAATAATAAGGATATAGAAAAATATAAATTAATTATTAGAAAATTTACTGAAGTAAGTTTATTTTATATGTAAAACTTTATAACATCGTTACATTTAAATTGATTACATTTTATATAACATACCTAATGGATAATTTACCAGTTGATAATAACATTTTGAACTTACTAAAAGTTTTAGCTGAGTTGAGCTTTTATTGCAAAGTATTATTTGTGCTCTATTTTAAATCATTATTTCAGGTTATGCCAAGAGAGTAAAAAGTTTTCAGTTGCGCTCACAAAAAATCGGGAGCTTAGAATCATTTGACATTGAAATTATAAAATTATTTAATAGTTAGAAATTATTTAAGTGAGTACCTATACATTTATTAAGAATACAAATATTTTAATTAAAAATATATGAATTTTAACCAATATTATATGATTTTATTAAATCAAGTCCATTTTATAAATCAAATTAAATTAAAAAAAAAAAAAGGAAAGATATTCGCAAATCTTCATTTTTTAGATCATTTTTATCTTATTAAAATATTAATATTAATTCATTATTATTATTATTATTATTCATTGTAGTATTTATAGAGACATAGTCATTTGTAAATAATAGTCCATAATTATAAATACTTAAAATAAATATTATATTTCAAACATTATAAAGTCATCAAAACTTTATTAGGTCTCATTGTTAAAATCTTAATTTTTAAATGTATAGATAATTTTGAATGTTTGAACATGTATAATTTTAAATTTTTTTGTAGAATGCCTTATGTCATAGATATATTTATACTGGTATTTTATATTATACATAACTTTATTCTAAATTTGATGCAGATACATATTCGTACATATACATGGATATTCGTAAAACTTTACTCGATTTATTTAAAATATTTTGATTACGACACGCATCATCCACTGGACTTATTTTGTTTTTAATATGATGCATATTATTTAATATAAATATAATATTAATAAAAAAAAAAAAAAATTTAACATAAACATAAAATAAATAACATTTTTACCTTAAAATTCTAGTTAATAACTGAAATGTTTTTTCTAACGAATTAAAAAAATCTACACTTCAAATGTTGATACAATATATATGAAGTCAATACAATTTATTTTCATTCGAAAAATAATTTTCTTATCAAATATTTACCTCCATTCCTATTCCTCCTATTATCCATTCTTCAAAAATATTAATTGCTAACCGTTTACTGTTTAGGTATATATTTATTATCTTTGTAATAAGTAGGTACCTTTTTAGGTGTATATAATATAGAAATATTAACTAATTATAACATATGTAAGAGTTATAAAAATTACGGAATATGCGCCTGAATTATCAACAGCTTTGTTTGCATTTGAACACTCTATGTTGCAAACCATTAGAACTTTCCCATTATTTTGCTAATGTAGCCGATAATTCATTCAGATTAAAATACGAATATGTATAGTTTTTCAAAATTAATATTATTATGATGCTTAGTTATAATATTATTATATTTTTTTTTTTTGTAATTGCTGGAACGCATTCAGGTGTGCAAGTAATTATTTTTTAATTTCTAACAGGAACAATTAGTGAAAAATTAATTTGCTGGCACGTATTTAATACTATGTTTCACATTGGCTTATATTATTGAAACCAACTGAACAATATTATAAATTATGAACTTAATCCAAATAAGTGAAACGCTTCTAATAATCTACAAATTTTATCGTAAGTTTCGTTCCATAAATATTGTTTAGATTTATTTAACCTATAATAACTAAATTATATTGATTATACGATTCAAGTCTTCTGAGTGCAATAATTTAATTTTTGATATATTTGATAGGATTTTTGATTATGATTTGTATTAATTTTCAAAAAATATTTCATCATCTTCGTTATTATTGTCTTTTTTATCTTAATTTAATTTAGTGTTAGAAATCAAACGAGACTTCTGTATATATATTTTTTTTATGTTATTTCTAATGGTTTGTTGGTCGTTAAATGAATTATTGGCTTTTTATCCTCTAGTTTTTCGTGTTTTTTACCTATAGACCTAGACAGAAAGAAATAAACTTGTAAATTGAAAAAATGCTTAAGAGTGTAATTTTGATTATAATACAAACATTCTTCGGCCTTCTTGACTGAAATTCGGAAATAGGTTCAATCGAAGCAATAACTTCTCTGCATCTGATAGCTGAATATTATTCTTGAGTGAGGTAAACATTTCAGAACTGTGATCCTCTTCATATTCTTCGACTGTGAAAAAATTATTAATATTTCTATATATTTTCCATGACTTGATACAATATGATTAATTAAATTGTTAGTAAAATGAACGTAAGTGTATCTAAGGGGTCAATTTCCGAGGATAAATCAAATACAAATGAAAACTTGTTGCAAACATAATTTTTCTAAACACATTTTTCGATACCACGGGTGTTCAATGAATTCAATTTTTAGGTTATCGTAAACCGAGTTCGTGAAATCATACGCACAGTGTAACAAAGTTGTTGGTTTCTTTGGAACGAATATGGTCATTTAAATCGAATTCGATATAGAAAAATACGTTTATTTTAACAATAATTTAATCAGCTATGTGTCGGGTGATTTTTATTCCATTAGTTGTTGAAGGACGTGTCGAAAGATCAAAAAACTGCGGTAATCTACTTTTCCGTCAGGATCACCGTTGAAAACGATAAACGAATAGTTCGGCCCGGGAGTTCGAAAATGACGCGGTTTACGTACACGGTGCACGGACGGGAACAAGCAATAATATCGCGCGCGGATGACCGGGACGGGGGAAGGGACCTGCGGGACGCGATAAGAACGTATGTCGTCAAACGAGTGCGGACGGAGCTGACCTTGTTCAACGTCCTCGTGCTCGCGGTCCGCCAGCGGGTAAATGTCCACCACCATGCTGATGGGCTTCTTGTTCTTCGCCTTGCCGTTTTTCGGCTTGTTCGGCACCGCCGCCTCGGCCACCGGTGCGTCGGGCACGGCGTAACCGGTGCTGGTGGTCGGCTGCTGATGACGGAACACCACGTCCGTGTGCAGCGGCACGGTGGCCGAGCCCTCGTGAAACACGACGTCCGCCGCGGCCGTCTCGAAGTCGGTGGAGAACTGCGCGCCTGGGCTGGGCGGCTTCATGAAGTCGTCCGGGAACGCGACCATCGGCGGCGTCAGGAACACCGGCGGCCCGAACTTGTTGCGGAACCTCTTCGAACCGCCGGCCGGCGGTGCGTCCGCGTCCGGCAGGAACCGGTTCACCTCCTCCGCCGGTCGGATGGCCACGTACCGCGACTCCTGCGCCGCCATGAACTCGCCTTGGCCGCCCGCCGGCGCCCGGTGGTGCGGTGGTGACCCGGTCACGTACTTCATCACGTTCACCACGCTTTTTGGCGTGAACGGCGC
>NW_020273630.1:86874-157189 GCF_003268045.1 Sipha flava | reverse complement strand
GTGTTTGTTGAGCGGCCGGTACAGCCGCGTGCGTCTGCCGCGGTCGCCGTCGTCCACCGTCCCGTCCGACGCCTCGTCCGTCGTGCTCTCCGGACGCTCCGAACCCGGCACGGCGGCCAGCGGCCGGTCCACCGCCGCGCGATCAACCGCGTCCGCGACCGCGACGCTCGTCCAATGCTTGTCCTTCACGTACTTCGCATAGCTCACAACTGGGCCGACGGGTGTCGCCGCCGTCTGCGTCGTTTGGATCGTGTAGTCGAAAAACGTGAAGTACACCTACGGGAAATCGGCTACGTTTCGATTGTTTTTTCGACACTGTAAGATATTACCACCGCCCGGTATTGTATTCCTACCACTCGATCGACCCAGCCGAGAACGTTCTAGGATACCATAACCCTATCGGACGAATTAAGATTTTTCTGGTACCTTATTACCGCCCCCGATTAGAGGACCCCAAGGTTGTATTACTTCGTAGACGATGTAACGACTATAAGGATGTTCACGGCGGGACCGATCGAATCGTAGAAGAACCTTACCTTACCTTCTGGTAAATTTAGCTTTAGATATTATGACTACCTCCTCCCCTTATACTTATAATGACTGAGATTTGAAGAAGAAAAGTGCTCGATAAGCTATCACGATTCCGTCTTGGGGATCATCCGATTATTCCGTCTTCCTTTTTTTTATATTTGTTAACACGTCAACAGGATTCAGTTATTTATTTTGAACTTCTTCGACGTATAGTATTATTATTTGCATAAAATATCCATATTGTGAACTATAAATATAGATTTCAAAATGAAATGTTTAAAATAATTCATGTTTATCAATACATAAAACGGAGTAGATGTAAAGTCTATAATGTAACAGCACCGTTTATTTTTCTCTTTTTTTTTTATTTATTTTACTACTTCTTTGTATCTTTATAATCGCGGTATTGATTTATTTTGCGGTATGCTTATTGAAGCGTTAATTATTATATTTCTTGTTTAATTATTATCATTTTTTGTTTTCTATACTAGGAGAGGAGAAATAACTAAACCACAGGTTATACTCTAAATATTACGATTTCACAAAACTTTTACGTACGAGAATATACAATAATTTTGTAAGATACAATTTGTTGTTTTTTTGAGTTGAATCCCCTTTAATTAACAACTAATAATAATTATGTAAAATAAATTCAATTCACAGAACGAGTTATGTCGTTTAAATAAGAAATAGCAATAAAACACAACGAATAAAATGTGTACGCCAAGAACACCCAAATCACACTAAATAGTTAAGTTTAACTTAAATAGGTTAGTTACCTGTGTTGGTAAGATCTTCTTAGGAATTTGAAGATGTTTTTGATCAATGATTCAATTAATTATTAGAACTACGGAACCGAAGTCGTAAACTAGAAGTTTGAAATTTGAAAAATCTTAAAATTTAATTATTGTCGAAACAAATAAAAGTCGTATTTTCAAAACTATGTACGTACACTAAAATGAATGATTTATAATATTATAATGTAAGAATGTAATAAGTTTACAAAATAATCAGATGGTATACAGGTATTTTGTGTTAAGATAATAAATTTTCACTATTTTCGGTATTTTTTTTCTAAGAATATAACAACACAATTCTCGTAGTAATTCGCTTTCGTTTTTCGGCATAATATGCACGTTATTCGATATAATGATTTATGCAGTGCAATTAACGCGATGCATAACCCAAATTGTTCTACGGTACCCACCGAGCGGAAAGCAAATCCCGTTTACCGTACGTCGGCGGTGCGACTTACAGGTGAGATAACGAACTAATATAATCATGTTATTCATAAGACGGTTATTTAACACTGGATTTCAGTTTTCTAAAATTGATAAAAATCTGACGCTACCGAGGCAAAAACGAAAGTACGTGTCCGGAAAATTGGTCTGGCCACAACTGAACATAATAAAAACATAACGTGACCTTAAAACACATGCTTTGCATAGTTACCATCGACATAATTACTATTTGCCTGGCGAGTAGCTAATTAAAATTATTATCATAAACATTTCGTGTTCTAAAGCGTTCACGGTTCGGTTAAAATGTACGATTCGTGTAATTACTTGTAAAACGAACCTAAAAACGACCTGCGAAACGTTTACGGTCCTGTGGCAAGACGCTGTGATATTGATTAACGATAAAAATATCATGTATAACACATACACTATCATGCGGCGTATCGTATGATTTTCTCATCGCAAAATCAACATGTGAATTATTAATGATCTGGTATAAATTTGGAACTAATACGATGCTACTCAAAGTAGAGTAATGATTTGCGATATTCAGCAGGTTACATAAAAATCTGGTTGTACTCTGATGAAAATATTTGCTCGAAGTACATTATTTTCGCTTTCAGAATTGTAAATTGAAAATATAATTACCCTTTCGGTTTTAAAGAAAGTTTAATTGATATTGTCAGATTTCGGTACTAAACTGCTAATGCCATATGAAATAATTTCACCAGTGGGTTTCAAAAATATATACCATTTTATAAGAGTTTAAAAGTTATTTTAATTATTCAGAACAATCACTGCGTTACCGTTTTTCTAACGAAGATAAGTGTAACGTAACATCGTAAATTACTATCGATATCGAACACCAAACGTTCAATGTGCACTCGCAGATTTGGATCGAAAATTATGTGAGTAGGTATGCAGTGATTAGAAAACGTGTTCGATCGGAAAGAAGAGCGCGAAGAAAACATAACATTTTCAAAAAACATATACTGTTCAAGCCGTCGGTACACCAAAATGATTAACATTCGCTGCCGGAAAAAGACGTGCTTTTGAGCAGATAGCGTGCTATTAGTTTCCGAAAATAATAGCGATGTCACCGATTTGGCATTGGGTACAAAGTTTGATTCTTAGGTGGACACGGAGATCATATCCCCCGTCCCGTGAGTTAACATCGCGGCGACCCAAGCAGGTCGATGACGGAATCATTGTACCCCGTCGATTCGTAGTAAGTACGCGAAGTGTAACTGTACGGACCGCGATTAGGACGTTACCGGGGTCCAAGGCACTTCAGAGGGGGAGGAGGTCAATGGGATCATTTTTACCTAAGCCCTGTCGTTTTTGGAATATTTTTTAGGGTTTCCCCATAAAGTTTTGATGTATAATAATAAAGCCTCGATTACACCGAGCAATTTTACACGGTGCGTGTCGGCGATTAAAGCGACTTGTCCGATTACATTGAGCGATTTGATTATAAATAATATAAATAATATTCGATTGTATTATGCAAGTATATAATGCAGTACATGGATTTAAACGAGCTTGATCGGTTAAGGTTCGGCAAAATACGTTTGCAAGAATGTTGTTATTCTCAGAGACTATTTATCGTTTATCGTATCTTAATAGTATGGTTGAAGGACCCCCGAGTTAATTTGCTCCTGGCTCCGAAAAACCTTGGGACTATAGCTTACCACGACCGCAGCGGCGGCCATTAGCGACAGGACCAGCAGGCACCCGGTAGCCGGATCGGTCCCGCGCAACCGACGTCGTTTCCCGTCGCTCGGCTCCTTGTAGATCCCGAACTCGGACGCTTCGATGGTGGACTTCCTGTCCGGCGGCCATCTCGTCTCCAGATTCCCGACCGTGTCCATGGCGGCCCGGCGATGATGACGACGACGACGACGGTGGCATGCATGCGTTCGCGCGGCAGCCCGGTAACGGATTGCGGCCGCGGCGGAAAACCCGCCGTTCGTCTCTCGTCCGGCCACCGTTGCGGCGCGCGCGCACGACCAACACACACACGCTCTGTTAATTCGCCTGTCGGCTCTGCCGGTGCCCTCTCCTCTACCGCCCTGTAATCGTCGTCGCACGCAACCGGTGAACACTTGCTCGGCGTACCGAGTCATCCGCGCACCACTGACGCCCCTCCCGATCCTTTCGCGCGCATCCGAAGTCGAGCAGCGGCGGCCCGATCGAGACAATTTTCGGAAGGGCCGGAGAATTGGTTGTTTTCCCCTTATTTTTAAATCGTGTTTCGTGCGCGGTCATCATTTTCGTCGCGTTTTTCCCTCAAAAACGTTTTCAACGTTTCCGGTCATAAACGCGTGCAACGTGTGGACCGCAACAGGTGTTTTATCACGTTAGGTCGTAGTGAATGTTATCGGTAAATGTTGGCAGTGGCGTAAATAATTTAGGAGAAGCTAAACACTTTTTCGGGCAGGTTAGGTAAGAAATGCTTCGGGAATTCATCCATAAGCCACCGACCGTCAAATTTAAAAATGTATCTAGAGCATTTATAAAATAGTTTTTACAGTATTTATTCTATATAATAATGAATTTCTGTCTGTTTGTCCTTTATGCATTCCTTAACGGCTGGATCGATTGTGACGAAATTTGGTATAGAGATATATTACGAGTAGATCTATTAAACCTATAGGTAGGAGATAGGCTAAGTAAAAAAGTGATAAGCCCAACCCCGGGAGGCGCTCAAACAAACATTTTGAGATTTACGATGGAAATATTTGTTTATAGATGGTTGCTATTAGTTTTAATAATAATAATAATTAGTGCGAAAGAAATTATTATCCCTAAATTTATTATTATTATTTTTTATTATTTGTTTCCATGGCACGTGCGTTTAGGACATTAAATGATAGTGGTCATCGAGTTTTGATGATGACTAAGGTTGAATACATATAACGGTCAAACTATTTAAAACAACGACTAGCGCTAAAACGAAAATAAACGAGCTAAAATTAATTTCCACCAGTTTGTATCTGTTTTTTCTTTTAACGTTTTGACGATCTCAGAATCATTCTTTCCGCATTAAATTATTTAAGTATATTTTTATTCACAAAATTTATTAAATTTCTAATTGGACTATGAGTATTCGGTATAGTGGTAATTGTATATTTTATCACAATTAGACAAAAACATGATGTACTTCACAATTTGATTATAACATTTTATCATTATATTATAATTTGAGTACTATTTAAACGAAATTATTTAGTTTGGTAGTGGTTTTATTTGGTAGTGTAAATGACATTGATAGAATATTGCAAATCAAGTAATTAATATATATATATATATATTGAGGTCTAAAATTAAATCGCATACAAAAATGTCTTGAAAATCATCGAATATTCTAGCATAAGTCTTACTATCGGTTGTTTTATAAAACTATAGAATCACCAGTGTGAATCCCTTTAACCTACTTAACTAATGGTATAATTGAAGGATATTTTATACATCAGAGATAATTATAAAATATAGTCCGTAAAATTCTACGTATGGACTTTTATTAATTTTTCTAAAATTAAATTTGTATTTCGTTAATCAAGTGTTGTGAATCGTATTTGAAATATATGACGTATTCGCAAAAAGTTAAAAGATTTTACTTGAATAATAATGTAAATGCACGGGATTTTTTGCTGGGTCATACAAACTCACTTTTTAAATACATTTTGACAGAAACAAAATAAATATTATATTAATTTACTCCTGTCGATGAAATAAATTTATGTTTTGTCTGATGTTTAAGTCTTGGAGAATTTAACATATGTCTAGAATATAATTTTATTTATTCGTAAGGATTTCATTGACCAATTTGTAAAAACTCGTTAATAAAAATGAGAGTTCACCAAGTTTTGTCATGGTAATTTTTATATTATTTTATACTTATAAATATTATAATGATAATTATATCAGAAAAAAACGAATATTGTTTAATGTAACACAACACAATATACAATTTATTTTTTGTATAGTTAATTTTATTTAAAATAATTATCACTATTTAATTTGTATTTTTATAACAGAATGTAAATAAAACGTATATAATATTTTCCTACATTATTATTATTGCAGAAGATATTTTTTATTTATATTCAATCTAATAAATATTTTTGTGTTTGATTATTTATAAAAAAGAATAAAGTAATATAAAATAAAATTTTTTTTTAACATGTAAGTATTGAATTATATAACATTATCTAATAGCAAATTTAAAACACAGACACCTTATGTTATTTTGATTCAAATAAATTAAAATATTTCATTTTATTTATATTTTCTACTATCCTAGAATGTATACTCTAAAGTATTTTTAAAGAAAAACGTATTTTTTTCATTTTTATGTATATAGAAATATAAGTATTTAAAAAATTGTCAGATATATTCTTAATTTTAAACTGCCCATAAAGATTTTAATTAATATGATGCGAATTATTAAATAAAAGTTTACCGTCTTACGGTTTCCTTCATCTTGACGTTCGAGGGGTCAGGTATGTTATTTAGATGACGTAGACCAGTGGTTTTCAACCTAGGGGTCGTGACCCCTAAGTGGGTTGTGAATCATAGGTTCTGGGATAGCCTAAAATAATGGATGAAATGGTTTTTCATATTAGTTAAAAAAAAACAAAGTAAATTATTTATTTTGTGAAATTTTTTAGTGTTGATTAATCAAAAATCTTTATCATGTAAATAAAACCGAAAAAGGTTGAAAACCACTGACATAGACGATTTCGTCAGTATAATGAATTTTTGTTTTTTCAACAAATCATATTTTTGACAGTGATTGTGTATAGTGAGATACAGTACGGTACAGTTATTATTTTATATAATAAAATATTACCTAAATGGTTTCTGGTAAGTATCATACAGTACCGATAGTATGATAATGATAGACGCAAAAAAGTAGCGTACATGTCTTTATATTAATAATTTGTAGAAGATACCGTGTGATCTTCAAATTTAAACGTGCTTACAGGGGAACGAAATTTGTATTTTACTCAAGCCTACAACATTATAGTTGTTCATATAATATTAGAGTTTGCAAAAAACAAATTATTTCTAGAAATTTCCTTTTTCACGATATCTATGAATAATATCAGTATCTACCGTTAGATATACATCTGAAACTGATATAAATAAGTTGAAAATTCGTAATTATTTACTCTGTACATATAAATAAATTTTCCAGACTAGAAATTATAATGTTATTTTCCGTATCACTGGTAGTCGGTGTATGCATAGATTAAATATATTATATATTTGTATATTTAATGTATGGTGTATGTTACTATAGATTTGATAATAGTATTTGGTTTTTCATGGACACGAAGAATAATAAATTAGGTTTAGACCAAAGCATATTATTTATATGGATTAATTCTATCGTGGACAGTCATAGTCAAGAAGATTTTGAAATAACAAATACATATCAAGTAATTTATATTAACGATTTATGACTGTATTTGTTTATTAATGTTTGATTTTACACGATAAATATTATTGTAACACCAATAGTAATTTAGAGATCACTCGTTTTCAGCAATTTCCGAGTTCGTGTAATATTTCGGATGGTGTAAGATGTGTATTACATGTAATATAACCAATGTATTGTGATAAAGATTCTGTAACCACGTGGAGTGAATATAAAAAGTAATAATAATGTTGTAATATGCGAGTAAATTTATTTTTAGTCATTATGTCTGCAATATACTCGGTAGACTGTGAATTATGACCAAAAATTATTAGATTTACACATCTTATATTTGCGTTTTCTTTGTTTTTTAACAAGACTGAACAGAATAAAGTAAAAAAAGAGAAATATGTAATTTTTTAAAACTGCAGTTCTATAAAAATACTAATTACGATTTGCATCTAAAACGAAAAATTTGAATATAAATAAAATATTATTTTCATTTTTGACATTTTTTATTTTGATTGTTTTCAAATTCAACAAACAAAGTTGGTCAATAGTTAAAATTAAATTAGGTATTCAAATGTTGACTTAGTGATCATTATTTGTTTGAATATGATTCTATAAAAATTATATATTCTATTTAAAATATGAAATTAGGAATTCTTAAGATATAATTAACAATTATTTACATATTTTGTCACATTGTATATTAACAATTTTTAAATAAATCACAGTATAATTGAACGAAAAACTTTTTTTATAACAGTTATTTATATTCTAATATAATTATTTATTTAAATAAATAATGAGAAAACTTATCTCTCTATTCAGATCAAGTTATTTATATTGTTACAAAAAAAAAAAAAAAACGAATGTTTTACTATTGTAAATTGAGTGTATTGATAATGGTTGTATACATAAAAATGTATTATAATATTTGAACTTATAGATTCATTTTAAAATATCTTTATAGTATGTTTATTAGTTTAAATAAATAGTATAAAAAAATTACAACCTTTGTAGATCAGAAGTTGTATTCTACATGTTATAATATTCATATAAAACTATATATATATATATAGTTATTAAAGTTTAGTCATTTTTTATTTTATAATCAAATTGAGATTTTTATAGTTAAAAATATATGTTTATTTTAGTTATTTAATATTTTATTTTTTTAAAAAAAATTTTTTTTTTTTGCTTCAAATATATTATTTTAAAATAATAAATATCTTCTAAATAACTATAAAATTTTTATTTTTATAGTGTACAACCTGTAAACAATGTTTGTTACAATTAGTTTGAATGTAACACTTGTGCGGTGACGTAGAATAACTGGATTTAAGTCACCCATTAGTGACACTTGATACAATAACTTATAATTTTTTAGTCCAGAATTTTTTTTTAATGCTAATTAAAATAAAATATTAAGGTAGCTTTATATAATATATTGTAAATCAGTGTTAATCCAATATTGAAATACATATCTATATACTTCTATGTACTAAGATACTATCTACTCGTATGCTTCTTTGAAATACATAATTGTGAAGATAAAATATTATTACCATTAATTTGAACCGTTGGCAGGCTATAATAGAATATTACATCAAACATTGATATATTATGTTATTTTATGTGTTATACAACATTGTAAATTACAATATTAGGTGTTGAATATGTGTTTGAATTTAATTCAGAGAAATCTGAATATGTGTTTATTAAACGCTTCGTTACGATGTACCCGTTATGTTTATTATTTTTTAAGCACTCAACTTGAATGAACTGTATTTTAGTAGAAATAAATGTTGACAGTTTAAAATCACTATAATAGGTTAACTAAGCAAACCGTTTATTTTCGAGCAAAACCATAATGGCTTTTCATAATGTTTAAAACAAAATTGTGTTGTATTACAACTTTTAAACTTTTTAAACATATGTCATATTAATACAAACGGGAATATTAATGATAAATATTTATACTTTTCTATTTTTAGCTAATTACGAGTAATAAATGTACGTCATAATCTCAAACGTCAGCTATACAAATTATTTTTTTTAATAGAAAGCAAGTTTAATTCAAAACGTAATATTCGTACATTTAAAAGAAATATAAAATACATTTTGTCGTGGATACATAATTATCTTATTTTTTATACGAGTGTAGCTACTTTATTCAAATGTGAAACTGAGGACGTTTTGAGACTATCACTGAATACATAAATACACGACGGGAGAAGATTAAATTTCCATACGAAAAAAAAAGAAACTTTTTGGACAAAAAAACATTTTGAATTGTGATTAAACTTTAGAAAGAACCATTTGTTTATTTTTTAATAATACGACAGTTTATTGCTTTTTTGTCAGAATAATAAGTGCACAGTATTGTTGTATATGCTAAATGAAGTAATCAGCAACATTAAAGTGTTAAAATTATTTTATATGATAATTAATAATCAAATGGTTAAAAATAATAAACTTTTATAGTGGTTTGACGGAAATTTCAATAAAAATTTGTGTAATATATATATATATATATATATATATCTAATTTTTTATTTTTTGTTTTATAAGTATTTAAGTAAAGTACACTCAAGTTTATATAGTCTGTTTGTAAAGTTACTGAGACGATTCTTTTGTCTGTGAATATATGGAAAGGTGCAATTTTGGAGAAAGGCTTGAACTCTAAACATTTCAATTTAATCCATAACCTAATTATTTTTTTAAACATATTTTAGTTTAAAGACATTTGTATTTATAACTATTTAATGCACAGTTAAAAATATTTTGTAATTTTTAGTTTCTTAAATTTTTCTAAATTACATGTTGGCTTATATAATGCATACGAGTATTAAGTTAATGCAACAGCAGATGAACATATAATATCAAAGTAAAATAAGAAATAATAAGTAAAATAAGTAAGTAATATAAAAGTACATTTTAAGTTAATTTTGTGTATTATATTGAAGTATAGTGATTTTTTACTAGTGGTAAATTGTTATCTTGTGCTTTTTTATGTTGCTTAAAACTGAACATTGGAGCTATAAAAATCTTTAGACTTCTTTCCGAGGTAAATGACTTGTCACCCTTACTTATAAAGGACGATGTGTCATTGTTGGCTAACGCACTTCAGCTTTTACCAGATCATTTTGTTAGTTCTAAGGACGGTTTTTTGCATTACGAAAATTTATTTAGTTTGGCTAAATTACATGTTTCAATACTTAATTGACAGCTGAAATGCGGATTCGTACATTCTTGTACTTAGAACTTATCCGATGTAGCCCAATATTGACAAGTGTATCGTAATAGTGGAAGCAGGTATTGTATTATCGTAAATCCAACAAAGCATTACTTCGCATGAAATATTATTATTTCAATCTGATAATGGGAAACGATGTATCCAGTGCGATCATATACATAACCAATGCATATACGAATTCGTCGGATCTTCAAATTTTAAAGTATATGTCGTAAGAATCTTAAATTCGGTGTTAAATATTTAGCCGACGTGTGTGCAATGCTTCTTTAATCAATAATGCATGAATATATCAGTAAAAGTGTACAGTATTATATAGTATATTAAAGTGTATAATAAAATGTATAGTATTGAATTTATCGGGATAAGTTTGAAATAATTGTTAAACTATACTACTGCAAATAAAAATATTCAAAAACCTGTAATAGCACTAGATTCGGTGAAACAATGTTTTGCTTCTAATCGACGTGCGAATTATGTTTTAAAATAAAATATAATGAAAATAAATAAAATGTGAAATTACTGTGTCAAATTTGAAATTCAAATGATTTGTAATTTTTGAGATAGACCGATCAATAATTGAATGAATGGTATTCGAATTGTTCATAATAATCTCTCGACCCAAAAATATATGAAATGTATAGATTATTTTATCAATTTTACACTATGTATTTTCATACGAAAAACATAATTTCCTTTTTTAAAATAGAAAATTTATTAATAAGAAATTATAAAATAGAAACCTTAGATCTATCAAATAAAGCATCACCTTAGACATTTCTATATATTTTTGTTTTAATTTCTAACAAATTTTAATTCTAAACTTAAATAACTTGAGCTATTAATGAATCGTGTTTAACACAAAAATTGTAATTACGTCATCCAATTCAAAAGTGTTTGACTACTGTACAAATTTAGTGATAATATAAAATTTTCACATTAATTTTTAAATAGATATAATATTATTTATAATTTTTTCATTGAAGTCAAAATATTTATATAGTACGACCGGTTTCGAATTAAAAACTTATCATCAGGTGTATACAAAGTCAATAAAATTGTGACTGAGTAGAAAAAGATAAAGGAAGGAATACATTGAGGAAAAATGGTTGTTTTACATACAGATAAATTATTTAAACAGGAGAAAATAATAAAATTGAGTTTTTAATAGACATAAATATATTAAAAAATATAAATACTTTGGTTGTTTTTATTTATAATTATCTAAAATGTATTTAAATAAAATATTATTTTTGAAGTAGGTTTGTACATTTGAAATATTTTTAAAATTATTATTCTTTATTTCATCGTACTCGTATACTCATTTAAAACTTAATGTACATTTTATATTGGGTATTTAATATGTCCAAGTCTATAATGATATAAAAATTCATATATGTTTTTTTCTAAAACAAAATTTAGCAAAAATTAAAATAGGGATAATATTTTTATTTTTATTTCGTTGTTTTTTATATCTTATTTTGAAATGTCTATTTGTTTTACCTACATAAAATTTATTAGAATTACATTTAAGTTTATAAATATATTTATATATATATATATATATGTCGTAGGTCATATGGAAAATTAGTTTTTTTGCAAAAAGACTAGGCTCTTTGCAATGGGGTAGCCCGTTTGCGAACTACTTATTATTTTTCAAAACAGCCTGCTGTTTTTTAGGCTCATTGCATACATACTAATTTCAGTTAGGCCTTTTAAGAACTACAATCATTTTATGGTAAAAACCATTTTAATTATTTTATTTTAAGGGTTATTGATAATAACACAGTACAAATATGTAACATAAATGTATAACATGTAACATTATTATTTATTAATAATATAAAGGTATTTATTTATTGTTACATGTGGTTTTTTCGTGGCATTTTGAGCTACACAGTACATTGCTTTTCCGACAAGCGCATCTATTTGTTTTGCACGATGTTTTGCAAAATTTTCATATTTTCCATATGGCCTACGACATATATATATATATATATATATATATATATACTGGCATTTCCAAAAGAAAGAAAATTTTTGTGAAGTTTTCAGTTCTTTTATTTATATGTTTAAATAAGTTATTATTAGTTTTAAAAGTGATTTGCATATTATTAGTACTATTATTTAGAATTTTAGCAAATTTATTGGATATATTATTTTGATATTTCATAAATGTTATTGATTGTAATATATTTTACATACATAGGTAAAATAAATAGAATTTGATGGCAGTATAGTAAATTTTGAATAAATTAAGTACAGAGCAATATTCGATATTATTATTATTTATTTATTATTGACATTACATAGACTTAGAACGATATATTTTGTATATTATTTAATTTCCAATGAGACAGAACGATTTTTACAATCTGTTAATAATCTGTTCATCATCTTTGTATGTTTGTTACATCGTTCGATTCGCAATAGACTAATAATCATCATGATTAGAAGAGCCGTTTCATTGAGATTATATGTTGATTAATTGATGTTTATGCATGTGTTCGTTGCGTACACACACCGCTAAATAAGTAATGTTGCACAACGGACAAGACAGGACAGAAAATAATACATATACATACAGATAAGTTAAATGATTTGAGTTGATGAGTAAAAAAAAAAGAACCATCAACTTTGATAGGTTCATTTCACCGCCATGTTAGGAGATTGATTGTTTTTATATTTTTGCAATTGTTTGTTCTGCATTGGTGACATAATTTATTCGTCTCGTGCGCGCCACTGTTATTGTCGTTTTTTTTCTTTTTACCGACCAATTATAATTTGCTGTTAATTTGCCGTTGCATAACATATATTACATTAAAACGTATAGGCAAACCGATTGGTAGGCTCGAAAGTCGTAGGATTTGAATGTTTTTTTTATAAGCCTCAAATTCATGTAGCAGACGACCAATAAAATTAATTTCATTCCACGCCAAGTTCATAAACAGGATTTCATAACACATGCGATACCTGTTATTATACTTAATCGATTTTCGCAAAAAGAGTGTTTCTTAATGTTCAAATATTTATGTGCACGTTCAGTATGTTTTTCGAAAAAATATTATTTTGTTTATTTATTCTTTTTGTCGTTTTCGTCGATCACCTAATTATTAGCAGGCACAGAGCTCATACGTATAACCATTAACCATTGCGTTGATGTGTCAAATTTTATTATTTATTAATGCCTATGATTAACTTATCTTTATTTTACTACTGGCGGCCGATAAGGGGTGTTTTCGGAGTATAATAATAATTTTATTGTTTTTCGTTTAGAACCTTTGTGATAGCTATACCTATATAGAACACAAATATATTATTTTTCAATAAGTCATATACTTATTCGTACTATTTACGTACGATTTTAGTTTATATTATTTTATTTCATTATTTTTTTGTTTGTACTTATTTTTGTGTATCATTCGTTCCAAATACATACTTTTTATAAGAACTCAGTTCTATTAAATGGGTTGAGAGTTAAGCTGATATGTTGCAGATGTTTTATAGAACAAGGACAAATTTAAGAACTAAACAATAATAAACTATGAAATAAAAAAAAAGGAAAAAATAAAAATTAAGGTGATTTCTGGCATTTTAATTCGACTCTAGTATTAATCCTGACTAATTAAAATCAATATGTTTGTATATTTATGAATTAAACGGAAGAAAGGAAACGTTTTTAATTTTTATTGATTTATACTGCATATTTATTTATATTTATATCTTTTTTTTTTTTTTTTTTTTTTTTTTATTTAGCCCTTATAAAAAATATTTATATCTTAATTGGTGATTATTAAAATCAGTGTATTAAACAAACTGAAATATTTCTTAGATAACCAAAAAGTTAAAAAGTTTATTCATCCGATATTCAGCCCGATACTGTTTAGGGATGCGATTTTCTAAAATATTATATGACCCACTATTCCCAATTTCATGTTTGTACGTTTAGTATATTTTGAGAAATAGCGATTACTGAGTGAGTGTAATTTGGATTTTATATATATATATATATATATATATATATATATTATAGTGCATTTATGTAAGAACATTACAGTATATCACAGTATTGTTGTTCACTAAAAAAAAATTATGAAATGCATTAATTGAAGTACTGTAGATAATTTAACTTCCATAATATTCTTATGTGATTTTTAATGTAAGCATGAATCTCCTGAAATAATTTCATTGCAAACTATTCGGTTCCAGTCCGAAAATACCAAAGATACTTTAGGCACATTCAATCTGAATTTAAAAATTAGTTCATATGATTTCATTGGTAAATTTTTAGATAGCTACTATTTTACATAAGATTATACACAATTATATTAACATTTTTGGTATTTTTTTCTAAACACTGTATACAAATTAGTTACAAACTTTAAACAATTTTAATTACGAAAAAAAAGAGTTATTAGATTTAAATAATCACTGAAAATATTTATGCCACCTATATACTTTCAGAGTGGTGAGTTAATGTAATAATTAGTAAATTGAAAATGTGGTTGAAACTGGAGACAGAGAGAGAGAGAGAGAGAGAGAGTGAGAGAGAGAGATGTTTTGATTTTATGTACTTATGGCTGCTTTGTGGATATTAAGTATGAGTGAGTACGTGCAAATCTCATAGATTCTTTTAAAAGATTTCAGTTGAATACTTAAATCTGTTTTTGACATCATTTTAAATTGGTTTTAATTAATGAGTACTTTCAATTATTATAAGGATTGGACGTGAATATTTAATTATTTAGCATAAATTGATAGTTAGACATTTATTTGGAAGACCACTATGTTTATGTGCTGGATAAGTAACAAGGGCACTTTTATATAAGCGAATTTTATAGCACAATTATATGGAATGAACTATACTCAGTAAATTAGGTTCGTTTTAGGCTCACCATGTAAAATTTTTTGAAAAAAAACGTGGGTACAATTGTGCATCAAATTCTAAAAATGTTCTAAATTATACTTTACACCTAATAGGTACGAATAAAGCCACCGAATATGATGAATTGTTAAAAAATACAGATACAGATTGTGATCATCAGATAATCAATACTCATATAAATTATCGAAACTTGTGATTGAATTAATGAGTTACCGTTCAAATTTGCTTATTATATTCAAGATATCAACAGTACACGAGCCATAGATCATTGTTAAACAATTATTCGTATAAATTAATTTTTTATTTCATCGAGTACATATATACTGAGCATATTAAGGTAATTAGTTTTTTTTTTTAAACATTATATCAAAAAAGTATTGCACACTTTTTTTTACAGTAATAATTACCCTAAGTTGTTACCTACTACACCACTTACATCTTCATTTACTCTATCAATCTAAAAAATATGTGTTTGAGAAAAGCACGTTTCACATGAAGCATCGACACATGCACTAATTATATTGAAAACTAAAATTGCTGTATTAGAAATATAATATAATATTAAAATAATAGGTCCAATTATCCAAATATAATGTAGTAATTTGTCAAATTAAAAACAATAACATTATTAATTGAGACGGTATTACACTAGATTAAATTTTGTTAATATTATTTTAGAAAATTTCTCTAATATCTTATGCTGTTTTAAGAAAATATAATTTGTTGATATTAAAATAAAAATAGTTTTATAATAGTATCTTAAAAACATTACAAAAATATTTTGTAATTTATATTTTAGTATTTTATTTAATATAATTTATATTGATATATTTAAATAACATTTAAATGTGTGAACAAATATATTCAGAGTTCCAAATTTATTTTGTATTTTTCTCTTTTTAGTTCTATAATTAGAAACTTTCTTTATTATGAACTATAACAATATGAAAAGTTTATATAATTTCTCTTGATAAAATAATTCTGTATATTAATACAAATAATTGTGTATTAAGATGTATTATGTGATATTTATATTTGTACAAATTAAACTTTGGAGCCTGTATCACCATATTCAATATTTTAACAGTATGAAACATATATTATTTTAATAATGATCTATAATATTTATCTACAGTGAAAGCAATAACTCGAGTTACTTTTTCATAATAAATTATCTTTCCCATAAAAAAAAAGAAGTAACTTGAATTTATTTCACTATAAAATATCTGTGGACTTAAAATAAAAAAAGGATTTATATTATACAAAATCAAACAACAAGGGAACAAATAATATAACTTACAAAAGAGTAAAAAAAAAGTAAAATTTAAGCTTAAATCTTAAAATTGTTCTACTGGTATATTGTAAAATTTGAATTACTGCTCTTTTCTTCAGAGAAGTCGATATTATGTGAGCATTACTTTTAATAAAATTTAATTTTTGGTGAGGTATTAGTAGCTTTAATAGCATTCAATTCAATGTTGTTAAAAATACTTTTCAAAAGTATTTCAAATATGTTTTTAAATACTTCAATTATAAAGTATTAAAATATTTATTTAAATATATTTACTAATAAATATTTAATATAAATACAAATATATTCAAAAAATACTTTTAAATATATTTTTTTTAAGCTTTGTTGTTTTTAGATCCTTAATTCTTATAACATTACGATAAAATTTAATTAATTTCTAGTGAATAATGACTAGTGACTAACTTAATAAATTAATTTTAACGATTATTATCGAATAATGAGTGTCGGAGTATATGAGTATGTGAGATACTGGAATTCGGGGTGTCGCCGTGCTAGGATACTATAAAATATAAATAGCCAAATAGATACACGATACATGGGACATATTTTCTCGGTCATATCTTTAATATATTTTGTCGATAAAAATTTTTGTAATCGTCACTTCGTCTCGTCGACGGTAATTTTTTCAAAATCGAAACTAAAAATCTTGTTTGAAAATGTTGTATTTAATAATTTTAAATACAACATTTAATAATAAGTATTTAATTACTAATACTTTAATATTTATTAAGTATAATTAAATTTTATATAAAATATGTACTACCTTAGACAGTTAAATGTATATGATTTATTTATTGATCAAGAACGTTTTAAAAAATATTAATAAGTTAAATTAATTAATTAAAATTAGCTTGCATTAGCAAATATATATTATTTTTTTATTGGGTACATTGGCTAATGATGATAAAGTTTAATACGTTTTGATATAAGTGATACCTAATTAAAAGGCACAACTAGTATACTTTTAATTTAGATACAATATGAAATTTGTATTATATTATAAGTAGGTTATACTATTTTTTGTGTTAGTCGTGTTAAATAATGTAATGCGAATTGTTACTGATAAAGAACACAGTAGGTATAGAATTATTTTAAATTATTAAAACTAAAATAAATAAAAATGTTCAATAAACACTTAAAATGTTACGTCTAGACATGGTAAAAATGATGATTTAAAAATTTCATTTAAAATGCTATTTAAAAATTAAAGACTTTATAGAACCATTTCCATAAATTAAGATACAAATTTATAGCCAAAATATAAATTAGCGAAACCAGAATATTAAATATTTAATACATTAACCACTAATATTCTTCAATAATTTATTAATGACTGTTTAATATGAGTTGGCCGTCGATATGAAATAAGATCGAATTTTAATAGACAGTTATAATGGAGTTTTTAAGTTAAGTGGATATCAGTACTAAGTAGATCAGTATATATAAATTTAACACTTGTAACAATAAAAATATAACTACTAATATGCGTAACTACGGCTGGTCAAAATAAAAAAGAACTTTGCCGGATAAAGACGTTTAGACCTTATGACTGAATACCGTGGTCTATTGATTGTGGAATACATTTAGTACTTAAATAACATTAACAAGTACATATTCAATTGAACTCAAAAATGAAATCGTGTTTGGTAAAAAATCATAATATTCATATTAAACTTCGATTTTTAAAAGTCGTTTTTTCTTTAACCATAGGCACCTATTAAAATAATTTAAGGACTTTTTAAAAAAAATAAATAATTATTTTTTTAATTAATTTTATGATATAACTTATTAGTTTTATCAACTATATTATAAATTAAATAAAAAATCGTATAACATTTTGAAAATCTAAGTGCAAAATAATTGTATGCTATTTTTTATTTCGACATAAATGTTTTTTTTTTTATCTGATCATCGTATTTTAATATAATGAGTTCTGGCCAATTTTACTGTTTAAAAATTGTGTAATAATTTACTTAATTTTCACTATAAACGCAAACAAGTTTATTTTATGATGCATTTACATAATACTTATATTTATTGTAATTTATATCTACTACAAGTTAAAAGTCGTTTTCGTTAACAGATGACAATTGTTACGATTAAAGCTCAACAGTGAACCGTAAAATAAAAGAAGTTAAATACAATTATAAAATACAATGATCGAATAAAACATAGGTTCGGAAAAATAGATACTGATGAATTATTCCAATATATTTTAAAATAATAAAAATGTTATAAAACTACAGCCAATTAAAAATTTTAAAATGTTGGCATTTTCAAATGCCTATAAATGGTTCAGAAAAATTAAATGTCTTTTGAAAACTACATCATCTTAAAAAAACTACAAAATTAGAATTCAATGAAAGTTTTAAGTTCTAACGGTAATTACATCTTAAGTTAAAAACTGATGACGAAAATAAAATTCAATCTTGTCAAAAACTGCAGTGTCCCGAAACTATTTTTTATTTTTTTACTTTTTTAATGTAATTTTTCGGCAATACTTCTCAATTACTTGAAACAGCCCTGTTTAATCTAACTCGTACCAGTCAACTTTCAGATCAAAGCGAATTATATATAACTACGAAATATATATATGTCAGTCGACAACACAGTGTTTGACTTTAGTATCACTGGTAAAAATCCACATCGTAGCGAAGTAGCCAATTATACCAGGTTAGAGCTAAGATTAGCAGGTAATATTCGAGGCGTTCTTAAAATGAGTATGTTGATTTGTGTTATACTGTAATTCTGTAATTATAAAAATGATTAAGAAGAACTTAATAAAACAATATTTTTATTTCTTTATTGTTAATTCAAACTAAAATTTAAATTACAATAATATATAGTTTTATTTAGTTTTTATTTATTTATTTTTTATTTTAATTATTTTTGTACAAATAATGTCATATTAATTGTACCAGTAACAAAGAATATAATTTATTGTATTTTAGACATCAAAAAACTTTAAAAATATAAAATGTTTTTTTTTTTTCAATCATCATATATTGTGAAAAATCATTACATAAACTATTATTGTAATAATACATTTTATAATCTTTTTCATAAAATATATTTTTATTATATTATAGTTTATCACAACAATTTAATATTACAAATAAAATAGAATATCCGTCGGCATTAGGATTAAACTTTAAAATTAAAAATTAATGTATTAATGTATGATATTTATTTTAGTATAATATGGGTTTTTTCAAAATTAAATAATATATTTTTTGATTTTCATGTAGGTAACATTTAATGCCTTTTAGTTAATTTCTATTTTCTTTTACTAATTGTCCCCTTTCTTTAACACGATTACCCCTGTGAATTAATTATTCGATCTGTTATTATTAAAATAATGAATGGCATACCATCATTTTTTATGTTTCGGGTCACGATTACTCATGAAATTTAAAATTTCATACAAATAAATAAGAAAATGGGAAATGAAAAAGAAAGTTTTATGGTTGTAACAAATTTAATTTTTTCGTTGAGGTAATGAGAATCTCATTTGATATAATTTTTTAAAATTATCCCTGTAATTTCTATGTATTATAAAATTATAATTACAAATGAGAATCATAAAAAATTAGTATGAGTCAATACAAAAAATAAAAATATATAAAAATTATCTTTTAGAAAAAATGTAATTTATATATACACACATATATTCAAACTACTCCTCAAATCAGTAAAAGTAGGTTTCTTATGGTTTTCGAAAAAAGGGGATGTACAAATAATGTGAATCAAATAATATAGAATTCCGTTTGTGATAGATGAGTATTGGAGTAGAGATAAAGTATAAAACATTGGATATTATTGAGTGGCGAACAAGCTGTACATTTTCTATAAACATTATTATGTTAGAAAAATTGAGAAAAATAGCCTCAAAAATAATCACAAAAACATAATGTGAATCAAATATTGAAATTGTAATAATAAATTATTAATCTATTTGATAATTTAAGTATGATAAAATAATATAAAAATATTTAATTAATAATTTATAGTTATATTATAAATAGTATTTAATTCAATTTAGTATTATAAATAGCAGGTTAATTTAATCAAAATTAATATGTATATTGAAAAGTTGGTCGAACCTCTTAAAATTTTTTATGTGTATATGTTACGCCGAATTTATGAAATTGCCTATTTCATGAAAGCAGCAACATTGTCGCCGAATACGTGTAATCGGCAATTTGGCTACCAAATTCACAAAATTAGAAAATTTTAATTGCTGATTTCGTGAATTAGGCTGTCTTTTTCTGCCGATTGCACGAATTCGGTTACACATCATTATGATATAATTACAAATCGTGGCTTATGGAAGTAATTGAAAATGTCCTCCCTCCTTTAAAAGTTGGTGACAATTTGCTGGTGTCAATCCCGTCTGTGGATCGAGGGCAAGGTGATAGCCAACCTTGCAATTATCATAAAAAAAAAGATGGCAAATTTCGTATTGGGACTAAAGAAGGGATTTTAAGCTCATGGTTGGAGCGGAACAGTTTGGCAGCTACAAAGTACTGTTTCCTGACGACTGTAGACGTTCAACAAAATTAATATTCATTACGGGAACTTGTTAGAATGGGGTCACTTGAGACCGGACAAGGCTATTGATTGGCTATATATTGACGTACTTGTACGAATTGCATATTTAAAAAGTGCACATGTAAAAAAATAATAATATGATGTGTAATTCGGCATGTAACTCAGGCCATACTTGCCAAAATATTTAAATATAATACCTAAAAATTTTTTTTTATTTCCTTTTTTTACACATTAAAATGTATTTATTATTTTATAATACTTCCGGTGTTTTACACATTTATTTAAATTAAATTATGCTTTATAATTATTTAAGAAGAGCCTTGCCGATTTCACGTAATCGTTAGTATTATGTACTTTGAGTTGCCGATTTCACGTTTCGGTGACAACGTTGCTGATTTCATGAAATCGGCAATTTCATCGGCGAATTCGGCGTAACATAAACATAAAAAAAAACCACTTGGGATGTGTGCTATTTTACAATTTTTTATGTATACATATGAAAGGCCCAACAATAAATTTGTAGCGATTCACAAATCGTATAAAATAATGCCATAATAAAGACTAATGAGTAAATTATTGAACCATATTTTTGTATAAATATGTTTTATTCGTAACCCACTAAACATTTGATGTTTCCAAAATCTTTACATTGTATGTTTTAGTTACAATTGAAACATTACAATGTCTTCTTCTTCTTCTTTTCTTTTTTGCCTTTTTCCTAACTATTTGGGGTCAGCCACCCTTGTCCTAAA
The DNA here is from genome assembly GCF_003268045.1 of Sipha flava. Lineage (NCBI taxonomy): Eukaryota > Metazoa > Arthropoda > Insecta > Hemiptera > Aphididae > Sipha > Sipha flava. Next base: position 135,236 of record NW_020273630.1, on the reverse strand, counting down.
CCTCCACTCGTTTCGCTTTGTTACATTCTCTACTCAAACACCAACGGCCCTCGTATCATTCTCAATTGTATCTAACCATCTCTTTTTTGGCCTTCTTCTTTTCCTTTCAACGATCATTTTTTCACAATGTGATGTTTCAAAATCAACCAGGAATTTTTTTATTGCAACTGACCATAAGGTATTACTTATAGTAAGTGGTAAAAATGTACGTATTTTTATTTTAAGCTTTTAATGGTTTACTGTATATATAATATATATAATAAATAAACACTTTTGATATTAATGCATTGTAATTAAAATAGAATGAATTGTTTTTATTATCTATATTGTTTTATCATTTATTACTTATGAAATGTTAAATTATTATTTATGCATAATACATGTATATTATATAGTATTATCGGTCTTTTATGATTTTAATGTCTTATATGTTTAAACAGTAAATGGAAACATTACGGTGATGTTTATAATATCATTGAGACATCATTTGTCATGTTTCATAGACACCATACTTTAATGTGCGTGGAACGTCAGGTTTAACTGTTGTAAAGATGTAACTAAGATAAATAAATGACATCAATGCGGTACAAATACGGTCCCAGAAATGTTATTTATACATTTATAGAACGAAATTTATGGTGTTCCTGGTTTCATCGAAATAGCCCTACAACTTTGGTGATACAAACTAATGCACAGTGGGAAATGACTTTGGATTCCATACGTTTTGATTATCTGTTTACTATAAGATTGGGTACAATAATCATCAATCAATAATCTCTTTCTTTTTTCTTTCTTGGTTCCCGCATTTAAGACCATACAGCTAAATAGCTAAATATTATCAGCTTATCATAAAAACTTACCACTACACTATCTCTGTCTTCTGCCATTTCTCTCCGTCTCATTTTCTTTCCCATCGTTTTCTCAGTGTTCTCATATTAACCTGGGCCTTTCAAGGTTTTTTTAGAAGGGTCTTTTTTTTTTATCTATAGGCTCTATAGACTTCTATCACCTGCCTAACTAGGAATTATTGTTTGCGTCAGACATGGCTCACCCACATTCGTTTTCTTTCTGTTATCATCTTTACGGTTTCTGGCCTCTAGAATCGCGTTTGCAGTACATAATAATATAATTATCTCTATTAATTTGTTCGACTAACGAAGACAGGTCCATATATTTTTTTTATTACCTTCCTCTCAAATATAATTTACCTTAGTTCTTCGACTTTTCTTATTGTTCATGTTTCAGAACCTTATAGATCAATAGGTCGTTATAATATCATGTATATTCTAATTTTTAAATTTTATGAGAGGACCATAGATTACAATACATTTTTTAATCTGTAGTAAACGTTAATTGCTATAATATGATAATTATATTCTTAACAACACTTCTATCCTAACTTTATTATCCAAAATTATAATTGATACCAGTTATTTAAATCAATCAATAATTAGTATAATGATATGTTCAACTGTAATTTATTGAGAATATATATATATATATATATATATATATAAATGGTTTGGAAATTATAATTTTTCATCTTACTTTTTGTTGATCTGTGATCATACATTTAATCAGTAAAGAAGTTTATACACGAGTTTGTACACAAAATTATTTTGGTATCGTGTTATTTTATCAAAAATAGAAATTTTTAAAATCCCCTAAATATTTCTCTGAAAATTTCTTTTTCTAGTTATTTTCAAAGGAAAGTTAGTTAATGAAATAATTTACTCGAGTTAATGTTAAGTTTACTCAACATAAAAATTTAATGTTATACGTCAATAGTAGAAAAAAACAAACTAAACTTTATAAGCACTAGCAAATATAGAGAAAATAGCATGTCTACATAGGTATAAAAAAGTAATTAAATTTTTTAATTACGCTTGTAAATAACACAAAAGATAATTGTGTTTTTATAATTATTTCATAAATAATTTAGAATTTTGTTAAATATTTGTTACAATATAATGATAGCTTCAATTCAAAAGGCGAAATTGGTATACGAGTACATGAATTTATAATAATTCTACTATGTTTTAAAAATAAAATAAAACTACAATTTCATTTTGTTTGGTTATTACTTAAATTAACTTAAAAATGTTTATTACATTTATTATTATTATTATTCGGATTAAATTTTTTTTAACTAGTTAAGCCATTAAGTTAATTAGTGAATTAAATCATTAATTATGTTGAAAATTTTTAAAAATTAACGTTCAATTCTTCTTTGAAGTTGTAAAACCACATCAAAGAAATACTGAAAAAAAAAAACAAGAAACGAATGCTTAGTTTTTTTCCTCAAAGGTTTCATTTTTATTTTCGTAAATTAAATTATTTTCCTTTATTGAATTAAAGATTTCTACACTAATTTCAATCCGTTTTATCTTGTTATTGGGAAACATCAAACAATTATGTATACGATTATAGACGTTTTAAAGTTTGAAGTATACTGTAACAGATTAATTCTACAAATTTCGTAATCCGTTCTTATATACATACTATGAAAAACTTTTAAAAATTAATACTTATATCGATTGAGTTTTAAACATTTCATTTAAATACATGGGTGTAAAATTTATTTATTACATGATTTATTTTAGTTAATATTATATTAATAGTTATTCAATATATAATATTATGTTCAATATTATAATTTATATTACACTAATTTTAAACCTAAATTGCCTTTTCTTCTTCAAATGTTGTGGTTTGAATTAATTACTATAAACAACATTGGACTTTAAATGCGTAAAAATAAAGACCACCAATAGTTAAAACGATTTATGCTTGAAATCTTATCGTCATTACCACGTTAGTTCAACAGCAAATATAATTTGTTAAATAATACCAATAATTTATTTACCAATTTAATTGTAATTAACAGTGAAAATGTTTTTATGGATAAAGGTGCTATATTTACTATATATCCGTGGTACCGCCGTTGCAGAAAAAAAATAAATTATAATCTATGTGTTTTGCTAAAAAAACGACTTAATATTATATACTGTAAAAAGTTTAAATTTGTAAATATAATAGATAATAATTACGAGATTGATATTGAAAGGGAATAATAATTTCATAAAATTATTATTTTCACGAATTTTTATTATAATTATTAGAGTAGAGAAATATAAATATAAATATTTTACAATTAAGTGCATATACAAAAAAATATTTTAAGGGGATTTTAGGTTGTACTTTTTTATACATATATAATCCATAAAACACTTTTGCTCTATAAAAACGTATTTGATAATTTTCCTGGATTTCGGATAGGGGGAGTTGAACCCATAAAATCACCATGGTGTACTCAACTGTTTAGAGTTCATAAATTGTTATAAGTATAATATGATTTAATTTCAAAAACAGTTTTAATACAAAACTTAAATGATAAGAAGCAGATTATAGATAAATAAATATAAAAAAAAATTATACTTGGCATTTTTATAAAGTTTTTTTTTAGATTCGTTTTTAAATTAATCGATAGAATGACTATTACTGAATTTGTAAAGATTGTTATTAAAATAAATATAAATTAAATCGAATTCAATTCTCAGTTAATTCAAATGTTAAAATGATTAGTGAAATTCGTACACTTATGCAGATTCAGTAATAAATAATTGAGTTTATATTTTCAAATAAAAAAAATTATTGTACAACATTTTCGTAATATTATAAAATAATTAAAAATTATGTTTTTGATAAAATTAAAATAAAACTCTAATATAGTAACAATAATATGTTGTATAATAAACCGGCATCAAAAATGTGATACATCTAATACCAGCTGTCATATGTTCACGTGAATATTCATTAACACGTAATACAATTAAATAATCAACAAATTCTCCAGGTGATGTTGAAAGAAACGTCCATTACTGACTCTTTAAAAAGGCATTAAAATAACAGTTTTAAGGAGTTTAGTATAGGCAATTCAAATACAAAAGGAACATGTTATTTTTGATTATTTAAAATAATGAAATTAATGAAAAATTAATAACTATTATTTAAGAATGGTTCGATATTTTTTGATGGTGACTACTTATTCTACAATGTATGTGTATACTATACCATTGAAACTAAAAAAAAAGATCTATGCAATTTTATAATTTTTCGTCAAATATTGATTTTTAAGTCAGTGTAGGTATAAAATTGAGTTCAAATACGTATGAAACTCGGCCTTTAATTATTTTTCTTCATCCTAAGATTTATTTTCCTTACTTCGTTTCGAGTTTAATTTTATCTTTAAATTATTTTCATTGTTATTTCGTGTCTCATTGTTTGTTGTTCGCATTAGCTTAATGATGTCAATTAATCATGACTAAGTCAAAAGGCTATGCATATTGATTGTGACATACATTATTATATTATTAAAACACAACTCAATTGCACGTTTATACTTTTCAAACCAACACTTGGGATTTCATTGTAGAACAATAATAATACTGAAAAATACTTTAATATACTGAGTATCGATGGAATTGCTATCACGGTGCTATCACGAATGACGGCAGACGACAACTCTCAGGTTACATAACACTGAAACTATATTGAAAAAAATGAATGAGAACAATAGTTATGGTTAACTTTAATCGGTGAGTTGGAATTTAAGTGAATAAATTGCGTAAACAACGTGTTTCGTGTAATAAAACTTTGCAACAACCTAGCCGTTTAGATAACCTAGTTCGTGAGAAACCTAGTCTCATCACGAAATCGGTGTATTATATGGCGTATAACCACCGCACGGCAGGAGTTAGGTAGAAATAATACGTTGACGTATTTACTCAACACGTACACGTAATCGGCAATAGTCCAGCGATACGAATTACGAATGGACCGACTCGAAAACTCGATAGCTAGATAACTTTCGGAATGTGCGAGTTGATTTTTTTTTTTTTTTGTTGTCACGAAAATTCGTACAGTTGAACGGGAAAAGGAAAAGGGTGAACGATGTACAGTCGAGTACGGGGTACAAGACGGTGTTAAAAATTCGTTGTTCGTCCGTCGCGGCGGACTTGGTGAAGCACGGGCCACTCAACAAGTGGTTGAGATTTCGTGTAACCTGACCGCGGTGGTTTGCCGAAATGTTCGATCAAGTTTAGCGGACGAACGTACCGCTCTTATTCTTAACTGCCGAAATGTATACGTGCGACTTTGGCACGGGAACGGACGTCGGAGCGAACGAATGCATGTCGACGGAAATGCGTCCTAAACGCGGTGCCGCGTTTGTCGTTACGGGACGGGTCGGCGGACGGAACAACTCGGCCGCGAACATAATGCCCCGAAAACGGCAGAAAAATATCTAAACGCCTGAGCGCGCAGTTCGCACGTTTATTACCCGAACGGGTATCGATCGGCAGTCGCAGTCGTGAAATCGCGACCAACTCGTTTTTTTTTCTACTTTGGCGCCGCGTCGCCGACTCTCGCCCCGACGTCCGGGCGAAAAGCACGCTGAGGAATTTGAAAACTTCGCTGAGACGAGACAAGACTAAAGAGAGAGAGAGAGAGAGTGACCGTGTAACTAATGTTTTACTAGGCTTTACGTTCCACGTGTACCGCATTGTCGTCTTCGATTATTTATTGCGCGCGCGAACGAAACGTCGCGACGATATTGCAAAGTTAGCAGCCGGTTTTGCGGTCGCGCCGAACGACGCGAGCGCACGCGGCCTCGTTTTCGGTGTTTTATCTTTATTATTACGTATTATACGATATTCTGTTCGTACGCGCATATGTGGCACGCAACCTCCGACGACGACGACGAGGGCGCCGGAATTCCGTGGCGTCTTCGTTTTTCACAAACGCGTTTTCAGCCGTAATGGACATTATTATTATTATTATTATTAATATTATTGTTGTTATTACCTGTCGCGATTACGGATCGTCGACGGTTGTTGCGTCATACCGGCCCCGTCGCGGCGAAACGGTGACGTCCGGGCGGAGGACTCCCGGTGACCGTGTACCGCGTCTAATGCACCAGCTGAACGACTTTTTTTTTTTTTTTTCTATTCTGCTCACCCGAATTTTTCAGACACGAAATGCATAATATGTTAATATGCGATAACGGTCGAACGGCAGTGGTTCCCCGAACGCGTGCCACATCGGTAGGTGCCGAGAACTTCACGCATTTCCTCCAAACGGTGGTACGGGATAAACGTTGCGTACGTTTATATTTAGACAGCTTTTGCGCAGAAACAAAAAACGTTCGAATAAAAATCCGTAACTGTAACCCGAGTCTCGTTTTGTTTCACTGGTAACTAGATGGGTAACGATAGATTAATTTAATTTTTTTGGAGGTTCGAATTCATTAATTTGAACACCAATAGTCCGTCGAATAAGAACCTCACTGATTTTATAACATAAATCGATTACGAAGTGTACTTATTTTTTTTTTTTTTTTTACTCGTTTCGACCCATCACCTAAATTATTCAGAATGAATGAATATAGAAGACCGTAGTAAATATATTTTTCACTGTAAATGTATCGAAAATGTAACAGTTTGTATATTTAATTTTAGTTTTGTTATCGTGAAAATAATCAACAAAAATAAATAAATAAATAAATAAAAAAATTATGTAATTTAGTGTTTCTTTGTTTCTATATCGAAATTTAAAAATCAGATAAACATCTTAATTTCGTGCTTACGATTCATCTATATAAATATTTTCATTTACAACCGAACTATTCTATTTTAATCGCTCATAATAAAATCGAAACTATACTATACATATTATTGATTTATATTAATCATTAAATTTAAAACTTAAAATCGCTTCACTGAAAAATTTAAAGAAACAAAAACTGTTTTTTTAAAATCAAGAATATGTTGATGTTAAATCTTTCTTTTTTTATTATTTGATTTACGGATTCGGTCCAATCATTATTATTATTTCATTTCACACTTCTGATTGTATTTAGTTTACATCATTTGAAAAATAACTGCATTCCACTCAGCACGAACAGCACGAACTAACGGGCAATTTCGAAGTAATAGAGTAATTTTAAAATCAAGTCATTGAACCTTATTTGACCTAATCCTAACTGATTATAAAACAATGATATTTTTTTGTCTCCGGTTTACTATAAATCATTCATAATAATTATATGAACAAAAATGAAACAAAGTATGAATCATTTTTTCCAGGTATTTTTTAACGATGCATGTATGAACGTTTTCAGTTCACCATACATCATTTTTTAGTATAATTTTTTCGCGGCGAATACAAGTGTGTACGATCGTCTAGGTACAAGACGTTTTGCATAAATGTACTTTGTTATCAACAAATACATACGTCTACTTATATAATTACGCCCATACACACGCATGCAAACATTCTTTATTTCTTTTGAAATTTATCATTCGTTTTTGTTACGCAGTATTCGTAGTGGATTCGGGTTTTGGATATAAACTATTATAAACGGACAAATACATTTAAGAGCCTTTTTTTTAAATCAATCAGCAATATAAATCTAAAATAAAAGAAATTAATTCGTATATCGCATTGGAGTTAGATCGTTAATAGGCTTTAAAGAGATTAAATATTTAAAGGCATTTTAAATTATCAAGATACAAGCTTACGTGATTTAGATTTATATTTTTTAATCAATAAATCGATCTGCAGATTCTAAAGTGACAGCAAAAAGTGAAAATGTAAAATGTATCCATTGACACATTAAGTTTAATGCTGTGTAGAATACTATTATTTTTATAATATAATACTATGAAAAGGATTTGTATATTTTATTTTAACATTTATATTTAGATAATTAGTTACTGGTCGATGGGTTTATCTATTGAAGATCTATAATAATAGGGCTCGGATGTAATTACATATTTTTTTCTATTGATCCAATTTATTGTGGATCTGGATACAAATTTGATTCATGTTCTATCGAATCAAATAATACTATTTTTACTTTGCATATTTTTGCATGTTTTGTGGCTTGATATTTTAAATGCATATTTGGTAATTTTTTAGTGCATAAATGCATACATATTATAGTCATTTAAATGCATAAACATCTGAATCCTAACAATAATATTACCTTTAAAAAAATTTAAAAATAAAATTACATAACAGTGATTTACAATAGTACTTCTAAAAACTGTATAATAACTACCATGCATAAGTAATAGACTTTATTAGATATTGCAATATGACTTTCATTTTTACACTTTTCCTTTAAAAAAAATATTAAACGAATCAAACGTTAATAATTATTTGTAAATTAATTTTAATTTTAATCGAAAAATTGTTGTCGTTCAAAACTCATGTCAAAATAACATTTGTTTTAAAAAATGTTTACTGTGACAGTAGATCGATATAATACAAGCGTAGTTGACAGATCACGAGCATATTTTCTTAAATAACTGTAGAGCGTTCAAAATTTTTCTACATTTACTAATAGTAAAAAATATGCTAATTTATGGTAGAAGACTTTATTCCATCATATATCGTTAAATTATGTTTTTCGCTAACCGTAAAAGTGTCCACAACAAGACATACAAATAAAAATCACACAACAAAGCAATCTTTGATTTTCTTTGAATTCAAAATATACAAAACCATAATAGCCGTATTATTAATTTATGATACTTTACTATCGAAAAATGTAAATACTTAGGCTCCGACTAAGCACAATGGAAACATAAAATATGCCTAGACAATATTAAATCCCACTATCAAGGCTGGTTTTTTTTGAATATTTTATCCAAATGTTTAATAAAGGTTGAGTAAGAGAAAAAAAACATCTGCTGAGAAACATCTCAATGGTCCGTTATAATCATCATAATCATTTATGATGTTTCTATTCTAGTAGTGTACATTATCATTATTATAGTTTTGTGAACGCACGAACACACTTTTGAATAAATACCGCACGGTTTAAAATAAAACGACTGTATGTCATACCATTTTAGTTCTTATGTAAATATTATTTAAACAGCCTGTATTCGAAATTATAGTTCGTTGATGTCATAAAGAAATAAAAACTTCAGCGGCTAATAAAAACAATTTTAGAATTATTTGTGAATAAATTATATGCGTGATTGTGTGATTTCGAAGTCGAAGGATTATCATTTAACTTATTACATATAAAAATCGTATATTTTTTTATTTTTGACAACTATTTAATATCATGTTCAAAACGTTATAAACTAAACCATATATAATTTATATGAATAGATTTGACCAAAAAAAAAACCTTTAAAAAACCTTACTTTTAGTCAAGTTCGAATAAATATATTGGATTTTTACATACGATTTCATTTACGAGCATACAAAATATATTGATGATTCAACATTGCAATTGCTCATAAGCTTACAGTAAAACTTAATTTAATCAAAGTGAAATCTTTATATCTTGATTAAAAGTGGGTACGAATAATTCAAGATTTTGTGTTATACAATAATTATATATACGTCAAACTTTAAAAAAAAATGCTAAATTAAACTATTTTAAACAAGGTCAAATTAATTGTAATAAAAAATAAAAAATATATCTATTTTACCAGTTGACATATTAAACTACTATGGGTAATAATTCTGAGCTAACAGCTGATTATATGATTATATGATAGTATTAAACTACTATAGGTAAAAATTCTCAGCTTACGCGTTAGGTTTGTTAAATATTTAAATAGCGTATAACGCATAACATACTACTGATTTGATATAAAATATTCATTGGAATATTATTGTTTTCTAACACGTTAAAATAAATGTATACAATGTATAACAGTTATAGTATTGTACGTTTATAAAATTAATAATAAATCCATTTATTGCATTTATGTATGTATGCATCTGTTTACTATGCACGTAATAAATAAATAAAAAATGACGTTCAGTACATTTTCAACATTATAGGGTAGGTACTAAGGTATTTAATGTTTATTCCAAGTATGAAGTCTACGAGCGCATAAAAATATCGTACATTGCAACTACCGTAAATCATTAAGTGATCATTAACTATCGAAATCGACTGAGTGTCAATTTTTATTATTATGTCAAGTGTACGCGTAGGTATCAAAATAATGTCCAATAGTAATGTATACTAAATTACATTTTGCAGATATGTAAGTATATTTGCAGCGAACAAGTACGCAATTGCCACAGCACTTTTCTATTTCCAGTGGAAAAAAATTAACTTTCGGAGTAGAAAAATACTATATTAAGAAATTAAATAACGTGTGCAAATTGTTTGATATAGGTAATACATTACTTCATAGTATAAATGATTATTATTGAAATAAACCGAAAAAAAAAATACAGTTGGATAACTCATAAATTGTGCATTTTAAAGCGGTACTAGTTATAATCTTCTTATTAATATTATAGGTGTATATTATACAGAAATAATCAAATATTATTATAATATGGTCGAAGAATATCAAGTTTCATTAATAAATTAATAAAATCGTACGTACCTACCTACGGCATAACATACATTCACATGGACAGCAATGACAATATTATTAATCTTTTTTCGACTCACAGTGTACAAGTACTTAAATATGCATCGGAATTAAAATACGATGGTCACATCATTATTGTATTGATAAGTTATAAATATTTCTTCACCTTGTTGCTGTTGTTCTGATGGTGTTAAAAAATTAAAATTTATTGGCACAACCGTGTTTGCATCGTTTCAAGAATGAAATAACAAATATAATTTATCATTCCGCAGTAGTACCAAGAGATGGTTTATTATAATGTTAAACAGGTATAATTAATGAGATAAACTCATTGGAGGTTTGTAGACAGTGTTTGAAATTACAATATGGCTTACAGTATTAATAAATCGGTCGAAATAAATTGGTTTTTAATGAGCGTCGTGTAAATTAAGAATAAACAATATTCGTTGTATACAACAATAACAAAAATACGTATCAATATGACGTACTATTTGAGTTACCCAATTCTGTTCTTAACAGATTGAAGATACAAGTTTAAATTTCTCAATTTCTTGGAATTTTAAATGTTTCAAAATTTTGTCACATGATAACATGAAACGATACTTTGTTTGGACGGACAATGGACACATGGGGAACAAAATGGCTTCGAACATTTTTGTTAGTTCTCCCCAAATTACTGTCATTTTTCTTATGCCTATTTTAATAATAATTTATCATGGGGATGGTCGAAAAGTGACGCATGAAAAGTCTTAAAAAGCAAAAAAAAAAAGGGAAAATCTACGTACAGATTGATACATTATACTATCATATGTATCAAATTGCAGTAGGTATAGTGAGTGAATAATTTATACGCATAGATTATTTTTAATTGTATTTAAAACGTCAAGAAGTCATCAAATTATATATAATTTTTTTTATTTTTATTTTTTATTTTTTTGTTAACAAATAAAGTAATACCTAACTCGTTTAAGTTTTCGACGTCCATAAACTAGTTTTTGATATCTGTGCTATAAAATAAAATGCAGGTACTTCGGGTGAACACATTTGTTGCGGTGGAACACGGTTTTAAGAACCTGTCTTTAGCTATTAAGAATATCTTCAACGTTATGATGTGTTATTTTTACGTTAATACTTGTAATAAATAGGTCTTCTTTAAATGCTTCACAATCGTTTTTCATTTCACGTCGACATATTATGCATGTAATCAACGCACGCGTGTTCATTCCAGTGAATATTAGGTAACGCTGTATAATGTTGTATAAAAAAAAAAAAAATAATAAATCCAATTGATTAAAACTATTAAAACTATTAACTTTAGCCGCACATGTTTGATACCTTTTTTATTTATATAAAAGTTTATTTTTCATTAAAATTCAACGATTTAGCATTGATTAAAGATTTAAAGATAACTGTACAAATATTCATGATGGATATTAGATAATTAAATAGCGGCGAGTCATTCCATCAATGTTTGATGATACTTAGATTATACATAAATATAATAATTATACCATAGTGATCACGTTTATCGATTTTATTTTTTAACATTAATTTTAAGTAGATATTTTAAAAAACTAAGGTCGAAAGCAATTTACGAATGATTTCAGTCAGTTTCTTACTTCATAATGATACAAACAAATGCATTTTTCTCATTTAATTAAATTAGAAAAGACAAATGTATAAAAGCTAAAATGGTTTATTATCAATTTATTCATTATATAATTTTAACATTTTTCGTAATTATTGACAACTTGGATTAGTTAATTTTTATTTTCAATGATATTATAATATCATCTATATTATAATAAATTCAAATACCACCCACACACTACTTGACCAGCGTAATGCCAAGACCACCATATCGATTAATTTGAAATGTTGAATTTATAACCTATGTATGTAACCTACCTATGTATAAGTTTAGGTTAATAAGCTCAAGAATTTTCAAAAAATCGCATATTTAATGGTCGAAACAGTTTTGAACTCTGGAATAGTTGTATATTCATTTTTATTTTTGGTCATCTAGGAAATATTTTATTTTGTTTAATATGTCGATTTCAGAAACTAATGATTAAATATATTAAATATAGTAAACTTATTTAGTATTAATAAAAATAAATATTTATTTAGAATATTTAGAATTTATGTCAAATGTGTCCTTTTTTCACCCTAAATTATTTTTTCGGTTTTTCTCGGTAATTTCTCTCTACTAATATGGTAACATATTTCCCTGTTAAGGCCGGGGAATTCAGCTAGTATATGTTATGTAGATACAACTCATTGCAATCTTTATTAATTGATTATAGTTAGTTATTATTTTGTAATGAAAATAATGATTTGACTAAAAAATAGCTTAATAAGAATGATTTATAATTAAAACAATTTCAAATATCTATAATAAAATTGTTAAAACAAAGCTTTCAATAAAATTTTGAAATTTTATTTAGGTTAAATTTAGGCATTATTTGTTGAAAATAGTTTTTATCCAATGAACTTCTAGTTCTAGCTTAATATTTTAACTGGTTTGATATTTTAACTATAGTTATATTCTTAGAATAATATTTTTTGCAACATAGATTTTTGTACTTTCGTTTAGATTATAGGTAATATTAATTTAAATACAACCAATTACCATTGATTAGAATTTATTAAAAAAAAAAAAAAAACATTTCCGTTAATAGCAGGATTTATTTATTTATTTAAATAAAATAAATCACTTAAAAATAATAATTAATAAAGTTACTAATATACATTTTATACTTCATAAAGTTTTTAACTGATTGTTATTTGAAATGAAATATACATAAATATTTGTAATAGGTGGATGCAGTATAATGCATATATAAAATAATTTATACTTTTTCTGGTGTTTTTAGATACATATTTCTTAATATAATTTAAACGATCCCCATTTAAACGTGCAATTTTACTTACCCTTAGGATACATCTGAATTAAAATTTATATAATTTATTTGTAAGTTTTCAAAAGTACATTTTAAAAATAAATATACTTCAACTTCCATATAATCAAGCGTTCGTTCATTTAATCTGTCTATCAATCTAATAACTAATTCATCTCAAGGTAGAATTATTGTTTCTTTTTTTCTTCTTGTGGTTTATTTAAATCACCTCAAATAATTTTATTTTATCTTGCCAATTCTAATAAAAACATGAAAGTTCACTTTTCCATAATTTTTCTCTTTGAAATTTTCAATTATTTATCGTTTCGCTTGTGACCATTATCGATAAACTATACATTTTATTCTCAACCCATTTGGGATGCCCCCTGTTAATTATTTTCGGATTTTAATATAACATTCTTTATGCTAGCGTATTTTACCATGGAAATCTAAACACGTTAAATCGCACACACGAGATAGAAGGATCCCGAATGAATATTTCGGAGCTTAGGTATTTTCTGCGAACAATCATTGCATTAAAACAATGTCCATACACGTATGAAAGGTTCGCATTCGTATGTTCCTTTGATTTCAAACGCATTCGTGGTGTACAGAACACAACATCGTAATATTTGATCGGACCCGTGTTTTAAGCCCCAAGCGTAAGAATACTGTGCACGACAGTAATAACTATAGTACGGATGTTGTAACATTTGCAACTTTCTTCCACTGCTCCTGTTTATTGTTAAGTAAGTTTTTAATGTATTTCGTGCAGGTAAGAATGAAAATCTAAAAATTTTAAATGCAATTTTTCGTAATTTATGATATTATCTCAATTTTATTGCAATGTTGTTGATTTTACTCATTTATAAAAACAATTTTAATAATTTTTTAAATTTTTTCTAATAATTTCACTTTATTAATACTTTATAAACGGTTTTATAAAAATTCCATTAAATAAAATTGTCAAATTGTTTTCAGTCCGAAGTACATGATGTATTGATGTATATTGTTTAAATATCTTATTGTCTATTGATATTATTGTATGAATAGTCAAAACGATAGTTTGATTATTTTTAAAATCGTATCGATTTCGTCGTATTTACAATGCATACAGATAAGACCAAATATTTAACACAAAAAATATTGAAAAGTTCATTAAAGTTATTAAAAAAATGCCGGATTCAGAACCATAAATGATTTACCGACTGTAGAAAGAAAACTGTTCGATGGCTTACCAGAAGACTTGACGGTAAGCGATTTAGTTTGTTTTAAGTACGCTTCGTTCACGTCGATCGACGTAGAACGACATTTTCGAAGCATAACAACTTCTGGCTCCAAACCGAAGAGCATTGGATTTTGAAAATGTAAAAAAAAATACTCACAGTTCAACGCAACAACATTTTTAAGTATATATTTTTATACATTACACTTTTATAAATTTTAACTAATGAGTCAGTGGTAAAGAATATAAATAATTTACAATAAGTTAATGACATATAAAAATAAATGTAATTTTATGAACTATAACGAAACGTTATATTTTTCAGTGCAGTTTTGGATTTTTTACTATGCAATTTTTGGTATATTTCATTTCAGTGCAATACTGCAATCGATTTTAATTATTTTTTACCACTACAATATCCGTGCTAGGGCAGTAACGTTACGACGGCGTTATGACTTCGGGACACACCTCGTCGGAGTGCAAAGAACCGCAGCCGGAGCGCGCGCGGTCAGGATCATAACCCGACATCGGTGTAAATTGTTTCGGAAAACACTGCGATAAACATTTTTAAACGTGGCAATGCGGACGTGTAATTTAAGCTGTACGTCGCTAATTTATTGCGTACACACCAGTCGTAGGCGCGCGCGCGCGCGTCAACTCTCTGCGTTACACGAAACTGGCGGCGGTCCACGTAACGTGTGCGTGTTTTACCATCGTGGTTCGTTCGTTTTCTTTTCTCGTTCTCTAACGTTCGGTCTGGTGAGCGAAGAGCGCGTCGGCCGACCGTCCATAAATCGTCGACAACGCGATCGCACGTACTAAATCGACGATAATGTTACGGATCCGCGGGCACTGCTCTCGTAAGAACCGGGTGTGCGGAGTGAGCGTTATCCCGAGCCTCGTGCCTTAGGCCTCGTCAAAAGGTCAAACGGTCGAAAACGCGTAACGGGCCTAGGGGTTTCGATATGCACGCGCACGCTTCGAGTAAGTTCAGTTACGTGGTTCAGTCACGGCACTGCTCGTGCCGCACCGTTGCCGGGGAATACAACGGAGCCGTCGTGTTCCGTCGGAGTAGCGCAACAATCGTTCGCAAGGCCGTTTTAAGCTATGCGGTGGCCCATGGGCACCTGGAGCTTAGGGGTCTTTTTAGTAAACCAAAAAAAGGCGAGTAAAAACATCAAAAGCTTATTTTGTATGATGACTTTTGTGTAGCCGGAAGATATTAATTATTCATATTAAAAAAAATAATCTTTTCAAATAATGGGATGAAAAATAAAATATTCCTAATGCAATCGCACACAATTAAACGTTTATCATTCATTTGACATTTTAACATTGCTATTTATCTAAATTTTTTTTTCTACAATTAAGATTTATATTTTTTACAGGCTATATTAATACGTTACAGATTAAAGTTCAAAGTTATAATTGCTATTATTCGGGGCCTCCGGCTAGATGGCACGTACCCCAAGAGCCCATAGGGTAATGATAAAACTGATCGTTCGCGACGATTATCGTGTTTGCGAACGTTCGCTGTGAATACTGAATTGGGCTTTTTGTCGGGTTCATACTAAGTGAAAAATCAAATAAAACGCAAGTTTAATTTGCAAAACATAGACAGGTGTTAAAAAAGAACTACATAAAAGTCGATTCTAAGTGGATCGGGCATTGGATTAAAAAAAAAAAAAAAAAACCACAAATATTAAGGAATCACTTGATTTAAATATTACCAAAAATTTTACTCGTACATTTTGAACCTGAATTAAAGAAAAAATTCAATTCCCCCCCCCCCGGCCTAGAAATTAGTCTAAATACGCCCCTGCGTGGAGGACACGGGAACAACATATCGCACCGACCGTTTTCGCGTTCCCCGATCGCGTCCATTATTCATTCCACCGATTTCGATCCTCGAACCACGCAACGTCGTCGTCGTCGTCTTCGCAGCGATAACGCCTACGAACCAGTAGTACTTGTGCAACGACTGTTATGCGAACTCGTAGGTCCAAATACAGTAGCCACGGCCGCGTTTTCCTGACAGACGCGACAGCGGGCACGTACACGCGCTTATCGTAATGCCCGCGCGCGCGCTCCTCCGACCGACCGTCGATTTTCGCACTGTCAACTTGTTCGTAATTACGAACGTAAACGAAAATCAAAACATGACGCGGGTCAAGGGAAGTGCGGAACTGGGAACGCTCCTTGACCCCCCCGGGTTACGCCATTCGCGCTAATACGGCGTCCAACGTCGAACCCGGTGACGTACCGATTCCACCGAGACTTCGTATACCCGCAGTACAGGGACGTGCCCGGACAGGATTAAAATCCAATTAGGGATTTTTCACGTCGGTTATAAAATGTTTACAAATTTTATTCGGTATGAAAAATTAATATTTAACAATCACTTTTTTTACCGTGTTTCAGCACTTTACACAGTTTAAAAAACCAAAGGTTTGATGATAAAAACCTTTTTTTATCAACAAATTGATGATTCAATTAATTTTTTCGCTTCTAACAGATGGAGATTTTCATTAATTTTTTAATAAAATGATTAAATATGATGTAAATTTGATCAATTATAGTTTTTTTTTGTTTAAACTTTATTAAATTTTTTCTTGTAAATATTTGAACTAATCGTGTAAATTTATATTAACTTACATTAGTTTAGATTTTTAGAATATCATTAATGAAACCTAGTATTACAAAATATGAGCGTATGAAAAAGGTAGTGGTAATTGTTCCTATAGATTATATTTACTTACAATTGTTTTGCCCCCTTCTCCTTGAGCTTAATTTCTGTGGTTGTCCCTGCCACAGTGCATCGGATCGAAGACGTTTCATCACGTAAATGGTAAATAATAATTATCATAGCAAAACTAAACGCCGTATAACGCGTGTGTATTCTTGGCAGTAAAGAAAAAGTATTACATTCCGCCGTGTGCTGCATAAACTTCTCGGTTTACGTATCTACGTGATTTTTACGCCTAAACACATAATCATCTGTTAAAGTTAAAACATCCTGTTTGTTATTACCGAATTAGTTTATAGAAGAAATTAATTAATAAATGAACAACCCAAAAGTGAAGAGCGCAATACAAATATTACTATAGACATCGTGAAATGTATAATAGTTAATGTGCAATTCGTTATAGTAAACTATGTTTCCACGTGCAATCAATTAGCTGTAGAAAAAAAAAAAAGTTTGAAACAAACCTACACCTCCAGAAATATAAATTACAATATCGTATTTTAATATCTGTATATTATTATTTACGATGGCGAAAGCGTTGGATCAAAATATTTAGCATTAATAGTATTATAGTCTAAAACCCATTCGGAGTTATTTTATGTACTATTTTTGTTTCGTAACGGTTAATTATGTATTTTTAAAAATACCATCGTGAAAAATAAATATTCCAGATTAGGTTAGTTTAGGTTTGGTTGAAAATCACTGAAGATATTCCAAAGAAATATTATTATACTAATAAATAATAAATAAGACACAAAAAAAACATTAGAAATTAAAATTATTATATTATTTGTATCGTCACTGCGCATCAAACTGAAATGAATCCATCAACACTAGAATTTAATAATACATTTTCGTATATTGTAATATTATTTTAATATAATATTATAAATATTTTCTTTATGTCTTTATCTCAAATCCGATCAATTCTGATAACTACAATTGTATCTTTGCTGAACATTGTTATCGTGACATCATGGCAATTGAACGTTTGTTTTTTTAATAACTGTTACTCGTACATACCACTATAAAGGTATTAAAGCGCGGCTTTAAGTTGACAGCGAGTATATAGTTAAAAAGTATTATTGAAATACAACCACTGATGATAATACAAAGAAGATAGAGAATATTATACATAGGGCATAATTATTACTGTAAATAACAGTTGCACGCTGTTAATATATGTAATGTAAATTCGTTTGTTGTGTAAGAATAAAAACGTGTTGGCAATTTTGGTTTTAGCAAGGATTTTGAGAAAGGGTACCGGACAATATCCTAGTTACCGATTAGACAGAATAATAACCATAATTTTGATATCTTTTATTTAGATACCAGAACAAACGAGTACTATTATTGTGAACTCAAAATTACCACCTTAATCGTTTTAGTCGTTTTAAATACGTCTATGTGCATATTGTAATATTAGTGTTGATCAATTTACGAATGTTATCAGTGGCGTGGTGAAAAGGATAATCGATAGGCGGCCGCCTCTCAGTGTTTTAAATGAGTGGAGGGTGAATGGGTAATAGTTTAATTTTATAATTATGAATGCAGGTAAATAACACACAAAAAATATTTTAATATTAATATAAATGGAAGTTAGTGCCCAGTAGTCATTAGTTGGTAAGAACAAGTCAACAACTACGTGCTGCAAACGAACAATATAAATATAATCAGCAAAGGCCATCCCAATTAAATATAATACATGGTGAACACGCATTAATATTACATCGATTTACTTAAAGAATGGCCCATACACACACCACACGTACAACGGTTAATCTTTCGCCCAACATCGAAGAAATTCTCAATGAAGAACAAACTCCAACTGTCACTAAGTTTATCATAGATTATCATTAACCAACATAATTACTATATTGTAAACACGAAAAAAAAAAAATTATAATAAATTGTTATAAAAAAATAAATAAGTTTATAAAATATGTATCTGAAAAAATTTTGGCTAATGTCCTTGGTTGTTAAAGCCGGTAAACCTTTAAATAAAAAAAATTAAACTGAGAAAAACAAACATTAATACATAAAAAATATTTAATACGGAGTTATGCCCTTATGTGTTGTTAGTTATTAGTAGTGTTCGGGATTTATATTAGACAAATTATAAGAAATATGCATATAAAATAACCGAAATATGTACAAAAATATGCTACTGAATTTTATTGAATATGCAAGCTCAGATTGTTCTACAGACAATCATTGTTAAACAATATACAAATACAAAAAGCCCCGAACCCTAGTTGTTAGGTACTAGGTTTTAGGTGCATTGTCTTGATTTTCATATGCAGTTATTATTCAGAAGGATCTCCCGTAGGTTGGTAAGTGGTTTATCGAAAAATATATTTGTCTTTGTAAATGCTCGAATCCGTCACGCCACTGAATATAATAACGTTGCTGACACATATAGGTTTAACTATATTAATAATTATCGTCGGTTTAATTCTAACCATTCATAAATTAATATTTTGAAGTATATTTTTGACGTTTGGCTTTATTATATTATTAAAATACAGTATTTATAGTAAATCTAGGTAACATGTTAAATCTTAAACGATCTTTCGAGTATATATGAGTTTTTTAAAGCTTAATGTGTTAGGTTAGGATTATATAAACAACGATATTACTATTATTATTTATAGAAATAAAATATAATATTGCGTACAATATATTTCATGTGCATTTATTATATAAATAGAAAAGGGAAAAAGCTACCGTTATTTATACAGCTACATTTAATATTTCTCCAATAATGTAAATTAAATTACACATATTATAATCATATATATTTTATTCCATATTGCATTTTTTTTGTTTGAATTTATTTTCTATTTTACATACGTTAATAATTATTGGCTTCGAAAACAAACACATTTTAAGCTTGGTGAAGTGATAAATACTAACAGGTTATGGACCATGACATTATCGAAAAATATGTGTATATTATTTATTTGATAAATTTAGTGGGCGTATATGAATTATTAACAACGGTTTGTGATATAATAACAATATTACTTTTAGAATGTGTTGTTTATTCGTATAAACACTTTTATAATATTTCATAATTTAATATTTTGAAAAATAATTTAATAACGAATGTGATCATATTTTTGGTCACAGACAGAAGTTCTCGATTACACTAACACATTCATTTAAAATTATTCCTATAATTTATTGACTTTAAAATCGTGTACGTTTAATTAAAAGTGTAATTCACATAATTAAAAGTATAATTATATTTTATGGAAAATAAAAAAAATTTCTTAAAACGTCTACAACTTAAATAGTTTTAAAACTACTCATTACCATAAAAGAAGTTTTTGGAAAATTAGAATTTATTAATGTTTATATTTTTCTTAAAATTTAGCTTAAATAATATTTATCTATTTTTTATGTTTATAGGTTTGTTGTAAATTATAATCCTAAAGTTGAATATATGTATTCATATTACAAATAAGCATATGTGAGATAATAATTGATAGACACTACAATAAATTAATATTTTTTATCATGTTATTGTATAAATTCATGGCATAGTTACGGCTAAACATTAAAATCAAGTGTAATTAATTGATAGCCCAAACTTAACAAAATAATATAAACTTATTGTGATTGAAATACAATTTATGAGCAAGTAAAAGTAGAAGATGAATGATTTAATATGACGAATGTTATTTAAAAAATGTATTGAAGTATTAATTACCATGGATACTTTTCTTTTGTATAAATTAAAAATAATGGTCAGATATCATTCATAAAGAATCAACAGTGGTTATGTTAAGTAATCATGGTTTTGATAAAGTTATAAAGTTATGACTTGTGAAGTCACATCAGGAATAAAATGTGTCTTTTTACTTGTAAAAGTTATAATGCACACATAGAATACCTAATAGGTCATTATACTAATTTTATATTTATAAACGTCGGCTTGAATATTCTTCAAAATATTCGGAACTATACTCACTGTTATTTAAAAATCAAAATAAAGATTTCATCTCTTTCTTTCAGTTATCATCGAAATAGAGATTTACACTGCACTTAGTTATTTCTTGTTTAAATTGATTATTTTGTTTTTTTTTTCTATAATTTCTGTATAACTTATTGACAAAATAGCAACTCAGAGAATACCCTACATAGTTGTATTACATCGAATAAACACCATAGACACCATTGTTGGTGTCGTGAAAGCCTACGAACGTATAGTTTCAGCGGCAACATATCCAATTCAACGCAAAATAACAAAATATTATACTTCAGTTAGAAACTATCTGAAATATACATTTGGAATTTATTGAACGATTTCAAAAGATATTTTTTTTTTATCGGAAATTATTTCAGATACTTTACTAGAACTATTAAAATTAGCAAAAACATTTTATTTATTTTTATTGTACTGAAAACTTCAACATACATTTAAAGTACCGTAAATCAAAATAATTACTATCTGGATTCATGGAAAAAGTCGAGTTAGAAATCATCCTACTCAAAACATCGTATTTTAAGATTTGTAGTTTACATGTAATATTTTTCGCGGTAGGTTTTCGTTTCACAGATTACCTTTTTACGCGATAAAATCGTGACAGCGAAGGACTATAAACCATTGTATAATCAACAGTTAATCTAATTAATTTAACCAACTAGTATGTGTTCTAACATTAGTAATAGTAATTATACTCTTCATAAACATATTGTTTAGAGTTCTTCACTTTAATCAGCAGAGAAAATTACATACAAAAATTAGTAACAAATGGCTACAAATTTCGGTGTTTGATTGTGACTACTAATTTATTTAATTACAACATAACATTAAATAGTTATCCACTATCCTCGGTTTATCGTTGAAAAATTCAAATTATTCGTAAAAATAACTAATTCGTATTATACTAAATCGACAGGCATTTATAGAATGAAAAAAAATAAACGTCCATAAAAACAAATGAAACATTTCTACGAAAACGATGAGAAACAATTAGTAATTCATGTTACGCCTGCAAGAGAAAAAAAATTATATATAAAATGATCGATAATAACTCAAGTACCGCACTACAGGTTGTCGTCGTATAGTCCTTGCAGCTAAACGGACTAATGGATTCGTGCCGATTCGAATTTAATAGTCGGCCGACCATTATTTTGTTTTCCCCTTCGAATCCGCATAGACAATCGTCTTAGAGACAACGAACACCACTATTCAAAGGTTAGCTGATTGACGAGTAGGCCAAAAGTGAAAATTGCTGTCATGTGTACACAATATTGTGCAACGTCGAACCATCGGGTCTACGGTGACGAGGGACAGTGGTATGCAAAGTGTCACGGTCCCGGTACGGTCGCGAGCGTGGGTAACGAAACGATATGCATACTCGTATGCATTTTAATTTAATGAGAGAACCGTGAACTTTAAAACTCTCGGCCGACCGTGTTGGTGTATCAAGTAGCTTGGACGACAGGCACTTGTGGAATACGCGTTTGATCACGAGCAATTTATAACCGGGAAATTATTATTATTTTTACGGCCTGACGGTAATGGATAAATGCGCGTGCCTTGCACACGTACCATTGCACTCGACCATCGCACGAGTGGAATAAACTCACCGGCTTCGTGGTGGAAAACATTAAAAACACGTCTTGTCCCCGCGTTAAAGTTGCCGACGATTCAAATAAATGTTTTTAGCACGGGCAGTTTACAGTGATCGAACGAGCGTGGCGATTTTCCACGGGCCGTTCGAACATCTTGTTCACGTTTCAATGTTTTGTTATTGCGTTTTAATTTTTTCAAATTTAATCAAACATAATGCGTAAGATTGTCGTTTCAAGAAACGTTAATGTGACTCATCGCTTTTTTTTTATATTTCTAAGTGGGATAAGGTCGTTTATTTTGGACTAAATTATTATTTCGATATACGTATAATTTGGATATATTTTATACATTTCGTGTATGTCAATAGAAAATTTAAAAATCGAAAAACCTTGTGAAGATGTTTTACGTCCAATAATTAAAAAAAAAATGTATTGGCAGTGTAAATAACATGCTATCTCGAACTCTTTAAACTCAAAATCAAGTTATAATGTAATTAAACTTCCATTATTGCCGAGTATAATTAGTGATGAGAATACTTATTATGATGCTCCAATTAATTTCATATTTAAATTATCAAGGTTCTAAAATAATTTTAGTTAACTTATCAATAATTATTATAAGACTATAAGACCCGTATCGTGCTCGTATTTGTTATAAGTCGTAAATTTAATTTTATTGGTCCTCATCCATTTCAGTATTTCACCAATAATCGCCTAAAAAGGAATTACGAAATAAAAGTTTTATATAGAGTGCGGCATAATGGACTCCCACGTTTCCGAGGCGAATTAAAAAAAAAAAAAAAAAAGGTAAATTATATGAAAAAAAAAAAATATTTATAAATAGAAAAAGTACATTAAAATGTTTTTATTTTGTTATTTTTTAAAAATTTTATCCTCAAAATGATAGTTTTGACAAGCGATGTGCATATGAAGTCGTTTTCAAAAATTGTCAATCATTCTACCTGGCATATCGAGTGGAATAGCGGCGATTTTTTGATGGATAGCCTCCTTTACTCCTTCAATGGTTCCAGATCAATGTACCAAAAAACTCCTTTACAATCCCAAAGTCACATTGTAGTGTGCTTTATCCTTAGTACGCATTTTGGAACCTTATTTTATTTTTATTTTTTTGTAGAGCGGGACTGATACTGTGACTAAGGACCAGTGCTTTTGAAAAAAAGCACGCTGCAATTCGTCTTGAAAGGGCAATTGATTTTCATACACCCGAATCCGTAAAACCGACGATCGTTCGTTATCGAAACGGAAGTTTTCGAAAGAGAGAAAAAACAGCAGCTTGAAATACACAAGGCACGTTAAGTGGGATCGAAAGCGGATGACACGATGTGCCGGGAGAAGTGACAATAAACAGACCGAAATAAGAACGATGTCAATTCAGAGTCCCAATCACGATGGTATCTTGCCGGTAAGACGGTTAAAACCGTTCGTTCCGCCACCTGTTCGTCCTCACCTGTTCGTCTTGTGGCACGCGGGTAGATGATACGGAAAGTAAGGGAAGCGAACGCACGTGTCAGCGATCGCAAAGAATGACGGCAATCACATTAAGAGGATATCAAACCCGCACGTGTTGTCTCCGTCTGACATACGTAAAACATGGTAAATTTGCGTTCAGTGATTCAAATGCAGTGATGTTAGCTTTAATATTACAGTAAAATGGCCTATATTAAAACTTTAAGGGAAGACCATTTTCTGTTTTTTATTGGTCGGCTTTTTCCGATATTTTAATCTTCAAGCGTGTATTGGTATGAAAAATATAACGATTAAAAAAAAAAATCATAACTCCCTAAAAAATTAAAAAAAAAACCAGTAAGTTAAGCAGGCTAAACACAGGGCATCAATCAGTTAATATTAATTTTGGAACGTCACAAAATGATTTATTTATGCACGTAGAAGACGTGATTGAATAATATATACTTAAAAATAGAACAATGTTTTTAACTGTCCAAAAATATCATTTTTCAGTATTTCAGTACATAATATTATTCTAATAATATATATATATATATGAATTATGTGTCAATATTATACACCTTATCTATGTTAATTGCTTTTATAATTTAACTCGGTAGTTTATTTTCTTTTTTATATTATTTTATCTCACACTGTATAAATTATATATAGGTACTCTGTATTTCTTTTTCTTTTATTTTCTATCTGATAAATAATTGAGTTATAATGTTTTGATCTAAAACTGTTATTGGGTTTCGCCCGTTTGAATATATAAATAAATAAATATAATATAATCATGTAATTTATTGTTTTGTTTTTTATGTTTATGGCCAACGTGCTAGGCGATTTATCATAACGGCAAACGGATGGATTTGAGTACATCAAGATTTGGAAACGATTCACCGTATTCCTGGTATTGTAATAGCGCGCGATTACAAATGCGAATAGTTACCGTTCGATTGATTGCCGTTGAACGAATCCTTGAAAGTGTGTTGCTTAAAATAATGGAATATAAAATATGAAAAAAACAATTTGAATTCCTATTGTGTTCAATGACATACCTAGTTGATTGAAAATAATTATTTTTTATAGTATAACATTCCACAAATAAATACGCCAATAAATTTTTCAGTCAATAATTTGTCGATTATTTAAGCCCTACATATTTAAAAATGCGATACGTTTTCAGTATAAAACAAAAACATTCAGGGTATGCAAACTAATACTAAAAATATTATACATAAATGAATTACTTATAGATTTGAGTTAAGGCTTTTTAGTTTTACATTGGTAATCATAATGTATTTAAGTTCTGTTTGTTTTAATTATGTTTCTAATATACTATATATTTATAGATTTATTGTTATTATTTTTATTGTTATAGCCTATTTTAATGTATATGTAATTTTTTTATTTATTTGCTGTACAGTAATTAAAAATGTATGACTTTCTATCTCTAACTCAAGGGTAACTTTAAATAGACAGATAATCAAAATATTTTTACAAACAATGTACTATATACATTTATTGATGATTTAATGAAAAATAAATTAAATTAAATTAAAAAATAATGTTTCTTAAAATAATTGGATTAGAAATATCTTAATTTTTTGGATATTATCTAATGAAAATATTTTTTTTAACCTCAGACATTATTTGTATGGTACATAATATACCTATAGTTTTAGGAGCAAAAAGGAAAGAAAAACTCTCCTTATCGATTTCCGCTGTAAACTAAAAATAGTTTTTTATATTTATCACGTACTATAAACGTTATTTTTTATCTGAAAATGTAAATATCGATAGTAGATAGGCGCGTATCTAAGAAGTGATATAAAGGGATGTCTCCCGAAATCCCCTCATTATTTTTTTTCATGCATGGCAATATAAAAGCTATTCAATTATTTTATATTGATAATTTAAGAATCCTACAATTTTTGCCTACCAATAGAATAATATGAACAATTTACATCGTACATGATTGCTTGTACATACAAGCCATAAACCAATAATTGTGTTATTGTTATATTCTTTACCATGTTGTTTCTTATATCATTTAAAAATATTATACAATCCACTAAAATCAGTGCTTGACTTGGAAAAAAATAGTAGAGGTACTCTGATGACACTCATATACTTTGCGTCCCGACTTGTTTCAAAACTGAACAAAACTGTATTCACCCCAAGGAGGGGGGCAAATTGAGTAGTCACCTCTCCCATAACGTTTTTTCTTCAAAATTTTGTTTTTTATTATTCATATCTTTTTTACTATTCATATCTACTCATATCCTCAATATATAAATGTAGCATGTAGTGGCGTAGTGAATATCTATAAACCATGATGCACAACATATATTTCACTACTCGTCCATACACTTACTATTTTCTCTAGCATATCATCCTTGGAATGCCTTCAAAAGCATAAATTGAAGAAATCTACAAACTAATAGTAATTGAAGTACTTTTCTACTTAAATTTTACCAACTCAAACTTAGGAATAGCAAGTTTTAATAAACCTATCAGTGTGCAATGGGAAAAACTTTATCTTTATTTATACATTTTTGTAAATTGCATTATTTATTATACAAATAACTCAGCTTCGCACGGAAGTCTTGGCCAGGACATGGTTTTTAATGGATTATTTGTTTGGTTTAAATGTTGGTTATAATGCATAAAATTAAATTTCAATTAAATCGGTTTGATAGTTTTGGTTTTTACGCTGAACACCCGTTGCATAATTAATTCGTTTTTGTCGCTACCAATATTTTTTAAAATTTCATCTTATTTTACGTCTTGAAAATTGGAAAGATTAATATTTCAAATTTAAAATCCGTACACTTTGTCGTTTTTGAGATGAAGTGATGATTAATGAGTGAGTAGCATAAGCATTTTTTTAGTTGGATTTTTATTTATTTAAAGTTGAATTACCCATTGCGTTGCCCGGTAAGAAAATTGTGAGTGTTCAACTCCTTTTGAGTGTTATTCGCTGTAAGAGCTATACATACCTTTTCAAGTGTAAATAACCCGAAATAACAGTGAATGTCAAAAAAAAAAAAAAAAAACGATGAGTGACGTTTTTAGAGTAGAATATAGTTGTTTTTCATGGAAATAATTTTCAGTAAAATAGACACGTTCATAATTTTCTATGTGAGCACTGAGACGAGTTGCAATGAGGTTCCTTTCCGTTTTTTCGATTATTATAGCGACAACAAAACGACAATCACTCGTTCCAGCCTTGTCAGGTGTGCTGATGTTTCCCTTTCTTTTCTTTGTGAAAAAATACAACCTATGTTTTTCTCTAAGATCTTATGTGTCTCTCTACCAAATTTCATCAAAATCGATTAAGTAGTTTAGCAAACCACAAGATACACACAGACAAACATTCATTTTTTTTCTTTACAAATAGATGTTATACAAACTTTGATTGAGAACTTAGATTAAAATGTAATATATATTTTTGCATAATACTGATGTGTACGAAATGGATCTAGATGAATTATTCTAGATAAGTCCGAATACTGCTAACAGCTTTATTTGTTACAGGTAACTTACGACGTTCGTATCGCTTTACATCTCACTACGGGTTTTGGTATTCCGTTTATTGATAAAATAATGTTCGTAGACCAACAATTTTTTGTTACACAACCCTTCAGGACTTGGACGATCCGGTACCGCTTATACATTATACGGTAACAGGTGCTTCTATAATGCATATTGTACACACCTAACTTACACGTGATCAGGCGCGCGCGCGCGTGTCGGTCACCACGCCAAAATAACGTGAATTACGCGCAAGACTGTGCTGATATATTATGTAAATTTTCGAACGGTAGCTGTTGGAAGACCCCACGCGAAAGACGCGTCATTATAATACAGCGCGCGAGGGTCGTTTCAAGTTTCAAATACGGTAATTAAGAGCGTGCGGCTGCACCGAATATTTGCATACACACATGCTTCTCTCTCTCTATCCCCCTCCTCTCCCAGATACACACTCTGTCACTCGTTTTTGTTGACCGCAATATTAATGCAATGCCACGACGATCTCGCACCAACCGTGATTCTTTTACCTCGGTGATCGATGGACCTGCAACGTTGTTTATTTGATTTTATTTATTCGTTTTATTTTTTTTTTTTTTGTTTAATTTTTTGTTTTTTTGTTTTTGCTTAGGAATTTTAGTTTTTTTTGGTCCTTTATTTTCTCCTAACACTATTCCTCCCTTGCTGAAGGTTTACCGACAACGCTCGAGCGGCACAACCACGAGTATTATATTATTCTCTAGACGTACGTGTTCGGACAGTTGTAATTATACGACCGAAGCGAGAACGAAAAAAACATACACACACACACACACACACACACACATGTACTAAACAAATAAATCGCACACGTCGAGATACGATGGAAAAAAAAATAAACGAAAATAAAATCGCTACTCCGTCGAGGAATGAAAATAACCTCGTTGCACAACATAATTATTATAACGGCCCTGGTGACGTAACTCGTTACCCATACCTAAGACGGCGACGATGGTTTTATAATAAAAATAAAAAATAAAAAAAAATAATAACACTTGTCGTCGCCATCATCGTAAGTGGTCATCCGGAAAAGGTCATTCGCGAAGGCGATCGCCGCACAAAAGAATATTATTAACGCGCGCGAGATTCCTGTTTCAATCGTCGTCGTCGTCGTCACACAGGCGATTAGCGTTGCGACCAGCTCACGAGACGGACCACGGAGACACACCTCCCACTCTGTTGGAATTTTTTTTCGCCTTCTGCATAATACGCATTGTATGTTTCGAGTTGAATCTTTAATCGTTAGATCAAAGCAATTGGAATGCGACGTTTCCGTTTACCGATCAATAAACTGTACGCTAAAAAATAGACACATAATTTGATCGTGTAGATAATAAAGTTTTTAACACTTTGATAGAAGAAGTAAAAAAAAAAAATAAAAAAAAAAATAAGAACGTTGAACTATGCGAACGATTTTTCTTCGTGAAATCCCTTCCGTGGGAAAACTTGCTAAGTGCGTTACACGTTTACGGTGTACTTATTCCAATCATAACTCCGGGGGAGCGTTATACAGAAATAATTGTATTCATATATTACGTTTATAAATTTAACTATCACAACCCTCGCCTAGCTTGAAGTTAGGTTTATTAATAAGCGCAACAAAAATTTCAAAAATGTAAATCACATGTGCGTACGAGATCGTGAAATTAATTTTCATAGTAGTATTATATCCGCGAACGTGCCGTCGAGTCACTTGAAATTCTTCGAGCAATATGTCGAAATGGATCACTATTTCATGAAGCGCCACGAAAATCCGAATCATTTATCCCTAGAGAAATTCCAACGTATAAAACGTCAACATAAATCGGTGGGATACATCGAACGTTTCAACAAGCATACTGAAACGCAAAGTGTAATACCGTGATTGTTCACTGGTACATTTATCTTATAGACGTACAACGACAAATTTTCTCAACCGCAAAAAATGTAAATCTTAGTGTGAAATAACTGAGCGAAAGAATAGGAACAGTAAAAAAAATAATAAACGACTTCTTTGTAAATTTCTCTGCTTGCAAGTGTACAACTAAACAATATTACTCGAAAAAATGAACGTTAAATACAATATTGATATTATTCTTTTTTTTGTATATATATTTTGTTAATACTATCGAACTCGTATAATATTTTATACAAAATAATTTGAATAGAAAATGAAATAAAATGATGTTCTCCATTTATTACGTACTTTAAAAGCCTAACCAACAACTAAAACGCTTGTTTTAAGCCTATTGAGAATGTAGCAGACATCAATTGTGCAATCCTATGTCCTATGAATAGTTCTATAGTTTAGAATTCAAGCGGTATGAAAATATAAATATTAATGAAATAATTATTGATAAACTGAAAACAAGCTGAAGAGGAGTAAAATATCGAAATAATATTATTCGTTTATAATTTTAAAATATATTTTTTAGTAGACCTATCCTGTTTCACTTTTAAATCGTAACCTACACCATTTAGCATTAATAAATCAGTACGTCATAAACATAACATGTCAATCCGTCATGTTAATAAAACTATAATAATATTTATGATTAACACTTCCCTTCCCACTTTTGCTAATTAAGGACTCATAGGTGTAAATATTAATAGTGGAACTGATCTCGTTTGTAAATTGTATGACCGTGTTACAATGTATTTTTACACTCTTTATTAAACGTTTTTTCAAACATCCATTCTGGTTTTGGTTTGATATTACTAATTACCACCGCGACGAGTTACAATTGCATTATGTATTTCTATTAATCATTTTCGTCAGTGACGTACGCAGGGGGGAGGGGTTAAGGGGTTGTAAACCCCCCGAAATTTTCTCCGATGTCTAGGTTAAAATTTACAAATTTTACAAGTTTGCAAATATGAAGAGCTAGTATTGAATACCTAGTACCATTGATTATAGAATAGTCTATTCTATTATCAATGCTATTATTTAAGTCAAAATATATTAAAGATTTGCATAATTTTGTTAATTGTAAAATGTGTTATATTTTTACCTTGACCTCCCCGAAAAAAAAATCATGTGTGCGTTACTGGTTGTCGTTGCAATAAAATTGCAATCATTTGTATTCGTGCGTGGGTACAGTAACGGACGTGCGGTAGTAAACGGTATTCGTCAACGTGCACAAACAATGACGGACCGAGATTAAACCAGCTCGGAGGTTAATTAATACAGACTGAGATGAAAACGCACACGCCGAAGGCATGAGATATGAGTCCGACTGTAAGTTTGGTAATTCTGTTAATATTGTAAAATTGCAGATGTTCAAAATACATGCAAAGTTGTGTATTTTTGGAGGAGGAGGAAGATCTTGGGTCTCAAAGTTCATAAAAGACTTTTTTTTCGTTTGATTGTAAATAGCTATTTATTTGTTTTTATAATCATAATACAATAATACTATTATAATTCATACCTTATGTATATTGATATAGTATTATAATATCACTTATATTTTAGAAAAATGGAAAACCTTTTTCCTAAAAAATATGAAAATATGTCACTATACATATAAATGTATACAAATGTATATATATATACTCGTATATAAAACAAACATCGCAATAATGTAGGTACAGGTATTATTATTATTATTATTAACATCATCATCTATATAACGCATCTGAGTGCGAGCTCGTTGTAATCTTAAGTAATTTTGATTTTGTACGCTATATGATGAATGTGATAACATTATTTATTTTCAGATCCCAAAATGCGGACTGTAGCGGTTTTATGCGGGAAAAATCGTGGTTCGCCGTTTTATTATGCATACAATTTTCTTTGGATTTTTTTTTGTTTTTTACAGGACCATAGTTTACCCGTACTTAGTAACGATAATTTTATGGTCTTAAATTAATTTTATTTTCTTACGCGACATTAAATTTTTATTTCTAACAAGCGAATGTGTATTCTAGCTAGACAATGACTTTGATAAGATTATATTGTTGTTTAGATAAATCTTAAGTACTTATCTTAAAATCCAAATACATCAAATAATTGCCACGAACAAAACGTAGTATGTATTGTAATCAATGTCAATTATATAGAGTATATTTTCCACTAAACAGTTATTTACGATCAACTATTGTAATAAATACAAGCAAACCTTAAAAATCGAAAACAGATGTATAAAAGAATAAAGTTCCTTTTTAAATTATAGTAAGAGGTTCCTTTTTGCAAACTCCTATTTATTTCTTAAATATAAAATGTTTTTGTTCCATTAAATCAAAGCTTTCAATATTTTATCTATTTTTCATTTTATTTTTTTGGGGGTCGTTAAAAATTGTCATTTCAAACAGTTCTAAATTGAATGGTACATTTAATTTCTTTTTTTATCTTTTGGTGTAACATATCAACCAATAGAACTTTTTGTAAAATTAATCAAACATTTATTCATATAATCAAATAAAATTCTGTCAATAAATGTAAATTATACACACACACACCCATATATATATATATAGGTTTATACACGAGGATTTACAAATTGCATTATTTCTTGTGTTAATAAGTACAATTTAAATTCTGTTTTTATTTCCAATACAATCCAAACTAATTTTATTTACTAATTTTTCAAGATAAATAAAAATATTTTTTAAAAAGTAATTTATGC
Organism: Sipha flava; assembly: GCF_003268045.1. Taxonomy (NCBI): domain Eukaryota; kingdom Metazoa; phylum Arthropoda; class Insecta; order Hemiptera; family Aphididae; genus Sipha; species Sipha flava. The sequence goes on along the minus strand of NW_020273630.1, from coordinate 102,714 downwards.
CTTATGTATACCGAATATTAATGACGGTTTAACAGCTCTTCATGTTAACCCTCAAACTAAAGACTTGATAATACGATATACAGGGTATGGAAAATACGAAGTATAAACGGATAAGACCGGTTTAGATTTGTTTCTAAATGGTATTGAATAAACATAACTGATACATGCAATCCGGGCACTTGAGTATTATATTTTGAACATAACTTAATACCATGTAATAATTGTATTCATATATATAAACTCGTATTATGATCATTAGGGCATAGGACTTGTAACTCTAAAAAAACGCTAAATATATAAGCACTTATGCACTTAAAAATCATATAATAAGCACTAAAAATTTACTCTTTCATTTTATTAAAGCTATTTATTTATAAAATAAATAAATCATTTGAGTATTGCGTATCATTAAACCGTTTTCCTAATTTAACATCATAATGCTTACAGTATAGGAATTAACCGTCGTCGAAAACACATTGGCATCAAATTCCGATAAACAACTCTTTAACCGATTGTTAAAAGACTGTTTATCTTTAGATATTTTAATGATAGAACAATACCCAAAAACGTAAAATGAACATGAATTACGAATAGACGAACATACGTAGACTGTAAAACTAACCCTAAATGACTTTAATATTAAATTATTTACGAACACTGGAAAATTCATTTTTTGGTATCGTTTATGGAATCGCTAACGTCCTATTGGAAAATGTATGACGTAAGCTACTTATTTACTGTTTATAAATAAAATTAATATAATATTCAATCTTGGAGACGTATTATGAAAAAATAATTGACGAGCAGTCAATAACCATATTATATGGTTAAAATTTAAAAATATTTTTGATTCGACAATATTTTGGTCGTATATATTGGATGAAATAAGAACTCAGCACAAAAATTTTGATGAAATGATATATTATTTTAAAGTTACATCTATAAGTATAAAATGGAAGAAATACGCATTTTTATGCAAAATTAAATTTCAAGACTAGCTCTGTGAAAGCATGAAACATATTTGTTTCATATTCTGCTATTTTTGTAGTTGTGCAAAACAAATAGGTTAATGCTACAAGTCCTCTGTCCTAATTGTCATGTTTTGTATTATTACTTATTTCAAATATAATTAAAACTGAGAATGTAACTTCTTCAAGAAATTAAGTAATTTTCAAACAAGTTTATTATTATGTGTTATTTTTAAATTTTTATTGCAGGAAATGCATATTAATAATTATTTAAAACATATATATTAAAAGCCTATTTTAGCACTTCTTATTGTGTTTTTATGTGTTTTAAGTCCTGAACTCTGCTAATTATATTATGTTTGCAACTTCAATGACTCGAAAGAAAACAATGCTACGTTTTACCCAATTTGTTTTTCTTTTCCCTGAAGTTTGATTTGTAATACATGTATTATCTACACATCATTCACTTGATATGTAAATATAACGAATCTTGTAAATTATATTTAATTACTTTACGGAGGGACTCAATCTATATTTAGGTGTATGTATGCACCAAGACTAAACTCTCCCGATAGTTTCAGTCTAAAATTGCATTATTAGGTATAGAGTTAGAAGTTATTTATGTACATGATTAAAATTTAGTATAAATTTAAAAGTGTTGTTCTATCTATAATTATGTATGTAATTTATCATATATTTTCTATTCTTTTACTTCTCTCATCAAAAATATATACAAACAAGTATATTATAAAAAAAAAAAAAAAAATCGACTGAGAAGATATATGAATAGAAGAAGATTTAAAAGTTATATTTTTATTACTTAAAGTGTTGAGTAATTGCTATAATATTATAATTTTTTTCAAATAATTACATTTAATATCTAGTGTCAATATTTTTAGTGTTAAAATGTATTATTAAAAAAAACTTCAAAATATAATTGTGTATATATTAAGTATATTAATTTAATTACTTAATTTTATCAATACTTTTTTGAATACTTAAACATACATTCGTAGAATGGTCTTTAAAAGTTATTTAAATTTTTTTTAAACCATATGATTAATTATTTGCATTATCAAACTGACATTAGTTTGACTGCAACATTTATCAAAAATCAAAAATAAATAAATAAAGATATTTTAATTATTTTATCAGAATTACAGTTATTATTTTATAATATCTACATAATGCTTTTAATAAAATAATTTTGTTACTTTTCATACATAATTTATGGGTTATTTATTATAGTATATAAGTTACTTTTCTGGTTGCTAGAGAAATATTTTACTTGAACAATTATTTAATAAATCGACAATCTTCACACATAACATATTATGTTTTCATAAATAGGCTATGCGTTATTTTTTATTTGCTGATTTAATTATTTATAATACATCAATAGACTATCATTAAATAATCTAAAGTAAATTACATATAAGATTTATTGGTGTGGTGGAATAAGTTTTTCTTTGTGTATTTGAATACACACGGCTATAGCAAATAAGTTGTTGAGTAGAAAAAAAAAGGTCTCTGAAGTCGTATAACACCCATGGTTATATTTGTGTGGTAGAAAATAAAATGATACAAGAAAGTAAGGTCACTTAATATATTGGAAATTAATTGTGTATAAAAACTCGTTAAAGATAAACAAAAAACAATTAAAATCTTGTACACCAGGATAACGAGCAAGAAAAATAATTTCAGGTCTTATTTGAGAAAATAAAAAAATTAAATTGACCCTGATAAATTCAGTCGATTCATTTACATTACACTTGCTGTTTCCTATATTTTAAATGAGATTTTTGACATTTTAACAAACACTTTTACCTTAATCATGAAAAAATTGAGTAATAAATCAATCGAAAACTAAATTCATTTGTATTTGACGTAAAACCGGTCCCAAGAGGTCAATTATTATTATTATTGTTATATATTTATTTTTTTGATTATAAATAATTGTTATTATTTATAAAATGTATTAGGTTTTTACTGGTTGTGAATTTTTATATACGTATTTACGTTCTTCAGCGTAATATAGAAGTAAACAACAAAGTTTTTTCAAACCTAAGTGTAACGTCAACATATATTACATATCTTTTGAACATAGCTGTTATATGGAGACATTTAGTTGCATGTACTTTCTTCTATTATCTGTTAACGATACTGCAATGAACACGTATTGTTTTAACAAGTTAAAAATATTAAGTACAGCAAACAACGGAAAATATCCATATTATAACATAACTCTTTTTTTTAGTGTTCAACAGTTCGGTATTACGATAAAGATGTATTTTCTATTTCTTTTTTTTTTCTCAAAGTTACGTAAACATTTATGTAAGCACACTTCAATGCATGAAAATATTGATTTACATAAAATGCTAAAATATAATTTTGAACAATACGACTACGCAGGAAAGTATGTAAAATAACTAGAATTATTTTAATTCCTTAATAATTTTAATACTTGAATAATCCGATATTTTAAAAACTTATTTATTTATTATGTTTGTATGAACATATATGGTGTAAAAATACCAATGATAATTATTTTCAGATAATATTACTTAAATCCGTTTGTCGTTTCGTATTTTTTAGTAGAATATATTATTTTTTCTACAATATTCTAGTTATACTAAACAGGTGGCCAATCAGATAATTGATTATTCATAGTATTTATTTAATTTTATCCACAAAAAATCTCTAAGCAGCATTGGTCATTGGGTGGTATTAATATGATTACAATAGATTTGAATCTGGTGACTATGACTTCGAACTTTCTGAATAATTCAGATAGGAAAAGCCAGTGATGAATATTTTGGTTTATACCTCGAATTTGTTGCATTGGTTCATAATATTATTCAAGCCTTATATATGAATTCCAGGGCCACAATTACACAACATATACGAGTATCTTCGACAACACATCATATGACATAATAATAATTGTACCAATGTACCACGAATAAATGATGATACCAAGATACTACGAATGATGATCAAATTGCCATTGTTTTATATTTTACGCGTGCAGTAAAACGTCATTAGTTCAAAGAAATTGTGAAGCAATTGAACAATCCAATAAATTACAATTGTAGTAGTACGTGAATATATTGTAATATCTTCATGTTTTCATTATCGATAGAAAGAAAAAATGGAATTCAACTGTTTCAAATCATCATATACGTTATTTAACCAAGCCGGTTCATCTGATTCGTGCTCTTCAATGTTTTTTTAATAATTTTGTAACTGTTGTACTCCTAATGTCGAAATTAACCGTTGTTTGTTATACATGACGTATTTGAACTTGTTTCAAATAAAGCATATTTATCGCCAATATGATATTATTATAATAAACAAGGTATAATATTCATTATTTATCGTAGGAGAATGTTCATTACAAAGCGACTCTTGGGGTTAATAACATTTTTAAACAACTAAATAATAATAAACTGAGTTTAATATAAGAAAAAGTGCATTCATTGACTTTTGTATCTATAACACATACATACCGTTCGATGAAATTGTTATTCACTTGTATGATAAACATGAGTCGAATTTTTATGTACCTATGTAATTGCCAAAAAATAAATAGAGTACCAAATTGAAATATTTAGGTATAATATGATAATTGATTTGAATCTTCGGTAGAAAATACATATTGAGAACATGTTTATGAAACAAAGATCTGTTACTTTCAAACTCTTCAAAATTAATACATTTTTATCCACTAATAAAGTAGGTATATTATATATAACTATGACAGAGGACTCGTAGCTCTAAAAATTCACCAAATATGCACTTAAATATACAAAATATCCATTAAAAATATGTACTTGAATAAACAAAATATGCATTTTAAAATGAATTTTTTTTAACAAAAAATAAAAAAATTTCTGTAGGTACTTATTATAATAAATAAATTTTATTTACAACTTTATTTAACAACTTACAAGTTACAATTAATTAATAGTATTTATTTTATAGGTTTTCTTATCTGGATACTTTAGGCATAGATCCAAACAAATTTAACTCTATACCACTTTATATGAAAAATATATTTTTAATATTATAAGTGAAAATAATAAAAGTAAACGTTTGAAGAAGAAAACTATTGTAAATTGGCTGTTAACAAAACTTTTTGATTATTTTAACTTTGATTGTATATCATTATTTATTAAAATACATAAGAATCGTTTGTTTTGTTTATTAGTTAAATAGATTATATTATATTATTGTTATTGTAATATTTTATTATGTAGTTATATTATTAGTACGGTAACAACTCCTTTACCTCATCACAAGATATGCTTAATGGGATAAATTAAATAATAATTTATTATTATAATACATTATTATACTTTGTAAATTATTTTTTAAATAAAATAAATAATACAAATAATCCACGACCAGTGAAATACAATAAAATAAGTATAGTTAAAGAATATTTTGTAACATGTATTATACTTATACCGTATTTCATAATGTTCAAATTCTCAATACATTATTTTCAGTAAAATGTTAGCAAAGTTTTTATTTGAATCATAATCATAAAATTGTTTATGTTTATTGAACTCAAATATACAGATATTATTTTATGTAAACATATAATTCAGTACTTCTAGTATAAAATACAATAAAAATAAATAAAATAGTTTTACGGTCAAGGACCAGTAGGAATAAACATTCCACAGTAGCACTTTGAATTACAAATTACAAATTAAACAAGAAAATCAGGTAAACAATTAGTCAAATAAGTCTTTATAATGGAATAAAAAAATACAAAATACATATGAATTTAAATGTTATGTAAAGAGGTAATAGTCATGAATAATTGAATATATTATTATTATTATTATTATTATTTATATTTTCAATAATGTATTTTGTATTTTATATTATCAATGATAATTAGCATATTATAATGATATATATTTTTAATCCATCATCACATCAAATAGCAGTCATCGTTATTTAGTTTTCTAACCTAACTAACCTTTTTACTTGATTCATATGGGTTGAAAATCAAATATTACTGTCATGGAATACGTGTTCCGCACTTATAACAACTTCGTATACTTACAATAACGATTATCGTTATATAATCGAATACATTTTTAATTGATTACTACAGTCATGGAAAATTGATAAAATGTCCCCACAATATTCATAACATATTTTAAAAACAACGAAATTATGTCAACCACTTCTTCACTTTCTTCGCATATGTGATATTTTTTTTTTTTTGTTGAAAAATACACTAAAATCAATAAAATTATCAATGTCCTATTTATTTTTTCTTAATATATTTTCCAGTGTTCGAATTTTATGCGATTGACTCATTGTGATTTACATAAATTAAATTCTTAATAATAAAAAGTAACCCGCTGCTTTTTTATCACTAAAAATATAATCGTTTTAAAGGAATACGACCACGTGCAACAATTAATGATTTTTCGATTTAATTTTTTATTTATTCACATCGTAAGCTCTAAAATCATGTTGTCCGTCTCACCGTTAACGTGTCAACTAAAAATTAAATAAAAGATTTTAAACAGAATCAGTAAATGAAGTAAATCACCGTGATAAAATATACATTCACATATGTTATGGTAATAGTACGAATACCGGTGAAACCTAGGATTGGCCTCAACGTATTTCATTCCGTGGAAATTTAATATCAAATGAATCAAATGTGGGTAATTTACCGCATAAATCGCTACGAGTGTTCGGTCCGAGAATATTATTCTCTTGAAGATGGTACACACACGTTTAATATGTGCACGTCAATCGGTTAGTCATTGATGAAATATTTACACGCGACTTGTGCAGGTGTATTACATAAGTGTATCACCGAGCCGGCCAACGCAAAACCCGATACTCAGAGACTTTGTTCGATATTTTTAGCACAACATCGCCTAAATACATACATAAACGGTTGGAAACAATCCAAATACTCGTTTATTATAAATACATTTTATCTTTATTATTTTCGTTTATTTTTTATTTATTTTTTTTTGCACATCTCTTTTCTTCTGAGCAAATTACGAAGAAAATAACACGCGACCGGTTCCTAAGTTTAGGAATTCCCAATAGCAAACTGCAAGGACGAACACTACTTTGCGCAGCGTAATACCATTGCTCGTCTGTCCACCCCCGATTGTTCGACCTACATGATTTGCATTATATTAAACATAGTTGTGCGTATTACAATGTACGGCGATTGGATACGGGCCGGAGTGTTCGAATGACATAGAAAGTTGGGAACATCTCATGTTTTTACTGGAACATTTGAGTAATGATAATATATTCACCGGTACATAGATCCTGGCCAAATGTTCACTCGACGGTGAAAGGTCTGCGGTATCCATAAGACTGTATCCATAAAATGTCTGTATATCAAATAATTATAATGACATTTAAGATTACACATTATACGTGGAAGCTAAACATTTTACTATTATTGTTTTATTGTTGGGTTTGAAAAAGAATAATTATCTTCTAGATAATAATAAAATACTAAAGTGTAAAGTATCACTAACACGAATATGATATACAAAAATTGGTCGCACGTCAGATCTTCAATTTAATGATATAATAAATTATACTATCGTTATATACCCATGGTTTTATCGTTTTTCATAGAAAAATGAGCGTTTCAAAAAGTTTCTCCCAGTAAATGCTTTGATAATATATAAAAAATTTAGTCATATAAAAGTTTTTATTTGTTTTTAAATGATGATTTTAGGCATAAAGTTATTTTATTCCAGCTTATTTAAAAGTTATTGAAATTATTTTCTCATTACTAAAACGAATTAAGAGCCGTCATTTCGTTTAAGAATATTATCATGAAGACATCGGATTACTAAAAAATAATAAAGACTACAGTGCAATATATAAAATGAAAATAACGATTTCAACTAGAAAAATATTCAGGTATGTCAACGTTATAATTTCAGTAAATATATATACAAACATTTGTTAAATCGTAAAATATTTTATTTTTTACGATTGAAGTTTGTCCAGATGGTCTCTGGTGGCCTATGCGATGCGTTTCATAAATATCGAGGTTAAAAGGCATAATTTTATTATGATACTATCTTCTATTGTATAATATGAATATAAATTCAATTAAATATTCTATTACACTAAAAAAGGCGGGGCAGTCATATTCAAATATAATTGTATTTTTAAAATCCCGTTTTCAATAATTTATTTGTTTAAGTAACGAACATACACAAATAGACATATAAATGAAAAATTTTAATATTGCATAATGTTTCAACTTTCCGACTGTCACAACTTATTCGCGTAGGTATACGCCGAAAAAAAAATGAATATTAATTTCAATAAAAATCTTTGTATCTTTAGAAACTCATTGTCTTATGAATATTTGAATTAAATGTTTTGCAGACTAACCACATTATTTACTTACCATAAAAATAGCTTGTGGTTGTATATTCACTTACCGTGCATGAGTAATTTTAGCGTTATTTTTGGATAAAATTCGATTTTTTCATTTCAAATACATATAAATATATATTTATATTTATTGTTAATTGTATTTCATTTGATATTACGTGATTGTATTGAAGTATTCTATTATCAGTATCAATAATATATGTAGTAATAAATTGTTGAATAAAATTCAAAACAAAATCACAGGTTACAAGTTCAAAAATTTACATTTTTATTTATTAAATTTTATTGAACTACTGATTTTATCTACGTGGGTCAGTACGTTATAAAATTATTTCTTAATTAATACGCATTTTGAATTGAGAAAAGATTAAGAACTCTTATAGAAATAAGAATATTTTAAAATTTATAATAATGAATTCCTTGAATATTTTATATTTTATTACTCCTTTACGTAACTGAATATTTTTTAATGATTTTTCGACACAAGTTCTGTGATATTAAAAATTTGACTCATACCAATAATTATTTTTTGAGAGATCTATCTAACTATAAAAGATAAATAAATTAGTTTTCTTTAAGTAAATCGTCTATGCATTAAAATGTATGGATTTTTTCACCTTACAATAGGTATTAGAACCAAACCCATGTAATTATACCCTTTACAAAATTGATGCAGGTGCTTAAAGATGATTTACTAGAAGCGTGGCCCGTGGCACTAGCTTCTAATACAGAGATTTGAGTTTTGTATAGCAGTCCAGTGATTGAGATCGGGGTTAAGAGTGCAAGGTAGAATGATAATAAGACTATTATGAATTCTTAAATCGTATGCATTCAGTAAGAAATTACTTAGAGAGTTAAGGTTAAGACAAATATTGTATAAGCTCTACTGATAATAAACCAACCAATAGATAGTCCTTACTGGGTAAATACATTAACGTAAGCTCATTTGATTTGAAAATTAACACAAATAACCCTTGGCAAATCTATACTTTTACTAAAATTTATTTCGGAGTGCGTTATACAAGTACATACTGTATCCGTCTGTCTAACGGGAAGTAAATCAAAATGAATTATTTGTATAACATCAATGAAGTTACAGCATTATAAGAAAGCGTAATCTTAGAATTATATATTATATCACTTTCAATGTTGTAATTTTTTCGTAAGTTAATATTTCATTTAAAGAATGTGATATTGTCTTGAAAAATATTTTCCTTTTCAATCCACGAAAAATAGTGTTCTGAAAAAAGACTATCGCTGATTGATTTAATTTTGTAAAGTGAAATACCATTGTAATTCTCTTAGCATAAATTGAGTATAAGTATTTACAAATATTACGCTATACTGGTATTTGACAATATTTTATTGGCAAATGAATGTATTGTATTTAGTCAATATTATTTAAAGGATAAACAAAATTATTTTGCTCTGCTAAATTTATACATGGTATAGCGAAAACATGTAAATTCGATATTTGATAAAATTATAAAGTAAAATTTAATTTGAATTCAATGAACATATTCTTATATCAATGCCTAGAAATTAAATCATTTTCGATAAAATTTTACTTACAATTTAAAATTGAATAAAGGTGCGTGCAATTTTACATTTATATATATTTAAAATATGTGAATAAGTATAAGAAGAAAAAACATTTTGAAAAGACTCTCAGAGCAATAAAAGTCATAAAAAGTCATATAATATACTTCATTTAACCATAATAGGTTTTTAATTTTTATACAGTTATTTTACTTCAGTACTGCAATTTTTTAAAAATATATGAAAATTATATTCATATTAAGTTATTCTTAAATTATAACAATCAAAAATAAAATTTCAAATCATAATTATTTAATACTCTATCATATGGTGAAAGTATATTTAAATTTTTGTAATTCAGATTACAAAATGTTTTTATGATTATTTTAAATTCAAAACATATTAACATATTATTCAACTGGGCATTATTCAAGAATTATTATTAGAGTATACATATTCAACATTTCTTTCAAACTCATTGAAATTTAATAATATGACAGTTATGATTTATGCGTACCTGATGTAATTTATTGAGAAAATTCTGGATGCTCATAATTTACTGTTTTTGTTCACTTTACTTTTTATTTTTTTTAATTTTCAGATAAAAATAAGCATTTATGTATTGATTATTTGAATTATATAAAACGTTTAGTAATTAAAGCTTCAACTGGAATAAATCATCAAATTATGTAGTATGGACAAGCGGGAAAGAACATTGGATAATTAAATACCCCAACAATTTTTTTAAAAGCCGTAGCGTATTTCTAACCGAAGTTTTTTTTTTTTTTTTTTGCAGATAAAATTAACGCAGAATACGCTCTTTTCTAAGAAATAACGTTATATAAATAAATAATATTTCTATTTTTTCAATTGCATTCAAGTACTGTAGATTAAAACGTTGTTATAATTCTAATTGCATACATAATATTTTTATACTATGAGTATATAATTATAATTAAACAACGTACAATAGAGACGGCCAAATAGTTTTAAATAAATATCGAACTACTATTTTGCTCGATTTTTTTTTAACAAATATTACTCTGGAAAGTCCACTTGGCTAACTACAAGTATGTTCATTAAGGTATAAATTATTGACAAATATATAAATTAGTTGCAACAATTACCCATTAATGTATGCAAAAACAAACGATACTGGAGAATAAATTTGAAGACAAACTCCATAGGCTAGTAGATTGTAGATCTCCGATATACCTAAATGGTTCATTTTTAAATATAGCTATACCAAACAAATAGTTGTATAATAAACATTACTGTAGTCAATATTTAGCTATATTCTTTTAAAACTATTTTGGATTATAGATATTCAAAATATTTTTGTATCGAAGAAAATCTAAAATTAATGTACACCATTCTTAAAGTAAACATGTTCCTCATTATTATGTATTGTTTTTTGTGTGTAAATCAAAATATAATGTTGGTTTATAATCGATGTTTTGAGAATTGTTTGAATCCTGGATAAACTAAATTAGTCAACCAAATTTTGAATAATTTCCTTGTTTACCAATCTGAATTGCATATAAATTAGAATAAATTGTGGAAAGTATGAAGTGGAAGTGTGTATATATGAATTCTTATTGAATACTAATAATCACACAAAATAAATCAATTGAGACTACTAACTGAAGAATAAATTATTATTACGACCATATATATAATGTTACCATAATATTCATTGCGAAATGCTCGTAGGATTTCATTGAATAATATTGTTGTAATAAAATTGTTTAATTATATAAATTCATAATGAAAAAAATAAAAATAAAAATGATGATTCAAAAATTATTCTGAAATCAGTGAGACATTAAATTTCATCATTTTTCAAAGCAAGCAAATAATCACTTGGATAATTTTGCAAAAATTTGAAAATTATTTAAAATCACAATTGCATAACATGGATAATATGTATGTCCCCGAAGTCCGACCAATATTTTTTAAGTGAAATGCCTCATAACTGTTGGTTGTCCGATTTGTTGTTGGTGCAAATTCAGGCCAGAGATTTGGAGGGAAACTTGCATTTGTTGTATTGTAAGTTTTCAATACGTATTCTATGAACTTATTAATTCGTTTACCTTCAATAAGTGAAATGGATAGTAAATCATTTTAAAAGTATCCTTGTATTTCAATTGGATGTAAGAAAGGCAACCCAAAATAAACTTTAATATTAAAAATTTAATTGATTCGGAATTGTATCGATTGAAAACTTTTGTTAAACTAAGAGTTTGTATTTTTCTCCGCCAGCTTTATCCTAGATGAAAATGACATCCTTTAATTTGAACTTAAGGTAATACAAGTTTAATAGCATAATGTACTTCGGATTCAAAATCTATCTGGACAAATGTGGGAGAATACAAGAAACCATTTATATTACGATGATGTAATATTCGTTTAAATAATTGCTCATAAGTTTAAGTGTTAGATAGTAAAAATAATATAAAGGGCACGTAATTATCGTTACGAAGTCCATGAATTGTTAAAATTATAAATTAAAAAATGTTGAACACGATTTAAATGTATCATCAATATAAGTATTTTGTACTTTGCATAATACCTCTAAATTTGATATTATTGAAAATCCAACTATTCCGTTAGGCTTATCGTTCACAAATAAAAAAATGTTCTTGTTTATTAATATTTATTTCATACACATATAAAGAATTGTACAGTTCGGAAATGCTGTTTGGTATTTTTGGAAGGACACATGTACATGTATAACGAATATTTATTTTATTGCCACATCGCTAGTTGTTAATGTTGGTACATCATTATTTTTTAATCTACATGTAAAAGTTTAGATGTTTTTAGCGAAATATCATCAATAGCTTGTCTTTTAAGAGTATTACTAATTTTTTGTCGACTTAATAATTTTTTTCTGGTTTTGAATATGTTCTTTAGATTTTTCTATGATAGTAAAATTATTTTCAAATTTAAATGAATACTTCACGATTTTAAACAACAACACAAAGGTTGTTGTATCATCGGTTAAAAGTTTTTAGAATCGAAACTTAAAACCATTAATTATCACCATATTTTACTAATTTTTCTCTTATTGAGGATTCCACAAAAAAAAAATTGCAACAACACGTTTAACACAAGATTTTAACATAAAATTAAACACGTATAGTACGATTGTGGACTGATAAACCAATTAAGTCACACTGCTCGGTCATATAATCAGTTGATTGATGAATTTCTGACGTTTCCATAATGTATTAGATTTTTCTAGTTATAATAATAATTTCAGTGTGTGAACCTTTTTGCACTCTGCGGATGTGATTTCCTAGGGTTGACGAGCAATTCCAAAACGGATACGATACCGCCACATAAATTACTGTTATAGTTAATAATCATAATTTGTTGCGATAAATACTGATCGAAGCCCATCATTCTTGTTAATTTTCTGTCTGATTTTTTTAATGGTTTTATTCATAAGACGAACACTATCCAACGAAACAGAATTCTGGTTTCACGTACAAACTCGGTCCAAGTTTTGTGTTTTTATTTTCCTCATCCATCATAGTGAAGAAATTAACACAGGCTAAGGCCACCGATATAGTTTACTAAACAGTCGGCACAATATGTTGCTGTTATATTAATTGTTATAATTGGTCGCCTAGGTGTACGAGCCTCGTTGACTCCCTCAAATAAATTTCTGTAAAAAGTTTGAAATATCGTGTGTCACGGGAGTGATCGCACCCCTCGTCTTTCATAATATTTATATTATTATTCCTCGTACCAGTTTAAAATTATCTATAAGTATTTATCCGAGTTTTATACAGTGTGGTTTTCTCGGGAATTAATTTCTAATAAATTCTTTACTTAAATTTAAATTAATTAGATTTAAATATATTCGAAATTAATTCCCAAGAAATCCATACGGCATATATATATATATATACATTTGTTTTCATTTACTTTCAGTCCAATTGTACATATTAGGTAATGAATTAAAAAAAGAAAAATAGTTAAATATATAAAACTGTCCCGTATGCTCCAGAAAATTCTTTGCGGGTCTGTCACTCTGTGCTCGCGTAAACGAGAAGGCGCAAATTATTACTTATTACTACGATACTCCGATAAGTTATTATGATAAGAATGAAGACACTATTTCAGTGCTCTTGTATTGTTTAGAATGATTAGAGTTAATACAATTCACCTACTTGAAAAAATACCCGGGTCGCGATTCGCCTAGCTGTTAGCAGTAACTTATAACTAGAGCTAGGATTTTAATGACCTAAAAAATACACAAAAATGCACTAAAAAAAATGCAAAAATGACCTAAAAACTCTAAAAAATGAACTTAAAAAATGACCAAAAAATGTACTTAGATGAGTGAAAAAATTTATTTTTAAAATATTAATTAATAATTATGATTTATGAATAAAATAGGTATAAATTTGACTTGTGAATTCAACCGCTTCCTGGTATAATTATTCTGAAAAATCAATAAAATCATATATTAAAATAAATTAATGAAAAATATGTCATATTTTTTTACCTGTACACATATTATTGCATTAGCACAATTAGATGATGTGCTGTTGAATTGTAAATTTCTTTTCGGAGGCAACTGCAACATTACACACTTTACAAAAAAGCACCATACCGTCCGTAGAAAAAATATCGGCACCAAACTCACTCACAAAACTACGTAAACGGCTTCCTACTGTTGACTTAATTTTTGGCATTTTTAAAGTTTTAATATTAATTTTTAATATTAGTCGTAATATTATTTGTTCAGTATACAATAGTGTACAGATCGGTGTAGAACCATATAGGTACGTGTCGTATTCACTACGAAAGCTACTATTGTATACCTATATAGTTTTGGGTTCGTTCGATATGTAATCTTATCTTACTTACTCTTAGATTACTTTTTCAATAACAATGGACTGGAGTAGGTAATTGCCTATAGGTACTAATTGGGATAACCTTTACAACACGTATTAAAAAAGCTTAAAATAAACAAAAATTAGTTAAAATACACAAAATGAACGTAATATTTGTAATATTACGTAAAAATGACCTTAAAAATGCAATAAAATGCATTTAACACAAAAAATGCAAAAAATGCAAAATAATGCAAAATAAAAATTACATATTCTACATTGTTAAATCACGAAACAAATTTAGTTTTTGGTTAGAATTGTATAGCACTTAAAGAAAAAAAATGCAAAAGTCACCAAAATCCTAGCTCTACTTATAACAATTCATATACATTTCACTATTTACTACACTGATAAAAATATTTTCTACCTGATATATTTTCAACTTATCCTCGTTATTGTTACAAATAATATTAGGTATTCTTGTATATTGTTTATTTTTAATTATTTTTTATACATATCATATATAAGTCATAGACAATTGCTAAGTATTTTAAATTTTAAACATCTAAAGTCTTCTAAAGTATTTGAGTAAATTTGTATAAATTGGTGAATGTGTTACGGTTAGACGGTTATACGGCTAAACTTAAAATAGACGAGGACTAGAATTCTGTCAATTTAATTGCTGTAATTATCGATCAAAATGAACATAAGCTTTACCAACATGGTACTATTTATAGAATAATAATAAAATGGTAAAGTTCTGCAAATGCAAAGCTTCTAAGCCACAGAATCTAATTATTTGTAAAACTAATGAGGTTAATTATGATAGGGTCATAACTTCACGTGAAATAGTTACTTACATTTCGGAAGGGGGACAAGAATTTTCTAGTTGTATGTGTAAAATACAAAGTATAACTAATATATGTACTTGCTTCAAATATTTTGTTTAGTGCAATAGTCGGTGTCATAATACATTAAATTAGAAGAATAAATTATTTAAATTATAGCTTATCATAATAGTTAAAAGTTTTCGGAGTATTTGTAGTACACATTATTTTTATAAA
>NW_020273630.1:8146-81905 GCF_003268045.1 Sipha flava | reverse complement strand
AAAAACACTTCTAAATTATCCAAGAAAATGAATATTTTGTTTTAAACAAAAAAAAAAAAACCATTATTCTTCCCCCGTGCTACGTGTCATTACCGAGTATGGAGCCCGGAAACATATTTCAACAGTTTGATTAGTTTTGATTGCCAATTATTTCCAAGTGAAATGTACGTTGAGAGTTAAACATTTCTGCGACACAGAAAACATTTATTAAAACGTGTAGTTGACCAAAGCTTTACACTAATAGCAGTCGTGGTAGAATTTGCGACGAAATAATATATTTCCAGTCGTAATCGTAACGATTTAAATCGCTTGAAACCTATAAGAGCACTTATCGGGCGTACAGATTTGTCAACTCTATGACGAGTGCCACTTTGTCATATACATGCTTCGAGTTAAATAATCATAAATACACCGAATACGTATATACTTACATGAAAATTATTAAAACATTAGAAAAATTGTAATATATTTCATATATTCACTATTTACGTACGTCCGAGATCGAGAACCCCAAAAATCCATTTTTCACCGCCGACCGTCTAAACAGTCACTAAAATATCATTATCTCAATACATTTGTATCATCGACTGTGTTCCTAATTTTCTTACGTTCAACTGTTTGATTGTACGTTAATTGTACACGTACACATTTTCGGTTCGTTTGCGTTTGAAGACCTGCGCTTGATGAAAACGAAAACAATTTTATAGTTTCCCGTGACTCGTACGATCCTTTATCGAATTTTTATACTTTAACTATGAGTTCAGGGCCGGCGTTAGAGGAAGGCAAAACGGGGCATTTGTCCAGAGCCTCTCACCTTCAAGGACCTCGTGCTTAAAATGTTCATTGAAAAATATTTTCTACGGAAATCTCATAAAATAAAACGTGAAATGTGTAGATCGCCTGGCGATTACGATTCCTCGAGAAATCCATAGGCGTGTAACGAAACAAATTAATAAAACAACAATATTATATTCAATATGTCATGCACCAATGACGATCCGTATGGCACTCCATGCGGTATGGAAACCGGGATACAAAGGAAATTAATTTTTTCACGTTTCTTAAATCGAATCAGTCATTACCCAATATCGCGTGCAGCGTGTCTGACTACATGTTATCGCCTTTAATTGCGGCCTCCTACAGGCTATAGGTGACTATTTTTGTGGGAAAAATAAGTTTTGCCCAGGTCCTCGCAAAAGTTAACGCCCGCCCAGTATGGTTTCGAAGACACGCGCGGTCCGGTAGAATATTTTATCCCTAGGACGATGAAGGGTAATTGTTTTTTCGTCTTTCGCACCGCGGTGAGTTGATGTGAAAACCGTACGACACATCTTGAAACATCGTAATAACAGCATTTGTTTTCGGATTTTCTCGTACGACCCAACAGCGGTGCCGTCGCGGACGACGCGTCCCCGACCTTTCGAACACCGTTGACGGGTATGAATCACACGGCGCGCACACACGCACGGATCACGGACTGGGTCACGTTATCGTATTATGTGCGACCAAGGCCGCGGCGCGGAGTTCTCGAAAACAACAAAAATCGAATAAACAAACGAATATAAAACTGTTACGGCGGGACGAGCAGAAGAAGAAGAAGTGAAAAAAAAAAAAAGAGGAATTTATGTAACAACGCTTACGCTTTCGTTCGGCGGCGGTAGGAAATTTATAGCCCGATCGTCCGTCCGTCGGCTCCCTCCACGTGTCCCATTAACCACTTTTACACCTACGTGCGGCGGCAGCGGCCCGTACCGCTTTTCAACTGCGCCCGTATAAATACCCGAGTCCGCGCGGCCACCGACACCGAATCAGCAACACACACGCGCGCGCCCGTTTCCGTCGCTACTGCCACCGTCGCTGCTACTACTGCTACCAGTGAAGATCGCATACGATTGTCGGCGCACCGTCATCAGACGCATCAACCCGGATACCGGATCGCATACGGACGACACGTTCACGCCCGCGTTCGCGTCGCGGCAAAACCGTTTTTCCTCGTTCCAGCGGCATCCCTGTGGCCCAGAATAACCGTATCAAGTGAGTACCAACGACACCGTATCACTGTAACGCGCGGCTGGAACGAATAAAGGGTAAGAGCGGAAAAAAACAAATTAACCTGGCCCGTACAAGCACGCCGCAAGGATCTGAGATTTTTGCTATCGAACACGGG
Source organism: Sipha flava (assembly GCF_003268045.1). Lineage (NCBI taxonomy): Eukaryota > Metazoa > Arthropoda > Insecta > Hemiptera > Aphididae > Sipha > Sipha flava. The sequence goes on along the minus strand of NW_020273630.1, from coordinate 79,738 downwards.
CCTGGGTGTACCCAGACATTTTTTATGGGGGAGAGGGGCTAAATTAATTTAAAAAATAAATGTAGATATTTTTTGATACATTTAAACTTACATTTTATTTATATATTATTGTTTTTCCTTAAAGATATGTAATAAGATAAAATAATCCAGTTATTATTAAAGATAGTTTTCTTCTGTATATAATACATATGTTACATTAAAGTAGTGTATGTATACTTTAGAAAACATTTTTAAAATTCTTGAGGGCAAGTCCCCCATCTTGTCCCATCCTGGGGACGCCCATGAACACGGAGAATACGCCGGACCGTTCTACAATCCGATGCGCGAAACTCGTTTTCGTTCCGAAGCACCAGCAGACCTTTGATGTACAAAGTTACCCGATGAATTTCGTTTCTATTTTCATAATTTACATAATAATAACTATACCGCTGAAGGTAACATAGAACACCTTATAAGCCGATGCAAAACCGAAATCAAATAATATATTCGTAAACGTACAGTTATGTTGTACGGGTTATTACGGTTTGGTACGGTCAACTTTTTATTTCAATTGAAACTTTCCTATGCTATGAATAATCTTTGCATTTTTTTTTTCAAATAAAATCAATGTTATTTTATATTAAAAATATTTTTTCTCTCACACGATTGTTATTTTTTTAGAATTTGATAATTTTCTTCTAATTATCAAAAAAAAAAAAAAAAGTAATTGATTTATTTACTTACTCAATTACTTTATTTACGTACTCAATTAAAAAAGATTGAGCCATGTGGAAGAAACATTACTTTTTACTATTTTTTATTTAACAATTTACGACACGTATTTTTTTTTTTTTTATTCTTCATCAATTTTATTCTTTAATATTTCTGTTAATTTTTAATACAGTTGGATGAATACTGTTTGTTGATATCGAGTCGAATTTCAATTATTTCGAGTCAAGTCAAGTTTGAAATTTGATTACTCGAAAAATACTGAGTACTTAAGAAACAGTTTTGGTTACTAATCCGTACAAAATGTTTGTATGAATATCAAATAGAATATTAAGGCAATAACAATTTATTGTTATTCGTTTAAACCTTCGTTTTAACCTTCTTGGTATTTTCTATAAGAAATATTTGAATTCCAGTTATTTATAGTTTTAAAATTTATTTTTCGATAAAGAAATTAAATAAATCCAAGTACTTCATTCAAACCGAGTTCTCGTATTAATAATGTTTTTTATCGAGTCGAATCAACTTCGAGTACTTGACTTGAACAGACTTACAAAGTCAATTACTCGTCCAATTTTACCTTCTAACAATTTTCATAAATTTAAAATTATCCAATAGACTTGGACACTATAAAATATAATATCGTCCATTTATTTATACGTCAATAAATGTGTAGCTACCATTATCTGGAGCAAAAATAATATTGTTTTTTTAGATATTTTAATTCTTGATAATATTATTAACTTTGACACATAAACAGACAAATAAATAAAAGCTTAGCCTGGAGTATTATTATATTATACTTGTAAAGAAAGACCGGTTTCGAATTAAAAATTCATCATCAAGTATATACAATGTTAATAGAATAGCGACTCAACATGAAAAAATAAAATCGAAACTGACTATAATATAATATTTTATTTATTTATATATTAATTTAAGAATATTAACAATTTATTCATTTTTAATTTTACTTTTTATCATTATATTAGCTATCACATTACTCTAGTTGATCCAGGCGTTTTTTCAACGTTTAAATTTTACGTTCCTATTTGGACTAAATTTAAACTTGCATCGCGGTATTTCGTAATGCCGTGCTTGATGATTTTTTTTTTATCCAGTTAAGTAAACATGCGTTAAGAGGAAAATGTTTAGAGTTGAAATTCGGTTTAACTTTTGGTTAATACTGTAAAAAAGTTAATATGAAATATTTTTCTTTTAATAGCCTTAAAGGCTTATTATTTGCATACGGTATAAATATCTAACCAACTAGTGAAGGTCAAACGTTTTGAACAAAATCAACTTTTTAACCAAACACAAACTTTTTAAACCGTTAACGCGCTCAACCTCGGTGTTTTGGGACGCGTTACAACACTGCAATTGCACTCGAATGACGGGTCTCGCACATCTGTGCACGAAAATACAACCGATTCTCGTTGAACGGACCGTCGAGCGATTTGAAATATTGATAGTATAATATTTAAACTTGAAATATTATCGTTGGGTCTACACTTTGCGTTTCGCATTTCGTCCGGAAACGATTGCAATCGGGGGTTGCGGAGAACGGATTTGACGATCCCGTTTCGGAAAAGGTAAAACGCGTTTAACCGATATCGGACCGCGATCCTGGGTGGGGGGGAAATTAAATTTCGATGACGACGCAAAAAGCGCGTTGTTTTTCCAGTCGATAGGTCGCACAGTCACGCCACATATTATTATAATTTACCGTTGGTCTTACGCGAGGGAACACGTCCATTACGGTACCGCAGACATTGGTCGGAGAATATTATTGAAACCCTGCCAAACTGATGCAATCCGCCGATCGGCCGTCACGCGCGTTGTAATAAGAATTCTTACGATCCCCCGGGAGACGATAGCATTGCGCAGCTTACGGAAAAATGTATTTTTTTCCGTTTTTTTTTTTTTTTTTTCGCAAAAACATTAAGTATTCCGTAACAACCCTGCTCGCGTTCGCGAATTGCGAGTCGAGTCTTATTGTTTTGCGATCTCTTACGTTCTTTTACCCCGCGGATCATTAGGTTTTTTTCCTCCTTTCTACGACCGTGACTAGGAACGTAAACGATAATCCCTACGAAACCCGTAATGTTCTCACATACGTTCGTCATGCTTGGATTTTGGAGACGCCGTACTGTGGTAATATCTATTCGGAACAAGAGCCGCGCGGCTATTGAATACAAAACAAATCGTTATCGCTATTTTAATATTGACAGGCGGCAAAGGTAAAAGGTGAACAATTTTAATGAAATCTCACATCGACTGGTGCGAAGTCATTATGCAAATCGTAAAGTTATTAAACCGTAATGGGTTCCTGTAACAGTATTCGCGCAGCTTGCCAATGCTATTCCGATAGCCGAATAATCGTGTCGAATATTTAGCGTCATGTAAAATATAACGGTTTATGCGTACATAGACGTACGAGTATAATTTGATTAGTTGTGGCAATTGTTCAACCTCCGAGCACATGCGTACAGGTACGTCAAATCAATCTCATTATGTTATCTTCATTTTCGCTCGACCCCACCGCGGCTTGCGAATATCTACACGGTCATTTATTTTCATTTTTCACAAGTCAATAATAAATGACCGTTGCGAATTTTCTAGAGATCGCAACCGTCGAATTTTTACGCGATGGGAAACACTGCTCCGATTCATCAATACCTATACAATATATGTGACTTATTTTGACTGTTGCTTGATAAACGCCATGATATGTTATATACCTACTCGATGTATGTTTGAAATAAAACGTTATAATTATTTGACAGTTGTGTATTGAAAAAAACTATTTAAATTATTAAACGTATTATTATAACGGATAACATAAAATTTAAAACGAGTAAAGTCAATGAAATAATTTTAAGTCGTTATGAACAAAACAATATGCATTTATTTTGATACAGTGAAAACCTGCCTAAAATATGAATTAGACAAATTCTGTCACAAAATGTATAAATGCTTTACATGGTAAGCTAGAAACATTGTCTAAAACATTGTATTTATAAGGTCCAGTGATATTTTAACGTACCTATACAGTTTTACCGAATTCAGTTTATAAATTACAATTGTATTCTCAGAAAAACATTGCTGGTCTGCATATTATTATATATAATTTTTTCCACATCAAATTCTACGGTTTTAATGAGTACTTAAGAATAATTTAAAAACCCGGAACATAAACTTGTTCAATGTTTATTATAATGAACGTTACACGTAAAAACTTCGCTGTATAAAATATATTTTTCAAATACTTCCTGACTTCGATATTATAACAGTGATGAAATCTTTGTCATACAGTTGACGAGAGTTGATGGGGAAGAGTAAAGATTTGTTCTATATTAAGAATAAAATAGTATATTAAATAGGTTAATTAGTATTTTCAATTCACCGATAGTTCCCGCAAAATCAGTTAACGTTTTTCTGTGTATTTTGTTTTAATTTACATACCATGGGTCGCATTTATTTTATAGATACGTCTGTGAGGTCTATTATACTAATGTTATTTTTTCTCTCTATATTTGGTCGTTAAATAATTCGAAAACATTTCACCGTATGCGTACCGGTTTTTTCATACGAAAATCGGTTGTAACTTTTCAATTTGTACCGTCTACACATAATTACATACATATACACATACACATAATTGTCAACTTTGATGGGTATTTTTTTCTTCATTCATTTTCATTATCGTTAAAGTGGGCCTTTGGCACAAAAAATAAATATATATTATATACTTGAAATATTATCACTTACTCGTATACCAGTAAAGTTCCGTTCAAGGTTTTGAAATGATTGGTGCTGTACACATTACGTTAACTAATGACAGGGACGGCTCGTTTTTTCCCGTTCTGGGGGCCATTTCAAAAATTACCTCTCCAAAATACCTTCCACAATAATAAGAGAGTGAAATTTCCGAAGTATACAAAAAGTCTATGTGTAACTTTTGGAAAACTTTTTATACTTACCGTCAAAAAAGTTATTACAAACATAAGAACTAAAAAAACATATTATTTAAACGACCTATCCAAAATCCTCGTTTTGTTTTGATCCTAATCATTTGTTTACACATTATTATGATCAGTGCTGGATTACCCATTAGGCGGAGTAGGTGCCCGCCTTAGGGCCTCACTCATTTAAGGGGCCTTGTGAAAACGGAAAACTATATTTTTTTTTATTTAATAATACATGTATTTTATTAACGAATTTACGGGACAAAAGTCATTATGAAATATTATATATAAATATATGTACTAAGTTGTATGCGTTATAGGCAGTAATAATAATACAATTATTTTGAAAAAAAATAGAAATAATATAACAATTTATTGATTTTTCTTGCAAATAAAAAAATTCAATAAATACGATTTTGGTTATAAATAATAGTTGGTTGTTATTAAAGATGTTTATTTTAATTATTGGATAGCAATGTTAAAAATGTATGTAAAAAATTATTTCGTAGGGCCCAACATTTTAATTGCCTAAAGGCCCACAAATGTTTAATCCGGCACTGATTATGATTATATACAATAAACATTTTTTATCGGTACAATATAACGTTCAATTATTAGTGGAAGAAAACTATTAAATTATGCCATTATATATATTTATCGTATTTATATTTATTAAGTCTTCCGATTAAAAAATAATATAGTTTAGTTTATATTTAATACTTGGTTCTTACAATAAGCGTTTATATTGGTAAACTGATTAACATAACTTACTTTAAACTAATTACTTAATATTCCTATCGTGGAAAATATTTGTATTCAATAATTTCGTATTTTTAGAAAATTTCAATCTAACGAAGAGTTAACAAAAAAACGATAAATTAATTTACCACGATTGTTATTTTATAGTTTCGGAAAAGCGCTAACTATAGTGATTTTATTAAATTCACTCCCGAGATATTCAGAATATAATCTATGTATTTTTTTACGTATAATAAAAACAAACAGTTTTTTCACTTCGAATTATTTTGTTTGCGTGTAGAGGGCATAGACTATAAAATACGCTTAAATGCATAAGACTTAGTCGGGACAACATAACATCAACGTTAAAATAATATTTTTTCTGTAAATTATACTGCCGATGAACTGAAAATGTTATTTATTCAACCATAAATAAGTTATATAACATCTAATATTTACGTTGTGCGTATATTTATTATTTTTGGATTTTTTTAACTTAATGTTTATTCATATTTCACGTCATTGTGACAACATGTTTACTGCGTAATAAGTATTTAAGTTTTCTATTCGATTTGAAATGAGTAATGAAATCGAATTAATATAATTTACATTTATAAAAGTAAAAATAACCGTTAACGGATACTACAAAATACGTAAAACACTGAATTAACCATATTTACGATAACGTTTTCGTTAATCCATTAGACATAATGTATCTTTAACGACTTAAAATGTTTAACGATGATTACTTTCGAAGTGTTTTAATTTTTATTTCTTCATTTGACACCGAAGTATATAATACTGAATAATATACACTTTTCCGTTCATATTATAATATGGTAAAAAAAAAGAAATTAAAATCTCTTTGCCAAGACACCATTATTATCTCATTTGTTTAATAATCTCTATTGGTAAATATTTACTTTTAGTTTGATTAATTACACTGGTAATGGATGAATTTAAATATCAAAATGTGTGTAAATCCATTTTAATTAGATCTTCTTTTAAATAAACCCTCAAAAAACACTTAAATGGGATTTTTTCTTCGCTCTTTTCATTTCTACTCAACATAATAATATAATTTTTTTAATCCATATTATTACTTTATAGGGTATATTATATTATTTTAATTACTCGATATCAACATGTTTACTAAAAATTAATTTAAAATTCATATTTTACTCTCCATAAAATAATAATAATAATTATAGTGATATTGTAATAATAACAGGAAATCGTTCATTAACTCAATTGTATACCGGTAAAGTATTCGTTCACAGTTATAAAATTACGATTAAAATTTATTTCACAATATCTTCGCAAAATAATATTGTATTCAAATCACAAATAACAATTTTTTATTTTATGTTAAATAAATTAACAGATGACTACGAATCAGTAACACCTATAAACTTCAAATGCAACGGAAAAGCTCATTTGCTTTAGTAAACACTATTAATTATATAATGACAATGGTTGTGGTTCGTGGTCTTTCTAAAGTAGTATTAATTTGCGGCGTTCTATTTAGTAAATTATATTAAAAAATATTAACAGAATGTGAATACTTATTTTTATATTTTATTATAATCAATTTTAACGTAATGAACTATTTATGAACAAGTAGAACTCATTAAAAAAGGTGATTCGTATAAATTCGAAAAAATAAATAATCATACGCCAATAAAATTACATATATACACGTACACGTCTTTGTAGCAACATAATAATAAATTTGCCTTCGCCAGCTTGGGTATGGCATACGTAACTATTACTACTGTTTTTTAGGCAAAACAGCTATCGTAAAGAGTTTTTATTTTTAATTTTTATTTTTGGTCGTAAATAAAAATGGCATACTATCGAACAGGTGTACATGGTGATAAGCATACCGGTAGCTTTGTCTGTACATCGCAATAAAATTATATGTTTCTCAACTCAAAGATACATATATATATATATACTCATGACTGTCTCAATTCAAAAAAATAAAAAAACGTGATGTTTCATAAAAATTTCTCTGATTATGTTTCAACTTTAGATTTTTAACTATATGAAAACAAACAACGACTCGTTCCTACACGTCTTTCCGTACGAGAGTATGCAAATGATCGTGGATGGAACTTTTGGTTCTATAGAAATGTCAAGTCGTCAACATTAATGTTTTCCCATGAAGGAAATTTAACCATTAAACGAATGGAATGTTGTATTTTTTAAAATCGTTTCGAGTTTCTATACGCGCATTAAAAAATTACGATTTGACGGATAAATTTAAAAATAAACGGACGAAAAGTTAATTTGGTGACAATTAAGTTGAACCAATGACCGAAAACATCTTCCGTACGAGTCGTACGTAATCGGAATCGTTTCGATCGAACGCGGGAATAGAATATTTTACAACGGTGGCGAACAAATGACGCGCAATAATATTATTACGTGCACAACGCCGTGTCGTAACACACGATGTAATAAGCCGGTCGTCTTCGCGTGGTTATTATCGTTGTAACTATTTTAACGCATCCAGTGCTGCTTGGTCCGGGAAAAGGGTTAAGTGATGGAAGCGTACGGGGCATATGGGTTGAAAGGTGATCGGTGAAAAAAAAATAAACGAATTAAAAAATAAATACAAACGTTGGGTTAGGCGCAATCGTTATTATTAATCGACTTCCGCTTGATTTCGTTGATGTGACGATCGTAATCGTAACAGTAATAGACTCGTCATCGCCGCGGCCGAGTCGACCGACAAGACCACACCGTTACGCGTTACCTCATGATCGATTGCCTGCTCCGGGGAACGCATCGTCGAGATTTTCGTCCTGAAAGGACGTCCGCGATCGCGTTATCGTCGCGTTGATTTGCACTGACGAGTAGTGTGCCGTGAAAACTCTCGGAAATCTCCAGAAGCGCATTTCGACGAACGACTTGTGATCAATCCCGACGACACGACGCGATTCGATTTCGTCCACGTCTTCACCTCGACTGGGTACAAATTTTCGCTGACGAAAAAGGTAAATTTTACCGCAGTAGATTGTGATCGGGGTTACCACGCCACCGTTTCGTGTACAACTTGACCTTTGTATTTGTTCTCCACGTAGTAGTTTGGCGTGGATCGTAAAGTTTACGAAGCAGATATAAGAAGGAAGGGGAGATGAAATGAAATGTCGTTTGAAAAAAAAACGATTGAAAACCGCATCGAAATGATTACGCTCGACCAAAAACCGCGTGCACGATCGAACAATAAACAACCGTTGGTGTAATATTGCACTTGCACGTGTATCCGATATCGAAACACGAGTTCCGTTCCTCACCTCCCCAAGATGGCTGTGGATCCGAAAGAAGACGTGTCCGGAGCACGAATCTCACTCCATCCGCGTCAGCAGCGACCATTTTTCCGTACGAGAGGTATCGAGTTACGTCCGAAACACGCCGGGACTTCGAGAATGGTTCGCGATCCCTGACCGGCTGAATCAGAACCCTTTTTCCCACTTGAGAACGGCGACGGCTGAAAACTCTCGGCGACTTCGAGGGATACTTTTAGCCGAAACACGAATGCTTTGCAAACAACGGACGTGGTTCTTTTGGGGATCATGTTTGCGATACCGGTCGGGTATTCATTTAACACAATACCTATCGCGTGACGGACACCTTGCACACGGGCGGCGGGCGAGGGAAAAAATTGTATAACGTTGTTACTGGGTTCTCGACGGTTTTCTACACACAGGCGATCACCGTGGCAGGCCAAAACTCACCTTCTCCCCACCCGCCCATTAACCCGTTCGCACCGTGCCCTAGATTTTCAGGTCGAAACGCAGCCGTATACGCGACGATCGTGGAAAACGAGTCGATCGCTTTCGATGTGGATGAAATGAAATACACCAAAGTCGTATCGACGTTTATTGGTCGTCCTCCCTCGGATAAACAGCAGTCCGTTCTGAAACCGTCCCGAAGAACGAACCTACTTGCACTTGGATTCACCGTCCGAGACGGCATTGTGCGCGACACTCAAGTCATTACAGTGTAGACTATAAGTTAAAAAAAATAAAAAAAAATATTACGTAAAACTAGAAAAAATGCATCACCGGGCCAAGGTCTTTGTGTACTTCTGGTACATACACACGTGTGTTCTTCGAAGTGCAGGCTCGAATCCTGTTGATGAAATAGCGCACCGCCGCCGATGGACAATATTGTGTTATCAACGTGTTGGAGGACCAATGCGACAAATTCCGATGGAACGTTACACAACTGCGTTGCATAAAACCGAAATTATATGTACGGCGGTCGGAAAAAAAGAAGAAAAAATCGATAATTTCATAAAAAAAAAAATTTTAAATAAATAATCTTCCCCCGCACACGTGTTACGGTATTACTTCTACTACTACTACTATTACAACAGGTTTCCGTGGTTTTCGATCAAATGATCGTGTGCAATATTTTTCCCGATATTGCGCCAAAATCAAAACCCGAATAACCCGTTCCGAAATCCGGGACGACAAAACGGTTATGGAAAAAAGCCGATGTCAGAGAGATTATTAGCAGGTTCGCTCTTCACCTGTCGTGTAATGTTATCTAAGAACATGATATGTACACCGAAAATCATCATACGGCACTGCGGTCCGTTCGCATCGACGTTGCCTATAACAGCTGTATACAGTACACGGTCGTATATAAATCTAATAGCCGAACGTATCGCGTTACACACATGATGTGAAACGTAGAGGAATATAATATATTAAATTTTTTTTATTTTTATTACACGTCGAAGTGTCGCTGTAACAGTTTTATAATCGTTACCGTTGTAAGATTAAACCATAAAGGTCAGTTAGTTTGACATTTTCAACCCGTACCACAGACCGATGGCACTAGTACAAGGATGATTATTTGTTACTTGATCTCATATGAATTTTTGAATTAATAAGCCATAAACGCATCAATCGTACTACAACCGCAGATGGTATTGCGTTACAATACACTCTAGTGCAAGGTGGTGATTATCGTTTAAACATAGACATAATATTTGTTCGGTAAACTGAACGATAGACCGAATCGCGTCGGTTAACTTAACCGTATCACAAATTCGAGTATAATTAAATACTTAATTTGGTAATGCGTATCTGTCGCTGTGAAATTTCGTACTTTCGACTACTTGTGCTGTATAATTTTACTTTACTGGCTCGCAACCGAAATCGATTTTATTACAACAGTTTACCGGGCTCGTGTATTATAAAAGAAAATGTTTTGACGATGAATTAACACATAACGTGCGAACAGATGCGCTTACAATTTTTCTGCACAACGATCGTCCAATCCAAGAATACACGTTATTTCCAAAATAATATTTGAATAAATATGATAACGAAAGTTTCAAAAGCGATTCATTTTCATACGGATTCAGCTGCACGAAGTTTAACGCCAACGTTCGGAATGGCGAAGAGAAGAGTAATAAATAGTTAACGTCCAAAACCGTTCCATATGCACCCAAGCGTCTACGGTCATTTTTTCGCAATCAGATAACCATACAGTACGAGCATAGGCGTGGTGTCTACAATACTTTTAGGTCCTATTTTAACAAAACGTGTAGATATATTCAAATACGATATACCAATAAGATATTTAATGTATAAACAATTAAATAAACATAACTTTATCTTTTTCTTTTAATATTGTAGTATATTAGTCCTGATGGATATTTGAGTTTCATACATTTTTTTTGATAGATTATGATCCATACTTTTGCAGTCAATTGTAGCTGCTATATTATCATAATAAGTTTTTACACCAACATTTTGAAAATTTAATTTTGTTTATTCCATTACGAAACATCACTTTTTTCAATCAAATATTTTAGAATAAAATACATTTAGTTTCAACAAGATCAGTTGAAATGTAGGTCCCTACCCTACTTAAATAGTAGTGCCCCATTTACAATATTTCTAAAGGGTACCCTGACACACCCGGCAATCCACGTGTCTACGAGTACAAGGATATATGACGATTCGGATGCCATGATGCGTGCGAATACGTTTTACATGTCAGTCGTTTGTGCGCCGATTTATCGGCTCGTTATACTGGTTATAACAGAAACCAAACATGATGGGTCTAACGGGTAAAGAAACCAAAAGACAACTCACTCGGCTTTTAAAATCGAGTACCGTTTTCCGATAGCAAGGACAATAATAATAATAGCAATAATGTTCTAGTCGGTTATTTGGCGATTCTCGCAATTTAATAGAGGTACCTCTCGGCCGATTTAAAATCACGTACCATTAAAGTGACCAGTAGTTGATTGTCCACGTTCACCCTTAAGGTGTAGGTGTTTATGTGCATTCCGCGCTGAACAAACGAATCGTTGTAAAAACTTTGGTGTGACTTCGCCTACCGCTTCCCACAAACAGACAAGATTTGTCACTACTCACCAATATAGGCTTAGCGAGAAGATGAAAAACTGTGATTTTGTGAAACAAATTTTAATTTAGGATATTCCTAAGTAAAGCAATAGTAATAATACACTGAATAAGAAAAATTGTCAAACTTAATTATTGTTTTGCGTACCGAGATTATAGTTGATTAGATTTTAACTCAAACACAAAATTATGAGATTCATTTATTTTTAATCTGGGAGGGCTATGAAAATATTTAGAAGGGCTAAGCTCTCTAATCCCACCCTCTAGTCGCGCCTATGGTTAAGTGTCAAACATTTGTGAAATATCGTAAAGTTGCGACTACGTAGTTACGTAGTGTATTCCCGTATGATTTTCAAAACCGTTTCATAAAACATTGACACACAAAGATCGACTTAGACACCACAGCACGTTATCATCTTATTGTATTTCACTCACGCATCGGTTGTTTCGAGTCAGTTGTGTTCATACTGAAAACGGCCATCACCTAGCCGTTGCACTCAACCGTTCAATAAATTATGGATAATACGTCGTAAGACTCTACGGGAGAGAACTTATAAAGAGGCATTTAAAATATTTAACTTTCCATTTAAAATTACGGTTCAAAATTAAAACGATGTCACACCCAGAGCTTTTAGTACAAACGCGAAATTAATGAAAAGCCCGAGAACAAAACCAATGATTATTTTGTTTGGAAAATGTTTAATGAACGGTTGGGACCTTATAATTGGTTATAAGTTTATAGTTTAAACCCAAAACTGATATAAGCAATTTAAATAAAATATCAATATGTAATAATAATTCTAATTTAAGTTTTTTAAAAATATTTGAAAAATTTTAAAGTACATTATCTACGTTTTATTCCTTTGTTCCATTAAAATTTTAAAGTATATTTTAGATATGACTTTTGGAATTTATTATATTTTTCAACTTCTTTTCGCTAACGTATAACGTTTAATAATTTAACGATCAACAAGTAGATATTGCCTATTCAACATTTTTTATCGATCGAACCGATCAACAAGTTGTTTTTTGGTGTGTAGTATTATGTGGGATAAATTCTAAGCTTGATATACGTGGGGGATACTAAACATAAAACGAAGTACGAAAAAAAAAAAACGAAAATCTCGTCTTTTGCACGGATCGTAAAAACACCAATTTTTTACCGTGCAACGAATTCCGTTTCATTTTTCCGACTCATACCAGTTTTATTCCTGCCGCACTGTAAAAATGTAAACAGTATCATGGGTGGTCTTAAATATTTTTCGTCTAAATGTTTATGGACGAAATAAAACTACTGGGCTTCATAGCTCATGACGTTAAATTTATTTGATTACACTTCGACCGTCATATTGCAACAACCGGTCGAAGAGTGCTCATCATTAAAAATTTATGATCTTAAAAAAAAAAAAAAAATAATATTAAAAACGATTCGTGCCGACCTCTAACCGCATTCGGATAGATCTCGGTTCTAAATGCCAAAACTTTGCCGTTCCGTCCTGTGTTAAGTATTTGTTACGGTCGTATAATGTTCAACCAGTATTTGACTTGAGGGGACGGAGTACCCTACCTAATTTTCAAAAATTTTAGTGTCCCTCTACTATTTTTACATTGTAATTATAACGCTTCAAAAGTCTTGAGGATGTTATTTTTTTTTTTTTAAAGTAAACAGAGTCCTTCTTCTTTAATTTTATCGAGTCAGGCACTGTGTTCAACCGCCGTTTTTTACACGTTATTATTATGATTATTAATATCGATCGTCTCAGAACAAGCCACTAATGCAAACGTTTCAACTTTGTTTTCTAGATACACGTGAAACCATGAACGCGTTCGGCAAAGCGTCGTTTCTCATGTTAGTGGCCGTCTCGTGCCACGTGTACGCGCAACGTGTGCCGACCAGTACTCCGTGCTCGCTGTCGTTCTACCGGTACCTGTACAACCTGCCCGGCGAACAGATCCGGCCCAACGTGCCGGAAGGCACGTACGTGTTCGGCAAGCGGGTGGGCCCACCGTCGCCAGAGGGCCAAGCGTCCAACGCGATCCCAGCCGTCCTGAAGCCCGCGCCGTCGTACGAGGCACCGCTGTACCTGCCGCCACCGAAACCGACCACCACCTCGACGACGACCACCACGACCACGACTACAACCACCCCGCGGCCGACCACCTCGGCCCCATTGTATATACCGCCCAGCCCGTACTACCCCGCGGAGGCCTCGAACACCGTGTCCGTGGTGCAACCGGTTAAACCCAACTGCGAGAAGCCCGGCCATGTGCACCAGATTGACGCTGGCCTGTTGCCACCGTACCGCGTGGAGATCACCAAGTTCCAGCAGCCACAACCCACGTTCCTGGTGCCGCAGTTCGTGCCACTGCCCTCGCAGCCCAGGTCATCGGAAAACGAGATCGTGGCCGCGTCGCCCAGGAAACCGGCGTTCCCCGCGTTCCCACCGGCCCCACGCTTCCCTTCATACAACGAACCGGCACCGGCGACCGAGAACTGCGACAAGCACCGGCCCCGCCCCGTAATCACAACCACGAGCACCACGCCCGAGCCGACCACCACACCGGAGCCCGTGGTTGAGACCCGCCAGAACGAGATCGTGGTGTTGCCCGAGCCGCACGCCAAGGCTGCCACCGCTGACTGCGGCCACAAGCAGCACAATGTGGTCGTCGAGTCGCTGGGCGTGCCGTCTACCGACTACGGCGTAGTCTCAGCCCCCGCGGCTCCGGCCCCGTCGGCCGGCTACTCGTACGACCGGCCCAGCGAACCGTTAGCCTACCCGACGGCCGCCGCCGGTTACACGTACCCCAAGGCCAGCCCGTCGTTCGAGTACCCTGGTGCGTTCGCCTCTCAGGCGCAGTCGCTGTTCGAGTCAGAGTCGCCCAAGTCATCCGTCGGCAACACCGACGACGGCGACCTGGTCATCCTCAAGGTCTAGAATGCGCCAACGTCCTCGTCCGCGCACACCCCCACACTCTTCCAGGATCCCTTCATTACCAACGGTTAACCGGTCGCTCATTCGAACCGGTACCTGTTATCGGGTATTTTGCATATCATCGTGATATTACTGAACGATTAGACAATCGATTATTATTATCCACAAAAATATTGGAATAAGACGTCGTACAGAAATACACAATTCACCATACATATTCACGCATTTAGTTGTATCGTTACCATTAGTATTATTAGCGAAGAACAAAACGTTTGTTCATTATTATTATTAATATTATAATTTTTTTTTTTTTAATCATTTCAACGTACAATAAGATTATCATAAATTTTTTTTTATTATTATTATTATTTGTTCATTTTATTTAAGTTCATTCAATAAATTATAATATTGTATCGAAAGTTTTTTTTTTTTTTTTGTTTATCCTTTTCCAGCTTACCGAGGGTACAAATCACCCGGTGCCGTTTAGGGTGACATATTAAATGTCACCAAATATATTACAATTGTACAGACCACTTCCCGTTTCCCGGTTCCCGAGTGGAACCGTGTATCAATGATACCGGAAATGGGATTAACAAAAGTTATATGATTATAAATATAAAACTCCGATGAGCTTTATGTATACAAAAGAATGGACTGTATTTTGCATTTACATTACATATTTGTAATAATTAATAATAATAAAAAAAGTAAGGCGCCCACTTACAACAATATAATAAAATCAGAATATTATCTATTGATAATGAAACAAATATGATAATAATATTATTATGATGATAAGGATAATCCTTGATAAACGATACCGAAATCCGACTGTCACCCGACCGCGTTGGTGGTTGATGACGACCGCGACCGGATATAACATGGCATCGATGGGATCACCAAACAGGACCGCCCTCCCGCGGTACAATATGGCCGTGCACAACAACGACCGCGGAGTCCGATGTGGCAACGCATACGCGATCACGACAACGAAAAATGACGGTGGGACCGACCCCAAGAACGCGACGATAAGGCGACACAAACGAACACATTTTGTGCGCGCGTACGCAAAAGCACACCGAACAAAAATGACCGCGACGACAAGGCGACACAAACGCCGTTTCACTCGCGTAGGCCGTCCGTGCCGAACTAAAACAGAAAGAAAAGGTCGTAGTAAGACCACACACGCGACCGGTTGTTATCTCGGCGCGGGTAGATAGGGGGGCGGCGGCGAGCACTTCTAGAATGTTCTAGACGCGACACCGCCGATACACCGATACACCGTGAACAAACGGAAAACCCATCGTTGCCCGAACAACAATTGAATGTGAAATTGTTTTCGAACATAATCTCAAGACAATGACTGGTGAACATCAACATGGGAGAGTAGATAATTTGTGCCAAAAGTGGTAGAAAAAAAGTAAAAAATATATGTAATAAGCGCCAAGACCGATAAAAAATAGTACTATGTAATTTTCCATACAAATTTATCAAAACTGGTTCATCGTTTAGTTTTAATATCATCAGATATCATTCGTAAAGATAAAAAAAAAATTAATGGTACTGTTATAAAGTTAAAACACTGGTGCCTTGGAATGTACATTTAGTTCTTGGATGAAGAGCCACTTGGAAGCACTGCACGCCATTGGCTTCTTTATTTATGTTTTTAAATTGTATGCAAGACAAAGTAAGGTATATCGTGGCATAAGAGATATGTATTGTACGAGATATTAATTGTTGAACGTATAAAGTTATTCCCTACTACAAGGTCGATTTGGAAACTACATTAATCCTTAAAATTACTGTGTTTTTAAAGATCAATGTGATCTTCGAGTCAATTGCGTAGCGAGTTAATTACATTATACGTTCAAAAAACACCAGACTTGAATACTATTCCGAATACAATATTCGAAATACTGTATTCAGAATATTTTTTAAGTATTTCGAATACTTTTTAAATACTTTTTTCGAAAGTTTTCAATAAAGTATTTTGAATACTCATAACGAGTATTCTGAATACTGTATTTCGAATACCGTCAAATTATTTTTTTTTAATGATTTTATTACTTCTCCGTCGTATTTTGTATAAGCTAATATCAGGTATTACGAAAATACTTTGCTTCAATCTGCACTGTTTCGATTCACTTACATATTTGATTACAATTTTACATTATCCGACTTCTTTATTTAACATAAGAACTATGATAAGGTTTGTGCTCCGAAAGTGTGCTTCGACTTCCAACGTTATCACCGCTGTCATCACGTTTTTGACTAATCGTTTCTTTTTTTGGCATCAGATCCATTAATATGTCGTTCCATAACTTCTTTTTTATGTCCAGTTGATAATATTCTACGTAATGCTTTTCCCGCAGCTTCACTTCTACTTTCATTTCGAACACCGCCGAATTCTCCTTGTTCCAGAGCCATGATATTTCAGTCCTCATCACTGCATCTTGTCCGCGGTCCTCTGACTTTTGCGTTTCGGTGTATGCCATGTCAGTGACCGTTTGGTGGCTACGATGCAAAATGGCCAACGCCATGACGTGTTTACTGGATCGTTGGTCGACCTCTATACCGCCGGACGGTGTGCGTACAAACCGTTTTTTGTACACCGCAAAACACCTTTTGTGCAATACGCGCTTGCACGCTGTAAACCATGAACATTTAAAGTTTTAGTTAGAGTACAGTATTTTGTTCAACCCCGGGAGTACGCCAAAAATAAAGTGAGGGTTTCAACGATAAAATGGTATATTTTAGAAATTGTTGTCTTTTATAGCAGAATCTTATCACTAGTCATACATGTCTGCCTTACCGATACATTTAACCATCTTACAGGTTCTTAACAGACATATTTTCTTGCAAAGTGAGCATCTCGTCGTGGTATAGATCATCTCCTTAACTTGCAGATGGCCGATCACAATGCAGATACATCTTGCCCCAATGTTTTTCATTGTTTTATAATTTTATCGATTGCACTAAATGTAATATTTAAAAACAATAAGGTTTATTCTCGTTAGATTTGAAATTAATATATTGCACAGTCAGTTTGTGGTAAGGAGCACTACACGAATGAAATCGACGTCAAATACGAGAATTGTTCTATAAAAGAGGTATCAACAATCGTCTCCAGTGGTAACTACAAAAAAGTTGATTCGTTGAAATTACCTAATTCGGCCCAAAGCTATTTTTTTTTTAACAATTCTACTATCGATTAATGACACCTGTCCTATCCAAACGTCGTCGATAAAAATTCCCACGATTAAGAGCTTCAAAAAAATATTTATTACAAGCATTGACCGTGCTGCGGTGGGGGGGTCGCATTTTTGTTCGTCAACAAATTCATTCCACATTCCCCAACAATTGACAAATTAAGTTTGTGGCTCTTGTTAATGATAATATAGTGTGCCTGAAAATATTTATATTACCATATTACCATAAGGTAACCGCGGTGATTGAAGTATGTTTTGATTAAAACAAACTTTTATATTTTATAATAAACTAGCTGAATTACCCGTCGTTGCCGGGTTTAAGTATATAAATGTATGTAACGTGCCAAGATTAAATTTTGTTAAATCTATTGAAATTTAAATTAATTAAGATTTTTGAAATAATATTTTATACATATTAATTTAGTTTTTAAGATAATGATTATTATCATAACCTATTCGATAAGTTATAGCTTACAACTACCTGAACCTCTCTACAGTTTGGTATTCTGTTGAATACATATAGCATCTCACTTCTCCGAATATTTTACCTTTTGTCAATAAGTTCATGGTCTTTTTGACTTTTAACCGAAACACTCTTTCAATTATATCATGTCGATCATATGATCTTTGACCGGGAAATAAGAGCTCTTTTATCTCGTCCCAGCGAGGATTACATGTAAAAGTAATAAAAAGGTCAGGACGACCGTAATGTCTAACGTAGGTCATGGCATCTTGTGTTCTTTCGTGCATGTACCTTGGCCCACAAGTAAAAGTTGACGGGAGTATAACCATTTGGCCTAACTGATTAGCTTCTATGTCTCGTCGTCCAATCGCATCTTTTAAATGAATATAACTATCTGCACGCAATTTGACTTGGTTGTTTTTAATGTAATTTAGTCTTTCAGTTTCAATTTTGGCGTATTTATCTACCAAATATTGACTGAAAAGAGAACGATAATTAACTAAATAGTTGTCTTCCCCTTCTCTGACCATTATTCTATATGAGTAAAAACTTGATGCAGAGACAGTTTTTTTAAGCGGTAACTTGGTTTTTGAATCGCGTTGTGGTATATTGATTGAATACCCATCATCCCCCCCAACAAAACATTAAAGGATACTGCAGTACGTCGTATGCTCGATGTATCTCACCGATACGGTGAAGTGAGTTACTTCGGTTCTCTTCTATCAAACTGCTGATCTACTAACACTAAAGCAACTTCATTTGCCGTTGGTGCATTATACCTGTCTCTATGTTCTTCTGGTGGTTTTTTATCTGCATATATTACAACTTTAAATGACTCTGAAGGAGGTATTTTATCGATGGTAAATTGTAATGACCAATTGTAAATTATGCGGTGGCATGCCTAGTAAATCCAATGAGTTTAAAAACTCTGTTGGATAATTTACAACTTCAGTAGCATCGCAAACTGTATCTAGATTTGTATGACACCAAGTTTTCTAGTAACAAATTTTGTATCTTGAGATTCAATTCGTTGACCTCCACATTTTTTGCTACTAAAATTGCTCTTTCTGTCAGCCACTCGTGATTTGTGTATTGTCTGTGTACACTGGGACATATCTGGTCAATGAGAGCATCTTGCGAATAAATTATTGTTCAGAAATCGTTCGGTAATTTTATACATCCCGTTTCATCTGTAGTAACTTTCCCATCTCCAATATCTAACAATTGTTTTGAGAATCTTTTGCACGCAGCTTTTTTTGATTGAATCGAAATCGAAGTATCGAAATCGTTCGCTGTCTATCTTTATATATATTTCGACCATGAATTGTTGACAAAGCTTATGCATCGTAAAATAACTTAGTCCTAATCGCGTCTAATCATCAACCGATATGCATAATAATTTTTTTGAACTAACATTCTTATTTGTTTTGGCACCTGTTGCGGGATCTTTTTGTTTAATATTTATGCAATACCCGTCATTTACTACCAAAAATAAAATTAATAGTTTTTAAATAGTTTTTAATAGTTTTTTAATAATTTTTAATTGATTCTAATTCTAACCGATTTCAACTCTTTAAATTCAAAATTTCGAAAAATCCTTTCTTAGCGCACGTCTACATCATAATAGCTATCTGTATGCCAAATTTCAGCCAGATCCGTCCAATGGTTTGAGCTGTGCGTTGATAGCAGTCAATCAGCTTATTGTTTTATATATACAGATTACTATGTTATTAGTAAAATTATTGAGTAATTATGTGTTTAATTATTAATAATTGTCTTCCAGTTAATGTATTTTAAATAATAGCAGTCCTCAATGATATTTCGATATTCCATAAACTTTTCCTCTGTCAACACAAGGCACTGGAATTTTTACTGTCGTTTCGACTGTTAAAGATGGACATTAAATGTAATAAATTTTTTTTTTTATTCATTAATTTCATTTTTTTTTTCGTTAGCGACACTAGACCATCATAAGTTTTTCCCCGTGTTTTTTAAAATTTTGTTTTTGTTCAGATTGATTTTCATTTAAAACTTTCATTTCATATTTATTTAAAATCTCTTTTTCATTTTCATTGTCTACACATATTGTAGTCGACAATTTTCGTAATTTACACTTTTTATTTCATCATTGGGTAAAAATTACATTTTTAATCCAAGGCTATTTTTTTCCGAGCATGACTATATGAATGGTGGTTGTTTGGTACCAGCATGATATGTACTATTTTTGATTAATTGACAAAATTTTAATTCTTCACTCCACTTTCTAGACTGCTTTTCTTCCATCCAGACATAAATGATTTTTTCGATGTCCTGATTAGCTCGCTACAAACTCCCCTGGTTTTGCAAATGACATGGTTTCCCGTGTACTA
This sequence comes from Sipha flava, assembly GCF_003268045.1. Lineage (NCBI taxonomy): Eukaryota > Metazoa > Arthropoda > Insecta > Hemiptera > Aphididae > Sipha > Sipha flava. The sequence goes on along the minus strand of NW_020273630.1, from coordinate 58,955 downwards.
TTTTTAAGCCATCCTACATACATCGGAACTAAATAATGTTTAATATGGTTTTCGAAATTTCTACCATTGTCCGATTGTAGTATGCACGGAACTCCAAATACACTAAAAATATCAATAAGATTGTATACAAATTCGCTTTCATTTTTTGTTTTTAACTGTCGTAAAGAAACTTTGTAAAATGATCTTGGTAAAGTAAGATAATAAATTAAAATTACCATTTTAATTTACATATCTATCAGATCCACTTGTGCGCAAGAATTAAACACTTTAGATAAAATTGGCTTTCTAACCTTAAACCTTTTTCGGTATTAGCGTGTTTCTTATTATATATTTTACATAACTGTAAATACAGTAAAATTATATCACTGGTAATATTTTTGTTTAATTTAATGCTCCTTTCGGTTTCGACCACTATGACCAAAATTTGTACGAGCCAATGCGATATATCGAACATTTCATTGCATATTACAAAATATATAACATAACCATTGGTTTTATTTGGTGGATCTATTAATTTTTAAGACTTGAAGATTGCGAGTACGTCGAATCTATTTAATCGTCTGTATTCGTTTGTTTTTTTTTTTTTTTAACTGATCTTCGCTTGCTCTACCTATTTTATAAATTCATCATATTTTGTAACACATATTTGAGCATTACGTTTTTTGTACTTTCATTAAGTTTTTTTTTTCAAATTTATGATATAGATTTTACACCTCAGATATAATGAGCTCCATATTGACAACAATATCTCGTATATAACCAGGCACGTATTGGCCCACCGGGATAATGGGAAAAATCTAAGTAGGCCCTTTCAAAAATTATAAGATTTGGGCCCCGTACCAAACAGGTATCTGTAGTTTCAGTAAAATTCAGTAATTTTATTATTTTTAACAATTACCATACAATACTGATGGACAGTCAACTTCTTAATGGGAAATAAGTAAAACACGCAATTTTTTGAATAATTTAATTGATTTGCTTTTGGTAAACATGCCTGTTACCATTATTTCGATTGTTAAAATCATTCGATCATTTTGATATTTTGATAAACGAAAAATAATAATTGAATGAATCGAATATTTCAAAAAATAAAATCATTCGATTATTCCATTTGATTATTCCCATCACTAGTTGTAACATCACCAACAGAATCGGTAAGTAATTTTATTGAAGTTCTTTGGAAAAAAAGACCTGTATCAGCTCAGAAATACAGTAAATTTAAATATATTGCAATTTCTTTAGGCATATTTTCAATTTTATTTTTTCCAATAACCTGCTTGATGCATTAACCGTTATTACCATATAACTATCAAATATCATATAACTTCCCCTTTAATAGTAAATGATCGTGAACAATTTGTTTTTGAGTAGAGAAGTTTAATGTGTAATATATATTTCACTAATGAATATTACATATATCGTAATAAATAAACGGAGAATGAATAACCAATACAAAACAATTTTATCTCACCTACATTTTACTAAATATTAAATATCAGGAGCTACATCAATAAATTTTTTATATCGGATGAAGTCAAAACTTTGGAATTTTTACTTTTAATCCACTCAATTTTCTCTTTAAAAAAACTAGTAATTTTAAATAAGTACCAACATTAATATTATGTTTTATATTTTTCATGCTTTTAAGCATTGAATAAATAGACCATAGAGTTGACGGATTAATTTCTCTAGATAATTTGTTAAAATTTGTAAGAAACACATTTTTTGACAACGATTTGGTTTTATTTATTTTTCTTAATTTTAAAAGTTTTTCATAAGTCATTATATATTTTTATTTTTATTTTTCAGGCAATAGATTTAGTGAAACAGCATTTATCGATTTAACCAAGTACTCGTTTGGTGAAGTAATGGTTCACTACAAGTACTGTATTGATTGACATCTTTCATATTTATGCTTGTTTGCGCGGTTCAGAGTCAAACCATCGGCTGCATACTAGTTGCGTCCAAAAGATATCAACGAAAAAAGGTCTAATTCGAATTGCGGCCCGAATTTATTTTGGGTTTAGTTAATATAATATTTTAATAATATTTTTGTATTCATCGATGTTCTGAAAAATGTACAGAAGGATATCTATATAAAATTAAAAAGCATTCACTTAAATACTCGCAAAACAATTATCATTGAAAAAGAAACATTTATTAGAAATGCTATGAAACGGTTAGAAGAAAACCAAATTGACAAATTTGAATTTATACATCATACAAGTCTTTACCAGTGCCAAATACCTAAGAATTTTACTAAATTATACTAAATTTTTTAACTTCAATAAATATCATATACGTTTTTATCAGTGCTGAAATTTTTTAATAAAAACAAAACATTTTAATATCAGATTTTAATGTCAAAAAAACTTTTTAACCTTAAAAATATCATATATGTTTTTACCAGCGCCAAATTGTTTAAATAAAAATAATCATTTTTAACCTACCTGTATTATCTATTATAATAAATGCGGAAGAAAATGAAGCTTTTTAAATTTAAATTTACATAAATTAATTTAATTTTAAATTTCGGACCGCTATTCGGAAAAAAATTTTACCGCGGGACGTAATTAAAAGCCATCCAAACCATCATTGGTTCGATTGTGTGACGTACTCGCTTTGTTTGCAATAAAAAAGAACATTTAACAAATAAATGAAATGATGACAAATGCCGAGATAAACGGGCAAAAATCCACAGTAATATTAACAAAAAAAGTAATAATAAATATGATAAATCTAAAAATATTAATAAAATCACTTATGCTCCAAACGCGTTGTAATAATACAACAAGACAAATCGTATGAAAATAAATGTAATATTTTTAACAAATATAACGGAAGGTACCTTGGACGGTCTGGCGTTCGAGTGGTTATGCCCACGCGACCGTGTTCACACGTGCGACGAACGCCACAACCGTCAGAAGAATCGGTTGATCGGCGGCGTCGGTCTCGATTTACAATTACTGACTTCTCCGCGCATGACGATAACCGAAAGAAAATTTCACGGACACGGGTCAGCTACGATTCGAACAGTCGTCACACACGCGAAGTCGTCCCCGGGGAAATGGGCACTCCGCCGTGCTATGCCGCAACCACAAAAACACACGGCCGGTGGCACGGGAAAAACGACGAGCCGAACGTTCGCAGAGAAAGTGTTGGCGGAAAAAAGCCCCGGCAATAATGGCATCCACGAATCGGTGATAATCGTACCGCGATGACGCGCCGATCGAAAATTCTCGAACATCACGCGCCGACACCGTTATCGGGTGCTTCGGTCAACACGATAATTTGAACGGCGACGTGACACTTGCGCGAACGATCTCATTTTCTAATTCGAATTATTATATAAATCGCGCGAAACAAATTCATCTGTAACGTCCAACGCACTTGTGTGGGAACAGCGAAAACGAAATATGTTTATATTTGTATGCGTCGTCCAAGGAGGTTGTGATATGTGTATAAGATTTAACCAAAAGTGTATGTATTGTACGGACCGTGGTATACATTTAAGTTTCTGGTTGTGCTGGGAATATGCGGCCAGCGCTCTTGGAAATTTCCACTTTACTGCACGGTGTTATAGGGATTTCCAATTTACCGACCGACACTATGGGATTCCCATCTTACCACCCGATGGACGGATAAATGTGACATTCCAACGCTTCGACCGTGGTCGAAAACCAAATTTTCGGTATAGGTGTAACAAAAATGTTATACCTAGAGAGGGTCATGTTTTAATTTCGATTACCGTTTACCTTTGTGTTTATCGTTTTGATTTCTTTATTGTATAGCACTTACGAGTGTAGCGAGAACTTTGAATGGCCGATGAAATTATCTTTTGGGATGAAAGTAATCCAACAACAGACGATCCTATAAGTAAGGAAGCAGGTTTTGGAATTTTTCAAGAATTTTGTGGAAGATTGAATGCTCTGCAAACGATTTCAACGCCTATAATAATGTATAAAAACAGTAAGATAATGATATATATTGAAATAATAGTCTTGAAAGATTCTTCCGATCTTGTCAAATATTTCCGTTCTCTCTTAAAATAACAATTATGTACTGTCACCATAACACACTTTCATGAAAACAAATAAATTGATCTTGTGTTATCGTTATTAATATACCTAAATTATTTTGTGTATCTATTATAATTTTTATTAAAAGTAAGACTTTTTTTTATATGCAAAAATTTACATTCCATTGGTCGTCAACATTTAACACAAAGGATTTTTATTGATTTTTATTTGAAACGTAATATAATATAATGTATAAAATTGTTAAAAGATAATTAACATGGTTTATTTGATAAGAAAACAAAAATAACCAGTGTTCTGCATTATCTAGATAATAATAATTTGAAGTATCTTTTTATTAATCTTTTTAAATAAAATGTTTACCTAAGATAAATTATCTAGATAATTTTTTTTTTTGCGGAAAGTGAAACGAGGAATAATCAACACATAATATTACCATATGTACGTTTTAAATTTTAAATATACATATTCTATAAACGAAGAAAAGAAGGTATTGTATAATTATTTACACAGAAAACATAAAAAATGAATGTATTTCAAATAATACCATTCAATTTTATATCGATTAACTTTATTTTTCTGTATAATGATGACTGGGCGATACTCGTTGCCCAGTGCTTACGCCTGGAATTTAATATACAGTGGCGTAGCCAAGGGGTAGTTTTAGGGGTTGACCCTCCCCTAGACAAAAAAAGGAGGACGTTATTGTCTTATCAATGTCCATAATATTTTTTTCTTTTGATCGATTCTTTTTTTTTTTTATTTATTTAATAAAATAGAGTATTTACAATCTGTAATATTTATATACAATACAGTAAGTAAATTTTGATATTATAAGGAACATAACGTGAAATGGAGTTCCACCATGATCGATACCCTCTAGTTTGGAGTAGAGTTTTATTTTATTTTCTTTAATTAGAGCAGGTGATTTATGATCTATGATTTATATATAATGAGAATTATTTTAAATAATTCATTATGCATACACCCATAAGTGTTGATAGTATTATTTCTAAATTTGGAAAAATAAAACAAAGAAGATTAAACTTTGTTATTTATTTTTAAAAATAAACAATTTCATATATTAATAACGTTCTAATTTTAATTAATAATTTACTTTTATTATTTCGTAGTTGTGTATTATAATTTGACCTTTCAAAAAAATGAACCCCTTCCCAAATTTGAGTTCTAGATTCACGCTTGACATGAATATAAATTAATTTGTAATTCGCGTTTACAATTGCTAGCAACACAATTGAAAATAAATTTTTGTAATTGCAAAGTAGTGACACACTATTTTTTGGTTTTCTAATTCGTACGTGCAATCGTACATCAATCACATCTAAGCAATTCGAAAAATGAACATATTTGTGAAAACCTCGAGCAATTTCTTTCCAGCGTTCTTGTGTAAAATCAAAAAAGGTGTCCACGCGTAAACATTCCCAAATTGCTTTGCATGCTTTTCTTGAAATCTTACTGATAGTCGTGTATCCAATTTTACACGAAAAGTGTAAATCTATCTGATCAAATCCACTGCCTAAATACCGTTAATGAAAGAAGAAACGTACATTTATAAAAAATTCGTGAACTTCACACCATGGGCCAAATATTTAGGGCGGAAATTTAGAAAGGTTTTATATAGGGTGAAACAGTTGAATTACATTTCTACCAATTTAAATACTCATTTTTGTTTGTGAAATGTGTTTCTATCACATCCCGAGTTAAAACAATAATTTTGGCTACTTCGATTTTTGTTGTTTTCCTTTGTATCGATGTAACGTCTAACTTATTCATTAACCGTGTTGTTTACTTTTACGACGTTTATGTTAGTTCACTCATTTGACTTCCGTAAACCCACTTATCTTCCGTTTTCGTAAACATGTTCGGCCGAAGAATGTTGACAAAAAATACGAGAAATAATGTAATGGATACCCGTGTTAAACTCTTGCAAAAAGCTTTAGAAAAACGTTTTGTAATAGAAGATGCTAGACAAAAACTGACAAAACAGAGAGATGCTCGAGAAAGAATCCAAGAACGCCGATTATATTCATCCACTTATGATGTAAGTAACTAAACTATATTCATGAAAGGAACTGCATATTTCAATTCTATAATATGTATAAGTATTAATCTAGTATAAAAATTTAACCAACCGAATTAAGTAGTTAGTATTTATGTATTTTTAATGAATACATTAATATTGAGTTAAAAATGAATTGATTTATTGATCCATAACATTTCAACTATTAGTTGAGTTGTGCATATTTAAATATATTTGTGTTGATATCAATGTTAAAAAAATTGTTTATTTTTTTAGATTTTTTATGTTTCATTTTATGGATTTGATAACAGGTTATAGATATATTTATATCGGCTTAATGCTCATTTGTAAATTTATGTTAAATTTAGTAAATGGATAAATAAAAACAAGTTAATATGAATTGTAGATTATGTAAATTGTGCAATTTATAATTATCTACACTTATTTTTTTGAATAGAACTTAATCTAATGTATTATTGAATACATATAAATATAAGCTATACCTTCTTTAATTTTATATGTTTAATAAAGATTTTAATTACATTTGAGGCCTATTTTTGTTTTTTTTAGGTATATGGTCCACTCGCATGTTTATTTTTTGAGGTTTTTACAATACTAATATTTGTTCTCTGGCTATATAAATAAGTTATTACATTTATCATCTACTGTTATTATTTACCAAATTCAATAGTGTGTAGAATGTATTAAAAAATCATAATATGTTTAGAATGATATATTAATATAAACTTGTTTTCATTATGAATGACAAAAAATAATCTTTAACCGAGTTTAAAACAATTTTTTTTTCCAATGCAATTCCATTTTTAAGATACAAATTCTATTTCGTCCAATTTTTTTAATTTCATATTATATTGATAAGCTTACTCAAATTAATATAATGTTTTAATAATCAATAATTCTTTGTCTATGCTTTTGGTAGTGTTTAAATTTTTTTACATTTTTAAAAATTATTTCTGTGATTGTTAGAATATGATAATCTACTTATCATTTTATATAATTTTAAATAATTTTATAACTAATCAATTTTTAATATTATTTTATTATTATTATAATTAAAAATATATTTTTACTGTTCCTTATAAGTCTACTTTGGATGAAAGAGCTTCTTCACATCATTCAAATGTTCGTGACCGACGGCCTACTGTAAATCAAGGACGTTTTGATGGTGTTGAGAAAAGACGTAATAAATTCAATTCTGAGTTGAACACATTTAGAAGTAAAATATTTAGATTTGAATTATTAATGTTTGATTTATTACTGACTGTATTTTTAACAAAAGGCGACAGACCAATTGAAGAAATAAGACCAATGAAACGTGATATGAGTATCTCAAGAGGTCTAATATCAAATGGTCAGTCTATGAGACAACCTCTTGAGCGTTCTACTAGACATTTAAGAATAAATAAAAAACCACATATTGGGCCTATAGCAATGGATAGGGAAGAAACTAGTAGATACTCTTCGACCCCAGTAAATAAGATACATTTTAAATTAAAATCTTCAATTTGTTGTATTTTTGATTATATTATAGGTAATGAGACGAAATATAGGAGGAAATGCAATAATCAATCGTGTTAGATATGAAGATAATTTATTAGACAAAAATTCAAGGTGAAATATAATTTTATCATACGTTAAAATTATTTTAGTTATTGACTGCCATAATTAATAACAAGTTACATAAGAATAAATAATTTTTATTTATAACAATATTACTTAATCGTTTGATAGTTTTAATTAGCGTTACTATATTACATTATATTATAATTAGTATGAATTAATTTATTTATAAATTATTTAAGGAATCATCGAAGATTATGTGAAACAATACGTTCAAGATTAGATTCTCGTCAAACAGCTATGGCTAAGCGTTCATGTCTCTCTGGCCATAAAATTGTTATTTCTAATTTAGACCCGTCTGTTACATCTGAAGATATAATAGTGTGTATTTAATTTTATTAAATCTATTTAGTATAAAATAACTCAATATTGCTTTTTTTTACTTAGATTGATAATAAATTTTTTTATTTTCTTATTTAGGAATTTTTTTCTGATTTTGGTAATATATTAGAGTCCAGAGTAATTCGACCAGGTGTTGCAGAAGTGATATATGAATGTCTGAAAGATGCTGTTCAAGCGTTTGATATATTTTACAACAGGCAGTTTGATGGCAGGCTTATGAAGTGTGATATGGCAAAAAATGTTGGATCTAATCCTGCTGGACCAATAATTCTACCTGAGTAACTAATGGAATGTTAAATTAATAAACAGATATATTAAACTCCTAACGTCTATAATATATAATTTTGTAACATTTATTTGTTACTATTTATAATTATAATTATATTTTTTAATGATGTACGAGTATTACATCTTGTTCTAGAACAAGTCGTAAAATGTCTTCACGTGTTATTGATATGTATAAACCTTCGGCGTACGTCACTCACGATATGGACACTGTACATACTGCATTATTTAATAAGTAGTTTTATATCCCAATTAAAATGTATAACAATTTTCTAGATTTCATGCATGCTACTTTGTAATGTATTAACAATTCATTTTTTCACTATTCTAAATATGTGTGTTATTTTGTTCACATAAATAAAAATTGTAATTTTGAATGTATGCACGTGAAATGTATTATAAATACTATTTTGAGATTGCAAATACTTTGTTTTATTTCTGTCATATTAGTATAATAAAGTTAAACTTTTATTATTTTTTAATACTAGGTTACCATGTTATATTGTATCTGTGTACCCTGATTTTTTAATAATTACAAAAAAATTTAAGACAACTTATAAAATAACAGTAATATTTACGATATACTACTTTTTGACAAAATGTTCATTGTACATAAATATCTAATCGCCAATTTTTGGTATTTCTTGCCAAACAATAATTCGCCAGATAAAGAAGAAAACATTAATAGTTTGGTAAAAAATTATTGTGAAGATTTAATGTAATCCTTATTCAGTAAACTAAAAAATGCATTGGAAGCACTAATAACATGTAATCCACTCATTTTTCCATCAACTTATAAACTTCTGCAAATACTAGCTACACTTCCCGTAACTACAGCAAACAGTAAAAAGTAATTTTCTACTTTAAAAAGACTTAAAACGTACCTCAGTAATATTAATGGAGAAAATCGACTAAATAGTTTAGCATTACTAAATATTCATCGTGAAATAGTTCTAACTAGAGATGAAGTTCTTGATGTCTGCTAAAATCTAAAAAAAAAAATAAGATTGCTAAAACTTATACATTATACCTAACTTAGAACGTAAATGCTAATATTATATAATTATTTTTAATTTAAACTAATACTTATATTACAATTAAATAAGGTTTTTTGTTTATACTTTTACCTGTGTATCTATATTAAGTCAATAAATGTGTGCTCTATACAATGTTTATAAATAATAATATCGTTCGCAAGTAGGTATAATTATTCGTCTAATAAAAGAAGTATTATTCAATTTGCGTACAACTCATTGGATCATTTACAGTTTTACCATACCGAAACAATATATTTTAATGATGTGCAAAAACATAAACCCTCCCGCTTGGATAATTCCTGGCTATGCCATTGTTAATATACGTATACCTAATAGTTAATATTATATTCATATAATAATAATTAGAGTCCGGATTTATATGCATTTGTATGTTTCTACTAGCACTACGTACTTCTATGGAGGTTTAAAATGTCCACGATTAATATCACACCGAATTTAAACACCAAATTTTATATTGCATATTTTGCATATTTCGAGGGTTATTATTATTGCATATCTGTTCATAAAATTCATATAACATGCATATTTAATGGGTTTTTAATAAATTGACTATTTTAATTTACAGTAAATTATCTAATCACCTCGAATATAGCACAAATAGACATGATAAAAAAAAAATAGATATTAAGTTTCAAAAATATTATTTTAAAAAATTTGTATTTTTTTTTAAGTTTTCCAATTGTTTTTTGAGAGTAGATAACTTCAATTGATCTAAAATATTTATTTTATTTTTTTTTATTTTTATTTGTATTCTCGTTTTTAAGTTTCCTAAAAGTTTTAGATTTAAAAAAAGGATAAAAGACTGATTTAAATGATTTGAAATATAAAGCAGTAAATATAATATTTATTTTTTATTTTTGATAAAATATTTAATATAAACAGAAAACTTATCGCGACCCAAAATTGGGTCACGACCCACCGATTGAAGACCATTGCTACATATAATAATTTAATGGTTTTTACCTATCAGGCACGTAGCCATTTTCACACATATATTGTTATGATTAATACAAAAAAAAATATATATATTTATAATTAAATTAACTTAATGCGTCTACTTTTTAAAGCTAGAGTATCTATTATTTCGTCGGTGGTTACGACTAAATCCCAATGAATATTCATAACTGTTAAGCCATTCAACCGATTTTCACCAGTTGTGTTCTTCAAATATATTTTTAAGCGCCGTAAAGAGGAAAAAGATCTTTCACTGCTTGCAGTGGTCACTGGTAAAGTAATCAATATTTTTAAAAGTCGATGAACAATAGGAAATATTTATTGTGTAATGCCGAAAGTACAACAGTCTACGCGTAGCCTACTACAAAGTTTTGTTTTGGAGTTTAAAGATAAATTTACATCCAATAGACATATTTTATTTTGTGTACTATGTGGTAATTTTTTTTTTTTAATGCATATAAATACATATTATAATGATTTTAGAAGCATATTTGTGTATTTTTTAGAGCTATAAGTCCCCAAGCCTAGTAATTACTAATTAATGCCGGGTCCCGGCTTTAGTGCTTTACATTATTTTTATCGTAATATATATTTCATTTTAATAAATAAGTGTAAATCACGGCTTATGATGCATCTTTATCTTAATAAAACATATTAAATATACCATGACTGAGAAGGAGTGTTACTACACCTGTAACAACCAACCCCCCTCGTTACGCGCCAGATACCTATTACCTGTTTACTTTAACATTTTATAATATAATTATTACGGTCATAATATATTCACGTCTATTCGGTTAAACGTGCGACCAAAAACAAAATTGATTTTCGAACCGTGCGGCGAACGCGAGCGAATTAATTCCCTCGCGTTGTTTGCGTTTATCGCGTATAATGGAAAATCTAATCAATTTTTATATAATTGATAATTTTTTTTCGCCACGTTTACGTTAGATACGACGTAAATGGCATATAAGAAATAATTAACTTGCAAATTTTGATTTTTCACTGGAAAACATAAACAAACTAATTCAATCGTTTAGTTTTATTGTTTTAAATGTGCGATATTAAATCGATGGTCCAACAAGTACTCGAGCTTGCTCATAAAGGTCCATTGAATATTACACATTAAATTTTTCTGCAATATCGTATTGTATATACGAGTATACGATTAAAATAATAGTCCATACGGTATCCCAATCAGATAACCGCTCGGTTTGAAAAATGTCGTGTTAGAGATTTCCAAATGCAGTTTACATTTTATATAAATTCGGTTCGACGAAAGCGGATTTCTTGGTAAAAAAGATAGCTTTTACGCAGTCCTAATAATCGTTAAAATAACGAAGTGTTTTATTTAAGCGTTTCAGAAATTGCAAATTTAGGGTTGTATTAATAGTTTTCTAAACGAATTTCTTTCGTTTTCTAGTACACTCTAACTATACACACTGACAGAAATTTTGCGTTACGTATGTATGGTTTCTGTACATATGGTATTAATCTCGTAAATCTATTCAATCAAAGTTGTTTATGGCGGTTGATGAGATAATAAACGTCGTCCTGAGATTTAATGATCAGAAATGTTTCCAAATATTGTCTCACTTTCGACCATGTCACGAGTTGCCACGGTACCGAGCGTGGTCTAAAGAGCCACCAAACGATTTTCTGTCTTCTGCAATGTAGGTTTGGTCAAACGATCTAGTGCAAGTCCGGAAACTACTCACAGCTATCTCTAATCATTATTTTGTTCGTATAAGATGTATTACAAGTGGTTTTTTATTAGTCTTTATGTAATTTATTATGTTTCATTTGACACGTATCCGTAAAGATTTGTATTATTTATTATTAATATACACTAATACCTTAGGAATTTATGGTCTAAGGGAAAAGTACATTATAATAATTCGGGGATCAACAAAATATTCCCCAAATCAACGATAATTTTTTTTAAATATTAATGTTTATATAGAGTAAACAATTGTTATTTAAAAAAATGTTTCAATTATAATTAACTGTTTACATTATAGAATTTTCTTTTTTTTTTGTTTACGGAACGTCATTGGCCTTTATAAAAATACCATTACTATTTTAAAATGGATCAAATAAATGATGTATGCACATAGTTGTAGTTTTAAATTTCATCCTACTTCATTATTGTATACAGTGTAGTATACACATTCAATTATTCATGCATCTACCTTATTACTTAAGTCCATTTCATACACGGAGCGTTTTATATACGAATCGAGTAGGTAATTTATTGAATTACTCTGACGTGTGAGTGCTAAATAAAAATGTTTATCTATTTTTTTTTGTCAGAATAGTAATTTTTGAACGTCACGCACATGTAAGTTAAAACTATGGATCAAATGATGAAACGCGTATTTTAAATGTCAAAAATTACCAACAAACATTTAGAGAATTCGGCCGATATATACAGAGTATTATACAAGAGATATAATGTTTCACTTTTAGCCAAAAAACATTTTTTTTAAAATTAAATTATTCAGATTGCCGTTTTCGTGTAAGTAAAAATGTGGATAAATATGTTTTATCTGATGGTTCAATAAAACTGAACTAAACGTACGGAACGTACTTATTGACTCGATTTAGGACGAATGGACGTAGCCGTTTGGACGTAGTCGTTTGGACGTGGGAACAAATGGATGTCAAAAAAATATATATATAAATCAGTAAATAAAATAAATAAGTTATTTATATTTATTATAATATGTAAATTTTAATGTCAAAAATATTCATTCAAAAAAACTTCACCATCGCGATTTGAATTAATTAATGACATCTGAAATTTATACTTGAATGCAATTTGTACATGACTATCACGGTTACAGATGTGTATTGTCGTGTTTCGTGTATCACCGTGTTTCGATAAAGTGTAATAATTATTACAAGTTGTAAAAACCAATAAGTTATGTATATTGATATAAAAGGTACCTATTGCTAAAACGATAAAATTTGATAAGTTATGATATTATGATACGATACCATTAGTTATATAATGAACATAAAATATCAATGGTTTTATAACTTATAAATATATATATATATATATATATATTTTTTTTTATGTTAATTTGTCCCCACGTTCAAACGGCTACGTACATTTGTTCCTATTCGTTATTGACTATACGTACTATTGACTTCAAATGGAACATATCCAATCACCAACAATTCATAACAAAAATCAAGATTCAAATTAAATTGCTTGTTTACCCCATGAAAAGATTCAAGATAGCAGTTTTTCAGGGTGAGACTTGTTCTTAGAAATAATGCTTATTACCTCCATTAATTTTTTTTATTTTTTTTTTGCTATTAATTTTATTGCAGAAAACATTTTTGATCACAACGGATATGCCTGAGTGAAATCTACAATTACATGTATTAACTTTTCGTCTTAAATTAAATAAATTATATTCAATCTAAACATTGTTAATAATAATTTTTTTAAATTTAAAACACTGTTTTAAGTTGGTTATTACCGCTGCGTTATCTTTCTATTTTGTCATTCAATATTATATTTTTTTATGTCACATATTTTATCTACTTATTGTTCACTGTACGTCAATTGTTGATTTATTTATTTGATATGAACCAAATAAAAAAATCGTATTCATGATAGAATTGATAAAATGATTATGTTTGTTTGATTATTAGAAAATATTCATTTTAAATGCATTTTCATCCATCTTCATTTATACAAATTATTATCATAATAAGCGTGTACACGAGGTAGTCAGAGTAGACACTCGACTACTTTGACAACTACAACCGTAACGTTCCCTCCCTCACAAAAATATTCAATATTATCACAACAAGAAATAACCATATTATGAAACGTCTTTGAAAAACCACTTTAAAACGTCCGTAAACGATAAATATATGTATAAAAATATTGGAATAATATAGTTATTAAGTTCGATAAAGTTACCCAATCCAAATGTGTTGTTAAAATTAAATTTTAGTGTTACGTATGACTACCCTGCCCAGGGGCGGATCCAGAGTCGGGGAACTGTGGGTCAAGCCATTTCAAGAGGCCATTTATTAGGGATGAAACTGAATTAGAAATTAATACTTTGTAAAAAAAAAAAAAACACAGTATGCTCATAAAAGTGTATAAGTATATTTATATTACATTTTAGAATTAGTGATACCACCGATAATGACTTATTTACTATTAATAAATATAAATATCTAATTTTATTAGTGCAACAAACGTACAGAATAAAATATGATTTACTTAACTTTCTACCAAAAAGATATAATTTAAAATATAAATTATGAATTGAAAAATTTTAAATTTTGAATATACATGGCATTCATTTTTCAAGTAACTTCAATAGGCCAACTGTCCAAGATTCCAAATCAAGGTCTAAAAGAGAAAAAAAATTTCCAAGAGGCCAATTTTGTCAACAAATATTAACTGTGGGTCAGCTGACCCCCTGAACCCCCCCTAGATCCGCCTATGACCCTGCAAGTAATGTCTGCGCACGCTATGATAAATCATCCGTTATGATTGAATAAATCAACAATTCCGATTTATGGAAGTAAGAAAGATTTATTAAAGGAAGCTTAAACCTAGATTTACGGTCACTTGGCCAAACGCCAAATTTCCCTAGAGACAAATCTATTTCCAATAATTTAGCTAACATTTCAAAACACAATTATTTAAATACAATCGTTCGAATCCTATCATGGGCTAAACCATAAACCGATTATGTGATAAGCGACTGAAATAATTTAAAAATCAATATGACATCCCTTTTTTACTCCTTGGCGATGAGTTAGCCGTTTTAATAAGAAAATACATAATTAAAGACATTCCTTACTCCACTCAATGCTTAAGATTCCAAGCAGAAATTCTATAGTAAAAAAATATATATTTAATTTTTGCAATACGATAAAGAGTTATTAATTTTGAAGTAAACTTATGGATATTCTAGAGTTAAAAATTAAATTACCTTCCAAATCTTCAATAAATGCATAAAAGTATTTTCTTTTAACTAAAAGAAAATAATATGTTCACAGTTCAATAAATAATATTACAAAGTTGTTGTGGTCGCTTCAGCTAATTATAATTAGTTACTTTAATTGTTAATATTTTAATGAAATGCTGTATATTTTTATAAAAAAAAAAATATATATATGTATTAGTAAAATATACTTCAAGCTTTGTTGCAATACAAAATTTTAAACACAAAAAAAAAATAAATGTATTCGTTTCATATTGAATTCATGTAAAATTGTTGTCCGTAATATACATATTACTACTTTACATATTAGATACAATTAAAATGTTATTAATCTTAATTAATATAAATTTACCTATCTTACAATATTGTCCTTAAGAAAAAAAACACAAATGTAATTATTTTAAATCTCTAATTAATCAGGAATATTTTTATTTGAAAATAATTTTTCCCTTTGCACATCCGTCCAAAAACCGGCAATACATCCCAATTAGTGTAATGGAAATCATATTGGATATCACGTACACGAACGTCTATTGAAACTATAGCGCCTCACATACAATGAACATTTGACTAATAAATGACAATTCTATAGACCATCGGAAAGTTGAGTTCCGGTATGTATCAACAGTAGAGTTTACGAATATAAACTCTGCAATAACTAATCTTCACGTTAAAATATATATTCGTTGTTGTCGATGAGATACAACAAGGGATTATAATAGTTTTTCGTTTTAATTAAGCAAAATTTCGTAAATTATCTACAGAATTCTACGTGGTGCGCTAATAAACCACCCATGTCAACCACCATTTACCAAACTACTATTCCGTGGCATGGAAATAATATTTTACCATAATTTCCACTTTCGTTGTTTTCATGCAGCTATTATAGATCCGGACATTGAGGCCCAAGTACAATAGATCATACTATAATCCTGTACCGTTTATTTTCCCCATAAGGTATTATTACGAGATCCTACCATTAATGCTTTTTTGACAACAAACGAATTGCTGCTTTTATCTTAATATTATATTTAATTGTTCTGCACCTCTCGTTAAGCAATATTTATACACATATAACGTTTTTTTCTCCGTTTTCTTCGGGCGTTTTTGTCATTTACAACCTATTCCATTATATCCTAAGTGGGATTTTTTTTTTTTTTTTGATTTCTACGTTTAAGTGTTAAAGAAAATAACGTTCAAAGGAAAATACATTATATCCGTGACATAATCTTTTCGATCGTTACAACACAAAATTATAATCATCTATCATATAATGCAATGGATCTAACAAATTTGTATCATGTCATGTTGTAATTATTTCAGATACGTCACGAGTTCATTAATTCCGAACAGATTTTAAACCTCTTACACCAATTTAATTAAGATAAATGTTTTTAATTTGGGAAACAATAATATAACGATAAAAATATTCTCTAAGAGTATTAAATATAATTTAATAATATAATATTATTTAATATTATAATATTTTATAATTTGTGAATAGCAATCAAATATTCTGTATACCGTTATCTAAAATCTTAAACATAATTTATACTTTTAAACTAATACTCTTAACCAAGCAACCTTTCTATTGGTTTTTAGTATAAATAACTGAACATTTTTAATGCTTAGAATGAACAATTTTTATGTTCATTGAACGTACATTGTATTAGGTGTAAAAACTTTCCAACAATAATAAATAATAGTATATATAATATATATAATTGGTATAATAATTAAAAAATTAAATAATGAACGCACATAACCATTGATTTTAAGAAAATTTATAAATATATGGCACATTTCATTACTAAATTATTTTGAAGTATATTTATTATTATAGATGATTTTTTTTTAAGGTTTAAGTCAAAATACATTTAAAACATTTAATTGCCATCCATTGTTATAGTCGTGATATTTTAGGAATGAATTTTTGAAAATGTTAAAAAAGAACAAATATTTGAGTTCTATAAATAACATTATGGTATATTTTATAAGAATAGTTTTTTAAATGCATGTAATTTTTACGTATACTATATTCATTAGATAACAAAATTTTGAATTATACAACTTTTTTTAAGAACGAAATTTTAATTTGTTCCAAACATGGTTGCAATTTAACGAGTAAATAATATTTGATAATTTACTAGTTAATTGGATATAAATATTGAGCTAATAAATTATTAAAAAATATATCACGTACAATAATAAGGTTAAAAAAAAACTCAAAATCTAAGAGTAAAATTACGAGCTAATAACAAAAAAGCGAAGTATTTGGTTAATATTTTTACACTTTCAGCTGCCCCGTGAAGTGTGTATATTGGTATTGCGTTGTTTGATTTGACACTACACTATTAATTGACATTAACTGTTTCGTATGTGCATAACCTTTTTTGAACAATTCACGAAAAACACACGATCATCAAGCTATAATATATTTGATATAAGTAATAGAAAAGAAAAAAGGTAATACTTTTATAATTTCGAACGTTTCGTTTGGATCATTTTTAGAAGAAAGAATCCGACTCCACCATGGAATTAAGACCCACGACGTAATCAAATCACGAAGATTTATTACGAGTTGATCGGGAAAAGTTGCAAAATTACAACCAGACCTTGTTTCATTTTAATGTTAATGTACTCGTGTTGCTTCTATTTTTATTTTTTGTCCGCACGCTTATAAAAACTGATTTGGACTAGATGCGCCCAAACGAATAACGGCTGTATAGGTACCGTACACCCATTTACCAAGTGCATAGACAATTTGTCCACGCCGACGTTTGGAAATCGACTCGAACACGGTCAGGACCGGATTATGATCAAAATATGAGAGGAGCAATTACTTGTAGTGATATTTTGTTTGTAATAAATATTAATTAAAATAAGTTTAATTTATTTGTGTACCAATCATTGAAAATTATAATAAAATGTTTATTTATTCGATGAAATGAAATTGGCAGCGCATTATGGCCTCTTTCGACTTGCAGCACAGGGCTATAGCCCCCCCTTCCCTTGATCTAGCCCTGACAAGGGTCGTGTAATATTATCCGATTCAAGGCGGTATCATAACATGTACGATGTTCAATCGGGCGCGCTTTTAATCGGACTTATCCCGCGCGACACCCGCAACCGTCGGGCCAGGTAAGCGGCACACGCATAAGCACAACTAGGGGTGCATAATAGGGTTTTTAGCACCCCCGATTTCAAATGTAGCACTCATGTTTATTTTTCTTCAGATCTATATAATCTATGGTAATTACAATTAAATACCATTTAATTTTATTTTCAACAATTTCAGCACACCCAATATTTGGGCTCTAGTTGCGCCCATGGTGCCACATAACACAACGAAACGAGCATTTATCACCTCAAATGGATTATCATTAGGTGGTGAAACACACGATCATTCGTAATGTTGCCCTGTTTGTTTTGTAACTGCAACACGTCTCTCGAGACGTTTAATCGCGTGGGTAGGCTTAAGCAGCGTCGACCATGACTTACGGACAATCGAACCGTTCTGCTCTCCACTCGTCCATCGTACGACACATCCGTTACTTTTGTGTTCGTTCGATCCATTTAAGATAACTCTTATTCGATAACGCTTCTGATTTCGAGTCTTTGTTCAGCTCTTTTAATCATAGTCGATGTTGTACGATCGATAAAGTTACGACGGTAATTGCTTGGTTAATGTTCGCCTCTGCGGAGTGCTCCGACATGGAGTTGGGTAAAAAGAAGTTCGGACGGCCCATCAAAATCAACGTTGTTGCGCTGACACCGCTGTTCGAAAATGCTGTAGAAACGGATTTGTTCAAAACGAGCCCGACCGAAAGCGAAAGCGGAAAACAATGAATTCCGTCCCCGGTATCCGTCTACGTGACTGTAAAACGTCCCGTCAACATCCTTTAACGCGTATTACCTATGCGGCTTGTTTTTATAACGCACGTACTGCGCCTTGTGTCTTTGGAACATTAGTGAAAATCGACGAAACAAGTAAAAATGTTACCAATAAAATTAGCAAAAACAACCAATGTGTGATCTACCAATAAATGGTTATCTACGATATAGTGTTGTTGGTAGAACGTGTGATCTACTGATAACAGATACCTATATTTTACACCAGGGATGGCCAACCCACGGTCCACCTTGGAAAGTTTGCGGCCCGTGAGATTTATCAAACATTTACAAAAAAACAATTTATTTTTATCCCAATAAAATATTCTGGAATGCCCGCACAACGCGGAATCCATATTATTAACAACGTAATCGTAACAAACTGTTTGATTTATTAACAAAATCTTTGTTCCCTAATATTGTCGATGAACCATGTCATGCGAGTGTTTATAAAAACAGTGAATTACATTCGATCACATGCGCTTCCGCTCCGACAATTTAAAAACGAAAAAAAGAGTTCTTGAAAGAATTGGATTTAGAATACGATGATAAAAACAATGATAATTCATTTTGTCTATTTCAAATAATTAATACACCAAAACTTATTTCGTAATAATAATTAATCCTGTTTAAAATGTTTACTCTACATTTTTTTTGTATTGGGACAACATACTAATATAATTTTATATGTGGCCCGCGGAACCGTAATGTATATCCAAAGTGGCCCGCAAGATCTTTTGGGTTGGCCACCCCAGTTTTACACTATAGTGCTGAAATAAATGAAATTATCGATAGGATATGTATTTTATGACTGTATTGTATTTTTAAAATATAATTTTAACATTCAGTTACCGTTTTGTGGATCCAAATACTGGAGGTCATACTCAAACAATGGAATCATTGTGGAAGTTAGTCAATTCCAAGTGTAATATAAAAGTTAACGGTGCATCTCCACCATTAGACCGCCAACTTAAAGAAGAATGGTGGTGGTCATGCTACCCGACACAAACTTAAATATTTGATGACTTTTACAGTCTGAATGCAACATTATAATAAGGACATAGACAATCACAAGTTAATCAGACATTAGACCATCCATTTATCGGTAGATCACACACTGAACCAGTCATTAATCGGTAGATCGCATATTGGACCAGCCGTTTAGCGGTAGATCACATATTGGACCGGTCTCAAAACGAGTATCGTAAACCGCTCGTAGATTTTTAGCAATACGTTCGACGTCGACGGGAATGTGTGTTGGATAAGGATCAAACATCTTGTTTTCGGTAATAACGCGATGCCGACGCGCGGTTCGAATTATGCATAATGTTCTTAATCGCGTGTTACACCACGGTCACGTTTACGCGCCCATAATTTATGGATACGCATTATTTCTTGCCGAGTGGTATCCGATACGTGTCTGTGGTGACCGTACGAATGTTGCAAACGGTTCACTTTTGCAGTTGATCCAACGAAAATGCGTCCGGTAACGGTACGCACGGATCTCGGATCGAACGAAACGATTTCTCGTTCGCCGCGTAACCGTTGAACATAGACGTTATCATTCTAAATGCAAATAATCACACAATACGGCGTTCGTCGTCCCAAGGGTAATCGTTTCGTAATGATTTGAATAAAAATAAAATGAACATCGTAGTGCTGTGTACCTACGCAGTACACGTTACCGGTCGCGTCGAAATTATATAAAACCGGTGAGCAAAACCGTAAGTGTTATTACTGGTAAAAACAAAATTTTAATTAATTTCAATACAAGGCGAGCTGCAGACGTTTCCCCTTGACCAAGAATGCGAATCGATCAATAACGGTTTTCGGGAAATATTAATCTTCGTACGACATTTGCATTAATATGTTTTCAAACGCTTTAAACGAAACGTAAGCTACTTGACTTTTTCAAGGTTTTTTTTTTCGAAAAAAAAAAAACGTGAATAATAATATAACAATCGTAAACGTGTGCATTGGAACGGCAACAACAGTACGATATATCACGGGTTTAGTACGGGTGTGCTGGGTTTTCCATGTGTTGCTCCTGACAAATAACTATTTTGACGGACCTCAGAGTTGACGTGATCACTCTCACAGTTATTATTAATAATAACTTATTGCGTATAACAAGCATTAGGTTTCGGGCGCATGCCGTTTGATCCTTCCTCGATGACGTTCACTTATTCGCCAAAGTCTGCGGACCCAAGTCGTTTCGATTATTACGTTCCGCGGTCAGCCCGACTGAGATTGTGAACGAACACGATTAGAAATTAATTAAAAATCTGATCGATGAGCGTTACAAGTCGCGCGCGTAATATTTAATTTGTCGACCAGTGTACTAGTGTTGGCGAAAGCCGCCTTCATCGTTCCGTCGACGCAGCAGCACGGTCCACGATCGTTCTTATTTTTGGGATCACGTACGATAGTAATAATGATAATAATAACGAAACAGGACTGCGGCTCGAAGACACTGGAAATATGGATATAAAAAAAAACATTCAATCCGGTCGATTGCGATAGTGATTATCATTTATTGTTATTATTATCGCGATAATTTCAATCGCATCCGAATCGGTCTCTTCCTGGTTGCGGTTCGTGGTAATTATTTGTTTCGATTTACACATTATGATCCGTTCACCGCGGATGGATCGTGTAGAACGATGTGCGAGGTAATAACGCTGCTCACGTTTTTTCGTTCCCAACGTGAGGGACCGTTGCTGCCTTTCGAGCCGTCGGACCGAAATATAATACGACGAAATATTGTGTTCGGTAGGTCTAAATTAACTAACCATCTAATTATAGAATGTACTGTAACTCCCTACACCTCTACAAGTTCAGCTTAAGGGTGTAGGTCATTGTTATTATTTAGTTAATACTATTTTTGTTTTGTATTTTCCAAACAATGAAAAAATCTCTAAATTCAAATTAACCGTTCAATATAAATCGTCCCGCAATAGATCACCACCGTACATTATTGTTTATTATTATTGCGTGGTCACAAAACCATTATAGTCCGATCTCGTTTTTTACCGACTAATCCGTCCCATCTGATGTGGTGTCGTTATTCTTACATCGCCGCTAGAACTCGTTCTTCAATCTGTGCCTGTTTGCACTTTCGTTGTCCTTGATAAATCCCTTTTTTTTTTCCTTTCTCTTTTAATATTCAATTAACACAATGATATCGTGTTGATCATAAATAATCTTATTCAGACATTATTCTCCATTATCCTGGAAACGTTTTAGTGACAGACGAATAATGCGTTTCGAAATTAAATATACGTAAAAGCCCTGACAAACGCACATATTTCGATAACGCGTGACGGTCGAAAAATGTAATCGCTACGACATTTACAAATTATATTTAACAGATTATAGCTAGTGTAGGTATATTCTATTTGTACACATAAGGGATTGCTCTGTTACCGGAAAAGACGAAAATTCAAGAATTGTCAGTATATCCTAGTCATTGTTGACAATGACTGGAAAGGTTAGGCAATGTTGGATGTTTCGTTGTTTTATCAACATTTCCGTATTATATTAGGCAATGTTATAAATCCGCATTCAAACAAATATCAACACCGCTTTATCGGTGATTGATCTGATTATGGAACATTCAAGTCTTCATGAAATATATATTAATTTTAAATGACGAACATTTTTTTAAATTTTTTGTGGTGTTACAAACGGAGCCCTAGGTAAACCATTGCGGAGCACCAAAGGCTTCGCGAAGCACAGTTTGGGTACCGCTGTACTAGATTATATAATTTCAAGTGTCATAGTAATTTACCACGTAACAATAAAGATTAAGATTATAATTTATCTTAAATAGCTAATAAATATTAAAATATATTAAATTAATTTTTAATGTTATTATCAATGCCTTTTTTTATTAGGAATTGTTATCAATGACTAGGTATTGACATTAATTTCTTACTAAATCAGGCATTATTGTTATTGACTAATCATTGTCAACATGGACTGATTGTCATCTTTTCCGGTAACAGCTCCACATCGGTAACACAGAATCTTCGACAATTTGAAAAATGTCAAGTCTTACGAAATTTTTTTATTACCACAATACTGTTTATACTTATTTAACGAATTTTAAGCTCATACGGTTTAGTAAAATTTGGTTTACTCGATTATTTATTGCTTGTACAACTTGATTTCGACACTTCTTAATTACTTAGTCAAATAATTATCGAAAGCGTTAAAATATGATATTCATTTTCCAAACGTATAACGTAAGACGACTCGTTACACACGTATCAAAGATTAATATTGAATTTTGTATTGTTCATCGAAGAATAACAGTCTTGTTGATTTTAAATTTATATTATTATTTTAAACGCTTATTTACATGTGAATACGGGTATAGTGCTATAAACAGTATTTTATTTTGACAAGTTATGATATAAATACATTTTCATTGAATCTTATACATTACTTTTTCAAATTTTTTTTTCTTTTTTTTTTTAGCTAAGATACCTCAAAAGCTTGACAGAACGAATCTCTTTGTAGAAATTTCCATTGAAATCCAAAACTTTTGGGTATATACAAATACGTATAGAATCCGATATTGTTGTATACTCTTTTTTCATGGTAAAAAATAATAATATAAACAAAATTAAGGATTTAAAGAGTATTCGCTAAGAAGCGATATGGTAAGTTTTTCAATGATTCAGTATTTTTGTCAATTTTGTGTGTTTTATAAAATAGATAATTTTAATATTTATATTGACAAATCATCAACCGTTCTTGGTAAAAAAATATACACAATTCGAATATTAACAAGTTAACTGGTGACAAAACGTGTAATTTGTATTCAATAAAATTAAATTCAAACAAACATTAAACGTAGGATGATTATACACAATCCAATTATTGATTTATACACATAAGAAAAACATTTATTTTTTTTTTTGATAAATATATTCTAAAACCTCAAATGTCAAGGTTATCGTATTATTGAAATACTTTTGGCAAGATAAGGTATACAGTTTTCAATACCAAAACTCTATTTTAGTTCATCCAAACGTGACATTGTAAGGTTCTCGTTTTACAATATTTGGAATAAATTACTTTTAGAAAAAATATAACAAAGGAATAAAAAACATCACTTGTGTTAAAATTGAATTTTCAGAATGTATGTCTAAATGACAGACAAATTAGCAAAACCCATTAAAATTATATAGACACTTTTAATAATTATTATAAAATTTTTAAAAATGTATTCTGTTATGACCCAAAGAATATATTTTATTAATCTGTTGAAGTATAATTATTTTTACTATTTTATCTTGTTTTGCAGAATAATTAAAGCAATATATTTTATAATTAAAATAAAGCGACGTATAGAACAATTTTCATGATTATAAAACAGTATCATCATATTATTATTGCCATAAAATATTATATAATATTATTAAGTTTTATAAAAATGTCAATTAACAAAACCCCTTAAAAACACGTACACTTTTAAAAACGATAATGGCCAAATAAAATAAAAATAAAAATAGTTTTACAAGCAATTTAACGATGATTTATAAATGTTTTATTTCTAAATATATTTATATAAAATGCTTTTCAATCTTTTATCAGTCACTAAAATTATGCAGTTGTTGCACCATCATGTTAAATACAGTATGCGTATTGAATATGTTGATTATCTAATGGTATAATGCGTTTATCATATTATATATCAATATTATCTAAACAATAACCATATATCACGTTTTGAATAACTGTACAATAGCGTGTAATGTTTATTGGAATGCATTCCAAACAGAAGTAACCATTTTCGACCACAGCGGTAGGTATTTTCTTGACATATATTTTACCCGAGAAATGGTCGCACTTTGCTTTTACTTCGAGAATATTTCATTTCTCGAATACTTTGAAATAATCAATACTAGAGCACTTATTGGTCACCACCACGAATAACATGAACTATTCATTTTGATAATAATGATATAATTTCATATACGCACGAATCGCTCAACTAAAAACTAACAGATAAACGAGCTCGTATAAACGTCATAAGAGTGCACATACGTTCCAATGCAATACAGTCTTCACCCTAAGGGCATTAAATGGGCCGATCGTCGGAGGCTCCGAAAAATATAATTTATATTGTAACAATGTGGCGCAACCTATATGGACTAAATATTAAAAATAATGTTAGACAATATTCGACTCAAAATATAAATACGACGATTACTTATTTAGAAGTAGAAATGTAATTAACAACAAGTTATCGACATACAGGGACTATGGGGTACAAATTTATTTATTATTATTTTTCCGTGATAAATTAATATCGTTGATATTAAAGGCCCCTAAACTCTATATGCCCAAAAGCCTCTGAATAGCCAAATACGGATCTGTTCTTATGTTTAAATTTCGAACGAAAATATCTGGTCTACACAGCTCCATCGGTTTTATTCATCACAATGCGTTTACTTGTTGAAAATTAATTACATTGTCGTAAAGAATATTTCATATTATACTATTGGTACTACAACATTTTATTTCTATTCTTTTATCAAGTTTTTATAAACTATTAATCCGATAAAATTAATACCACACATGGACTGCAAAATAAAATACTTTTTTTTGTGGCGTACAATGATCATCGGCTTGTTTTATAATTATGATTTTACAACTGTCACTTATTACATTGAACATAAAATACATTTTATTTTTATTTTCTTTGTGTTGTTTTTAATTTTCTACAGTTCGTTTACTCCGCAGTTGGTTATATAATATGTAATCTACCGTCGTTTACACTTAAACTTAAACTAAAATAAAACTTAAACTTAGACTAAACTACAATATGTTTAACTTACACGTTCACGGTACACATAACATGTTTGGTCGCGCACAAAAAGAAGAGAAGGGTCACAACTTTCCCGTGATATCTTCTTTTGTCAAAACGATTACGTCCAAGTCTTACAGTGAATTATTATGAGACGTTTAGTGGCATCGTCTGTTATTGATGAATAATAATCGATAACACTGTACTGATATCGCAATGTACATAATATAGTTCTACAAGATCTCTCTTCAATAGTACCAAATACGTACCTAAGGTTCTCCACTTAAAATTTGATAGTGGATTCAGATGACCCAGTCTGGGTCAATATAATATTGAAAAACTGGCATTTTGTAGCTAGTATGCACTAACTAGTAGGTATCTAATTAAATATGAACATCATTGTACTTTGATCATTGATAGCCAAATAACTGTAGAAACAAATAGCATAAATATTTTGACCTTGGAAATAAATCGATATAATATTTTTGAGAGTGGTCTAGGTAGTAATTGATGGGATAGTGGTTAAAATTTGTATCCGTACCACCTACTAAAAATTAATTCGGTGCCACTGCCTTTTTTCTAGATTATTATTATAAACAAAACACTTCTCCTTCAGACGAAAAATAAATCCTTCGAATGATACTGCCTCAATTAGTAATATTTATGTGTCAAAAAAATATTAAAAAGCATTTGCAAACACTTTCGTTCAGCCGTTGAAGAAAACCTAATAATATTATATGAAAAACGGAAACAATGTAGGTAAAACATGTACATTTTTTCATTTTGACAACGAATTATTTCATATTATTTAAAAATGCTTTGTCTACAGTTAAGTGCATATCATATATATAGTTTGTTGTATTGTTTTATCTGAGAATATTTAGTGACAAATTAAGAACATATTATGAATAGTATTTATAATTTATAATTGCTTAAATTCAATCAACATTTTGCGAAAACTAATATTTTATAAACAAACTCCTGTATTGATTCTATTAATTTTTTGAGTTGATGAATGAGGTCAGTGAATTATATGCATTTCTGTAATAACCAAAGTATAAAAACTTCACAGGTGTTTTAATGTTTCACTAAAGCACTACCGAATTAACGGAATATTGACCATTAAGAAATATAATTTGATTATCGTCTACCAAAACCGTGCTACGAATGTTGTACAAATAAGAGTATTAAAACTAAAACGAGTTGAAGAGATTGCGAAACATATTATAGACATATTTTGTATTTTTGGTGCTCCAATGATATAGACATGTGATGTAAAAGATGTAATTTATTTTTAAAATCAATTTTTATGATAATTATTATTATTTAAATTAATTTATGTTATGATATTATTAATTAAAATACTCAAAAATACTTAACTCTTGATACTATAATCTAAATTATATTATATTATGTGGCTATTTATCAAGTCTAATCATCGGATATTATGTATCTAATATTTTATAACTTTTCAGAGCATGGTTAAGTTCCAATAGACCTTAGTATAAAAACACTACAACATCAAGCTGAAGAAATTAAGTTTAGATCAATTAATTATTTTTCACCTGCCAGCATCGGTGATACGGTTCGAATAACCATACCAGATGTAGATTAAAGTAGAGGAGATCCACGAAATATTCTGTTTACAGTAGTATCATTGAAAGATGGAGAATACTATAAGGTATGTAATTATGAAGGAACTATAAAACAACATAATACTAAGTCTTAATTTGATGTTTGTCCTGAGTCATTCATTAAAGGAGGTGTCAAATATAAAAAATCGTTAAGAGAAATCGCAAAAAATATGTCATTGTTAAGTGGTCAGGGTTATCAACGTTATGCATGTAAATCAAATTGCAAAATAAATAAATGTAAATGCAAAGCATCTGGCATTTTATGTAATTTTAAATGTCATCAAAGTTTACCATGTTTAAATAAATATAAAAATAAATATTATCTATTAAATAGAATTAATAATATTTATTAGAAATAAATTTAATATTGCAATTTAATTGCATTTTTAATAACTTATATCAATTAATTTTATTGAAATAAAATATATATTATGAATTTATTAATAATATTTCACATTAAATAAAATTAAATTATGTCTTAAGTTACTTTAGTCGGATAATGTCAAAATAATGCAATTTCCTAATGGTTTTTGTTCACGGCTGAAGTCCGAAATTGAATAACATCATGTTATCCGGATAATATGCACATAAGCTAAATTCTAACTTCAGCCGTAACAAAAATATGTATTATAACAGTGTTTTAAATTTGTGAGCCTTAAATATCAATGTAAGTTGTAATCTTATAATACAACCATGGATTGAATCAAAGCTGAATACTGAAAAAAAAAATTATTTTCTCTACTAACAGATGTCATTATACACGAACATGACTTAGCCATCGAACGAACAATCAACATCAGACCAGTCGTAATATTTATTGAATGAGTTCAAATAAATATGAAAAGAAATTTGTATGTCAGTTTTTTTATTTAAAAAATTGTTTGTAAATTATTTTTTGAACAGATAATTAATTTTTATTTCATTTTTATAGCGGAGACTGCATACCATAAATTATAATACGTTTTGGTGCATATTTCGTGGTATTTTAAAAAGCTCACGGCGCTACAACAAAAACAAGAAAACCGTAATATTATAAATAAGAAAAATGTTTACATTATAATGAACCATTCTACGTTCATATAGGAGTATATATAAATAGTTTCATATTTATGATCCGTATTTAAAATAATTTCAACTTCTATGGAGAAATTTAGCGAAATTGATTTTCGAATGCTAACAAAAGTCAATTTTATCATTGTTGACCAAATTGACTAATTATGGAAACTAAAATGAATTAGTGAACTGACTGATGAAGTATGCATATAGCAAACTAAGTAATACTCACTGTAGAAAATAGGTATTGTTATTATATTAGCTTTCTAATATATTTAGTATAAAATAAATATTACTACGTATTGTAAATCGAATATAAATGTTATCGATTTATAATCATAAAAATAAATTAACATTATTTTCCGATACTTCCTATCAGTGGCGTGGCAAACTCAACAATTTTCAGAGGCAAGTGCATTTTGTAGATATCCACCCACAAGGCCGTATCCTGGGGGGTTCAGGGTATCTGGACCCCCCCCCACTCCCGAATTTTTTTCAATATTTTACGAATGTTTAAAATACTTATTTATTTTTAATACTAACATAAATATTTTCAGTAAAAAATGACTTATACTCCAATTAATCATTGACTGCTTTAAATTTTATAACTATCATATGAAAATAATTTTAATAAAAGAAGAGAAAATATTTTTCTGTTTGATTTTTAACCAAATATCAAAGTTAAAATCTTAATTCAATAAAATTACAATATACATGTTTTGGACCTCTTCCGAAGAAAATTTTTAGAAACGGTCTTGCCCACCCACCCCCCGAAAAACTGAGAGGTAACCGCCTCTCGATTACCCATACCGCCACGCCACTGCTTCCCATTACTTCTGATTCCGACTAGAATTACAAAACTGATTTATATTAAAGATTTTCTTTTCATTGGATAAAAAAAAAAAAATTAAAAAAAAAAAAAACATTACTTCATTATTTCTAATGTATCAACAATATTTGTTTAAATATTTGTTAAATCACCGACTGATAATAATGCACGCTTATCGAAAAACGTTTCGGCTCCAAATACTCGCCCCATAACGTTTCCACGAAACGGTCCGTTTTATTCGAAACGTTTAATCGAAACGGTTTTAACGTTACAATACAACATGAAACGGCGTTTGTTTTAATTTCATATTCTTTGCATTCGCAATACGAATCGGTTATTCATTAGTGTTTCATATTCGGTAGTTGTACGCACATTATGTCGTACATCACGGTTTTTTCGAACGTTCAGAAATCGTTTTTTGTCAGAACGCGAGCGTGCGTGCTCAGCCGAAACTAGCGTTCCGCGTTAAATATTATTTAAATTCATATTGTAATCCAATACACGTGCTGCAAGAGGTGGCTCGCCCGGACGTGTGTACGTAAAACCCAAACGACCGACCCCTTGCCAATGCCGGGGTTAATTAGTAATTTTCACGGTGTTCGCGTAACTACACGGTTTCAAAACGTACACGCGACTTGTCTTCGCAAACAGGGTTCGGATACTTAGTGCTTACGTTTCATATTCATCTCACGTCATTGGAATAATAATAATTTTAATAATAATAATATGATTGTTAGTCGTTATTGTTATCACCGGTGTGCGGCGATAACGGAAATGAGTAAATTAATTATTTGTATTATCGATAACGGATAGGTAAATCAAACGAGGAGACAGAAAAAATGTCGTTTCCGTTGAGTCGCATCATTACGCGTTATCTAGATTGTTTTATTATATATTTTTATTTTTTTTTTACTTCTACCATCAGAGTCTCGTTTCAATTAAAAAGCAAACAATCGTATTCCAATGTCACTCGAGTGCTCGCACCGTAATTATTGAAGCATTACGTTATTGTATCACGTACCTACTTACACGTGTAACGTATTATTTACATTTTAATATTATAAAACATGCCTTTTTGAAGCGTAAACAGATAATACCCAATTAAGCTTATTCACATCGTATCCATTACACAGCGTTGGTATGTCGTGTACGATAATACTTTTGTAAAGAAACAAAAAATACGAGTTTCGGTAAAACGAAACTTCGTAAAATCAACCCTGGTTTTATAGTGTGTTATTTTTTTAATTTCATTTGATCCCTTACTTACGAGTCAAAATATATAATTTCTGTGCTCGCTGGATAGGCAACTAAAAAATCTGTTCATAGCAAATGATGAACTGGCGTTCGGGTTCGTTAATATTTAAAACTATGATTTTTTTTTTATGTACTGTTTTAGAAAACTGCTGTTTTTTATTCAATAACGCCCTATTTAATTAACTGTTATAATATAAGAGAGAAAGATAGAGAGTGAGTATAAAATCATCACGTTCAATTTAAGTATCGTAAATAAACTCTGCAGTATATAACACCAATTGAATTAACCGTATAAAAATCGTATTTTAATATTTATCAAAAATCAAAATCCAAACAATTAAATCAAACTAATGTATACATTTTTGATACAATTTATTATGGATAACATAAACTTCTCATTTTGAAAATAAGTAAATAATTATATGTACATAATATATATGCAAGCATAATATATCGTTCAATGTTGCACAATTTAATGTTTTATATCGGATTCATAAACGATTAATTAAAGAAAAAAAATAGTAGTCAAACTTTTACACGGCTGTTGTGCGACATCAATTGCATATAATAATCAGATATTCTTTACTTATTTCCAATGGATCTTATAATTGTGATAATTGCCAATAATAGTAAGTATGAGTTCATCTATCATAAAATTAAATAATCTTTCATCATTTCAAATCCCAGAGAAAAAATTATTAGAGAAACATTCAGCACATATATATTATTAAAAAATATATTGTAAGCCTAACTTTCTATTTTGAGGCATCGGAAGTATACATCGAATCAAACTTTACATTGCTATCTATCAAAATATTTTCCATGTAAAAAAATCGAGTGACTAGTTAAAAATATTATAATTCTGTTGCTGAAATGTATAAGTAATGATCATTTTTTTTTTTTTTTTTGGTCAGACGCACATCCGTTACATTTCCAAACATGTTACGTCGTTAATTTAATTTTATTCTTACTGTATTTGTAGGTGGGTTAGCATCGTGATAAATCGACATAATTTTATTTTGAGAGACTAATATTATAAGAGGTAATGTATATTACTCGAGTTCACCGCAACAGAGAACAAAGATGAAATGGCGTAATAGAAGTAGAACCATAGAGACTATACCATTGTGGGCCATGAATAGGTACTCCAATGGTCCAATGCAATAAATAATACGTACATTGAGTGGTGCAGTTTATTTTGAAAGCTATTGAACAAACTAACAATATATCTTAAATACATATTTGAAGAAACAAAGAACCAATAAATATTACAGGCAAAATTTAATTGTTATTCGACTAAGCTTTTAAAGGTAAGATCTTCATTGTTTTAGTCCTGAGGTATTTAAGTAACGACAATTTATTTTTTTTTACACTGCTGAGCATCAAAATGTAAAATACTTAACCTTCATGCTTTTAAGGGAGAAATGTATCCGAGCTCACTATAACCGTGAAAACATTGTCGTTTTACTGGGGAACAATTGATTTATAAGAAGAATAAGTAAATAAATAATAATACTCGTTAGTTTATGTTTATTATATTTATATATTTATTAGTTTATTATGTTCATCTGTTATAGAATATTTAAAACAGACCAAACCATATACATATTAAATACGTATAATATACACATTTTATTACATTCCATAATATTACTTTAAGTAATATTAATAATGTTGATTAATGTTGCTTCAGGTTATTAATAGTATTAATAATAGTAACAATATTATATCACAAATAGAACATTGCGAATAATCCTTATGTTAATAATATTATTGTTTTGGCAATATTTAGGCAAGTCTCTTGTCAGATGTAAAGAAAATGGTTAAATATTTGTTCCGTATAACATTAATAACTAAATAAGCTATTATGATTGTTTACAATAGTTATGAAAATATGTTATAAATGAAATATTTTATTATTTTAATTTTGTCGTTGCAACGAAAAAATATCAAAATGACTATAATTTATAACTTTACCGAAATCACTCAATAAGAAAATCAAAATATAGCGGAAACTGTCCAAAATCAACGCCAAATAAAAGTAAATCGGTTCTGAAATAAAAGAAAAAGATAGCCGTCCCAATTACAATCTAAAGTGAATAATAAATTACATGATAAAAAATCTTACTAAAATTGTATTATTAGTGGAATTCGGTTCAATTTTCTTCTTGCATGAGTTTTCTAGAAATATTTAAATGTATTATTGATATATAATTTAATTATTATTAACCTTAGATAAAACTTGAAAACAGAAAAATTATAACTGGTCAATAGAAGGCACGTTACAGAAAATCTTGAAATTATATTCATAACGTAGGGTTAAGAAATATTTTCAAATATTTTATTTCTTAGCGACGTTTCACTAGTTATCGTGCCGTCGCATCCCGTATGTCAACGATTCAGATAGAGAATTGAGTATTTAATTTTATTACATAATGTGGAGCTGAGCCCATGATCACTATATTATAAGCGACAAACAATTATTCCGTTTAACATATGTATATTATATATTTTTTTTAAAATACTACGGACTAGGATGCAATACAATTTTATTAACGAAAAATAATGTAATAATGTAATACCATCAAAGGACCATCAGGTGTTTACATCTAAATAATCGTATACTTCAAACACTCACACTTACGTACATGCATGTTAAGTTGTCTACAAATATTTCTTGAAAAGCTTTATTCTGTTGAACATAATATAATAATATATAGGGAACGGATTTATATGTAATAAAAATACAGAAATATGTACATATATATGTAAGTATAATTTATAAAATATGTGCTAAAAACATCGAAATATGTGGGGAAAAAATAATTTAAAAAAAAAGTGATTATTATTATTAAATTATCAAAAAGATTTGTTGCATTGAATTATTACAATATCTTGTAAATTATCAAATGTTAAATGTTTCCTATTAGGTATCAAAATATTTTTAAAGCGGCTAAATTATCGTTTCATATCAACCGATGTATTAAAAGCATATTTCAAGTGCATACTATCAGAAGGCGATAATTCCAAATTTTTAAAAGGTTGTCTGCCATTCATTATGTCATTGATTGTTTTAAAATCAATATTGCCTGGAATTTTTTTCTGTAACAGCATGAATTTTCTTTTTTACGACATCTATTGGTCCGCTTACGAGTTTTAATCGCTGATTCAACAATTTGCATGCTATCATTTGGGGAAATATTTTATATTAATAATTTTGTTAAATTATTTTTAATTAAAATTAAATTATTTTCAATGTTTCATTTTGCATAATATTTTGATCTTTGCCAATATAGATAAAAGTTTCTGGATATAATTTTGAAATAGTTTCTTGTATTTTCGTACGAAGAAGACGTATGAATGATGAAATGATAAAAATATGTTTAAAAATATTTAAAAATTAGTAAAATATATAAAAATATGTAATTATACCAAAATATGTAAAACTATGTAAAATAAAAGTATCATAATTTTAATAGGAATGATTTAAATCATAAACATTTCTTATCGAATCTTAAATACCTCGTTTTAATAAAAATATGCATTTACATATAAATCCGTTCCCTAATAATATATATATATATTATATATAATTCACTGGATTGAAATATAATTTATTATGTTCACACGTGCATTTTCACTCTAAACATTGTTTTTAAAAAGTATGAAATATCTCGTTTAGTTACATATTATTCGATATATTAAGAATATAATATTCGTGTTTAGCATTTAAAATTATATTTATAGCTCGAATTGTAAATTAGTATACTTAATTAAATAAAACTGAAGGAAATCAGATTAACTTTGAAGACAGTTGAGTCGACAATTCGGTTTTGTAAATTATAAAACGCTTATTCTCGTTTATTTGACAAAATAAATCCCTATCAATAGGATTTGCCGTCGTAGATAGTATTAAGTTAACTATAGTGCGTTTTAAAACAACCGCGCCTCTTAGCGTTTTTTATTTCAAAAACTAGAGCTTATTAATGCGCGATAAATTTAAAATGAGTAACGAATATTTTACTCATTTTTAAATTATATATTCATAAATCAATATAATCAATGAATCATATTTCATGTTACACTTAATTATTTTTAAACAACTTAAAACTAAAAAAATATGTAAAAAAAATTGAAATGTATCTTTACTAAGAAATATTTACATATACAATATATTTCATACATATTTTTAGTAATCGCCCTCATTTTCACTTTCACTACTCTCGTCTGAATTAACTGTCACGATTATTGATTCCAATATTTCATCACATAAGCCCTCTTTGACATAATCATCGTCTTGCAGTAGATCACAATGTGCCACACACCTCTTCCAGTCTTCAACTGTCACGGAATCCAATGCGTTATGAGCCAATTTTTTCAACTTCCACGATTTTGAAGCACATATTTTCTTCAGCGATTTTTTTCTTCCTGCGCCCAAATGAGCTTGATGGGGTTACATTGGCAGTGATATGGTGGCAGCCGTACGACTTCATTACCCATTGACAATGCAATCTCATTCAGCTCATATTTTTTTTCTGTGGTATCATTTTTTTGACACGCTCTGGTAACTACGCTAAAATGTCCAGTGGTGAAAACTGAACTCCTATTTCTTGAAGCCACTTTTGAACATTAATTTTTTTTTTTTCATTACTCTGGGTATTTGTCAACAAGAATAGAGTTGTATGACGCATTGTTCATGACAATGACACATGACCCCTCCAAATTGTTGATCATTTATATGAACCAGTCTTTAAATACAATAGAGTTCTTTTAAGAGTGATAGTCTTCAGGTGAACCCGATTTACACAGTAATACTAATTTTAAATTATTCAAAAACTCAAATGAACTCGAACCAGCATTCCAAATAATAATCCGACCACACTTGCCTGTAGATATTTTGAATCCTTCTTTACCTTCCGAATCTTTCCATATGTAATTCCGTGAACGATTTTGGTTCACTCACGCCTCGTCTATATAGTCTATATAGACAACGGGTCAAGCATCATTGTTTTTACGAAGATTAACCATTTGTCTCAAAAACCGTACTCGCATAGCGACAATATCGTTTCTCTCAATCAGAAATCGTCGGCCGTCATTACATTTTTTTGTATTTCAATTTCAATGACTTCAAAATTCTCCACATCAACGTTTTAGAACCTTTGTAGTCAGTTTTTTCTTATGATTCAGACCAGTAGTATCGATTCGCAGTTGTTGTGAAAAATACTATTGTACTAGTTGTGAATCCTATAAAATACGTTTAAAATCAATTTTTATGGTATTATAAATTATATTTCATTCGTAAATTAAAAAATATTGAATGCGTTGCTGAGGATTATCATTTTTCGATCTACTGACAAGCTGATTCTATCACACAGTTCCATTGTGATAAGTCATCGACCTTTTACCATAATAATTGATATTGATTCTATAAAATATTCACTATAACCGACTTGAATATTATTTTCGATTTCAAACTTTTTCTTGCTGGTTTGATCAATGCTATTTTCCTATTTAAAAGTATTTCTAGAAACATTTATCTTTTTTCGACCACTTCCATAATGCTCGTATTGTCATTTGCCATTCTTCTCACGAACAAACATCGTGCGATACTATTTTTTGTAGTCCACAGTATTTCCTTGAATATTTACATTTTTTACCGTTGTCATACACTGCACGGTATAAATCAAATACTAAAAATAATACCAAAATAAATGCAATCATTAGATGTACATTTTAATATTTTTAATTACATAGCATCCATATCATTACGGTTACATAAAATATTAATTATTATAACCATGAGTAAATTATGTGCATAAAATTCTAAAATTTGGCATTGTGTATTAATTTATTACTAAACTATAAATATTCCATTAGCACGAAAAATGAAAAAACTATAGTTTCTACTTCAATAAACTAATAATCTACCTCTCTCTAATATTAAAGTAATAATTAGTAAGTAACTTTCACTACCTATTAATATATTTTTAACAGTAGTAATTTGAACTGTATTTTAAAACTTAATTATTCCACTGATTATAATATGAATTAATTTATAATTTATTACATTCGTTCTTTTTAAATTCTTGAAATGAAATATTTATTTATTTATTTTCGTAAGCAATTAGTCAATTACTTTTTCAAATACTAGTTATTTTCGTGGTTTTTAGAAGGATTGCAATTTGTTACATTTTTCATTATTACTTAATCAATGAACGTTTATTTAATTTTAGTATAGACAACATTTTTCGTATCATTTCGCATCATTAAAATTGGCTAGTCGAGTGTGGTCGGAATTAATATTCAATTACAATATATTTATAACTAGGATTCGGAAGTTTTTTCATTCTCAATTAATTTATTTTAAATAATGTTACATAACACGACGCTAATAACGCAGAAAATGTGCATCATATAAAACTCAATATTATTTTTCTTTGTTATTTATTGTTTATTATTGTCTATCATGAATTTAATGAAACTATTGATGATTCAATGCAATAACTTAACAGGTATTATACAACATATATTTATTTTGTATTTCACAAATAATGAAAATATATTTGTTTAACTATTTTTTCAGTTCAATAAAATCTCAAACGCCGACTGATTATGCACCATAATTTAGTTTTCAATAATACAATTTTTTTAAATTTAGGTTTTTAAAATTTACTAATTTACTTTTAATAAATAAATAAATATTTTTTTTTGCTTATTTCACATTTTTTCATGCATATTTTGCCTTTTTTTGTCTCCTATAACTTCCGAACCCTATTTATAAAAATACAGTTCTTGCAGTTTTTAGTTTATTTATTATTTTTCGAACTCATGTGGAACAATTGCAATTTCTACCAGTATGTTATGTGACGAATGTTATTTTTATTCTATATTACTGTTGTTCATGTGGAATAAAATAGTTACATAATAATATTTATAAAAATAACACGAATGATTAATTGGTTTCGTAACGACTGTTTTGTTAATGTTTGTTTTGTTTTCGTATATATATCATACAAAAATATGTACGTTTCCGTTAATCTGTTGAATCTCACGATTTACGAGTGATATAAATATGCGAACAATAAATTATGTTAAACTTCCTGGTCGAAATCTCTTCAAAGATCTAAGCAAACTTCGAAGTAATTTTCCGCGCACCGAGATTAGTCGTAAAGTACTACAATAACATTATAAACGCATTCATTATACGCGCAGCGTATGAAAAAAAAAAACGGGTTTCAGTTCGTTTATGACGTGTAATAAACGATAAAAATGATTTGTTTTCAACATAAATACGCAATAAATGTCTGGGCGAAAGGGTAACCACAACAGAAATCGTTTTGTGCGATCAAAATAACAAATAGCAAATATCGACCGTCAGGTATTAATGGTTACGGGGGGAATGAACGTCGCTGTGGTCA
This sequence comes from Sipha flava, assembly GCF_003268045.1. Taxonomy (NCBI): domain Eukaryota; kingdom Metazoa; phylum Arthropoda; class Insecta; order Hemiptera; family Aphididae; genus Sipha; species Sipha flava. The sequence continues at coordinate 20,713 of NW_020273630.1, read as the reverse complement.
ATTGTTTCGGGAAACAATAACATCACGCGAATGGTGTGCGAACCAAAACCGAACGAACGACAATTCGTTTACCTACGGGAGGAGAGGAAAACTGCACGAAATTGTAAATCACGTTATTAACAGTCGGCGTATTATCATTAGGCGAAAAATGTACGAATTAAAACCGGACTGTAGGAATAAAAATATTGACGTTGCCCGAACAAACGTTCGGACCACGCGCAGGGACTCAGGGGCGTATTTCGGTGGGGGGATGAGAGGATTCCAGGTCTCGACCCCCCCTCCCCGGTGAAATATAGGTTTAAAAGATATAAACGAATTACATATTATAAACATATTACAAATATGACATTAATTTATAACATGTGGTTGTAAATAACTCTTCATTTTTATTTATAACAATAATAAAATAATATAATTATTAATTCGTACCTCGCATGTTATTTTTTATTTTATTATAAAACCATTTATTTTATATAAAAATTTTAGACACCCTCTATAAAAATATTGAAAATATGTCACTGCAAAGACTCATCATCAGGGGGCCATTTTTAAATAGGATCGTCGCGTGCAACGGCACAAATCGCTAAAATCAGAAGGGTACGTGAGAGTTGTCAAAATCAGAATTAAATTTTATTACATGCTGGTAACACAAATAAGCTAGGTACTCAAAGGAAAAAAAACAAATTTTTACTTTGTAGTTATATATAAATTATACCGTTATATCAAAATGCATGGAGTGACCGTACTTGTAGGTAGAATTACAGTTTTATAAGCTATCATTACATTATTATTATTATTGTCTCTATATGGCTTACAAATATGCACGTTTGGAAAATTATTTCGATCTTCCCTAATTCTGCCTGTTCGAGTTGTAGGTTTAAGTATTTTAAGAGGAAAGGGTGCCAAAATGATTTTTGCAGTTGGCGCTGAAAGAACTTAAACCGACCTTAACCACTACTACTGTAAAAGCTCCGTGTGTTGATCAGTGGCGGCGCCAGAGTCGGACCAGGTAGGACAAATATTATCTTAGCTATATAGTAGAAAAATTACTTTTTTTTTTATAAAATTAGAAATAAAAATTATAAAAAATGTTTTTATTCATAAATTACATATAATATATTAACATAAGCATTCAGGGTAAATATTACAATTACCTTTAATATTTATAAGACAATATTTTAATAATAAATAATAATAATGTTTTTATAATTTTATAACACACGCATAGGGCTGCACATTTTTTTGAAATTTTAATTATTATCATTTGGTAGGACATACTTAATCAAATAAATCCAATCAGTAGATTAATGCAAAAACCGAATTGTGAGATATCCTTAGCTTTGAACATTTTAGAAACTTTATTGGAACATGTAGACAAGTAAAGGAACTAAGATCACAAGAATATTTTGAGAAAATCATTATAGATTTAACATCACTTAAAACGGAAATGGAAGTATAATCTGATTTTGAAAACTTATGAGATCGAACCTTACCACGACGTATTCGCAAACACTTTGATTACGAAAACAATGGTGAGCCAGTTATTGACCCAAAACAGCGATTAAAAATAAATGTTTTTTACTTTAACACTTGATGTAGCTTTGAATAATGTACATAACAAATTTGAACAGGTAAAAGAACATAATAACAATTTTTCGTTTCCTCACGGTATGAAAAAAAATGAAAAAATGTAACACACGAAGAACTATTAAAACATTGCAAAGACTTACACATTCTTCTTACTGACGGCGATTCAACAGATGTCAATGGAATCGAAATGATCCATGAATTAATATCAGTATTGAACATTTTAAAAATTTACCTCTCGAATGCACAAATCATAGGTACATCATCATAATAGACAAGTTGACGATCGGAGAAATCCGATTTAATGCGTTACTTGTTTCATTCGGGATCAATAACATAATTATAATCATAACAAATTGCCAATTTACGATACGGTGAGCGAAAAAAGAAATATCGATTTCAGCCGACAACGCCGCGGCGTGGTAATCATTTTACCTTGTAAGACGGAGTGGGCTTCGCGTCGAGTGTGCGGTTGTTCATGATGTGATGTTTTGAAAAATGTCACGTCGATCACCGCAAACGTATAATAATAATAATAATAATAATAATAATAATATAGACATATATGTATATTTATATATTTATATATTTATATACTCGTGTTGTATGTACAAATCGTTAGTCCGAACGCAATGACACCCACTCAGGGGTGTGATTTCAATGAAAAAACTGGGGTTGCTGAAGCTCTTCTATTTTTTTCGTGTTCCTTAATGGTTGTAAATACCCGTAACCCATACAATTCAATAGTTACTAAAATATTTGGTAAATATTTGAATAGAGGAAAAACACGATTGCTTACGTTTGTCATCGGCGATACCTTTTCATGCTACAGGATTTGGTACGATTTTACCTGATTTTTAACTACACGATTGCGTACAAAGTTTTAAGCGTCGATGCCAATTTTCATTCCGGTATTGGTGTTTATCACATATCTATACGAGTGAACTTGAGAATGTATATATATACTATACTTTGTGTTTTATAGCTTTTTTTTTTTTTAGCTATGTTTATTGTTAATGATATCAAATGCATCAGATATTCATTTCAAAACATAAAAGAACCTAAAATAATTCGAATAATACTTAAAGCAAATCAAATAAAAATTAAGAAATTATATTCTTACATTTTATTGCATAGAATGTTATTCGATATACATTTCTCCCAATCAGTTAATATTTTATTCAGCTTTATAGTAAAAATCTATACTTAAAACAGTTGTTATTTATTTTTTATTTTTTTATTTTTTATTTTTTTTAGTACAACTTTTAGAAGTATAATCCAGTAGGAAAATTACAATAAAAAAAGGGAATATTATACACGCAAGAATTCTAGAATAAACAAAAATATATGTATAGTTCATAGATAACTTTTTCTACATGATCCAATTGTATCAGCTTTGTTGAAATCTCATACTAAAATTGAAATGAACTTAAACGATGAAGTTAAATCTTTATTAAAAATTATATCTATATTTAATGATATAGGTTTTAATATATAAAAACTATGTAAAAAAAAAAAAAAACTATACTTTTAACTATATTTATTTCTAAATTCGATAGAAAACATATCTATATTTAATGATATGTTTTCTATCAAATTTAGAAATACTAAAGTAAATTACTGTTAACCAGTCATTTAGTTTTATTATTATCTATGGATTTTGAAATTGTATGTTAACAATAAAAATTTGAAATTCGCACCCCCTTAAAAAGTGTATATAATAATGGAAAAATTAGATTTAGCACCCAACAAATCTATTGGGGATAGTTTATTTCAGATTTTAAAGAAATAAAATGTTAATAGTATTAATATATACAAGCTCAAATGACGATTCCGATCGTGATGCAAACGAGCACGTTAAGGCGATTAGTTTTTAGTCGAATTTTTAAGCAAGTATTATTTAATTATATTAATTTCACGCGCAGACCTCTACGACGATCTAGCAGCCATATGGACATCGCGAACGAAATACAGTGTCGGCCCCATCAATCGAAGACTAAAACGTGGTCGTCCTCATGACGTCCTACATTGGATTATCTTCAATGATACAAATACTATTTGTAGATCGTTCATTGCTTGTAACACTATCTTAAATCTATAAACTGTATCGCTAATTTGTTAACCTAGTAATCTACTATATATATTATGTTAATATCTTTTTTATAAATAGCTAAACATTTTTGTACAAAAAAAAAAAAAACGAAATTCAGTCCGAAGGGACTCGGTGTGAAAATAATGTAAGGCCAAAGGAAATAACGTAGCGGACATTGTAGACATCCGAACGACGCAAAACCATTTCTGCCAGTAGATCAAAATAATAAATAAACGTGAGCGGGCCCAGAAGGAAAAATGTATTTTATCGTATTTTTTATCGTAATTTACTGTATACATTGATAAATCGTTTTTAAACGAATTACATAATCAAACAGAATTGATCGTGGCAATTTAATGCGATAAATCGGTTGATATTTCTGTTTTATCAATAGTTACGAAATTTTTTTTTCAAAATGAAATTGACGCGTTTGAGCAAGACATGACGCAGACGGTCCACCGGTGATTGAATTGCTGACCACCGGTGCGCACACCGTCATTGTTTTACGTTTATTTAATTTCTTTTCAGTACCATCGCGACACGCCTACAGTCTATAGCAACCGAAAAATGTGTTGTTTCGTTGCCCGTTGACAACGGGATCGGGTCCGGCGAGACCGTCGTCGCAAACGGCTCACAACCCATTTGCACTTCATCAAAGAAACTGAACAATAGAAAAAAGAAATATCATATTTCAATATTCTTTCGTTACAAACATCATGTCACGTTTTTCGACTCTGTCGTCGCAGCCTTCAACGCAGCCGTCATTGCCATCGTCGTATTCCTTCGAGCTGTCTGATGTGTCACGGGTGGACCCAGAGCGCTTCAGGAAACACAAGTGGCTGTGGGCCGTGTACGTGCGCGGTCGAAAAGACTGGTCTCGTCCGGACGTTTCGCTGCCGCCGTCTCGTCCGGCCGATTCGCGTCCCGCCGCGGGAGGGCCGACTCGTGCCAGCCGCGTCGGCCGGAAGGCGCATCGGTCAAGTCCTTTATCGAAAACATATCGATATACACCGATGTCGCCTTCCTACTCGCCGCCACGTACACCGTCCCCGCACACCGCGTCCGGCGCATCCGCCCTGGTACGTGTGCGATTTGGACATGGAATTATTTCTGAAACCTGCGAACAATTGTTCGGACTTAGAATTATTTTTTTACGAATAATTGTTTGGACTTAACTATTTTTAAACACAATAATTTGGGCTTTGTATTTTATTCTTTTTTTTATAAATAATAGTTTCGATTTTAAATAATTTTTACACATCATTTTATTTGAACTTGGAACTATTTTTACACACAATAATTCAGACTTGGATATTTTTTGTCTACAAATAATTATTTGAACTTTGAAATATTTAAAAAAACAACAATTTGTACTTGGTTTAAATTAAAACTGATATTTTAATGTTAGCAACCTCAGTTATTTATTAAATAATTTATATAATTTCTATTTTGTTATTTGCAGACACATCAGTCAGTTATTGAGATCAGCGACGATGAGGCCATACCTATGTCCCGGGTAAATTTTATACTACTGTTGAATCGGTCTATTTCTAATTATATTTCTAATTCTATTTTAATAATTTTTCTACACTTGATTTTCTGGTGTTTGAAAATGATAAAATGTTTCTTCATATTATATAATAGAAATTATTATTAAATCATTATTATGTTTATAGAGAATGCGTTTTGAAGGCTTGACGACGACAGAGATCGTTAAGATTGTTATGGCGAGGAAGAACAAAAAAATAAAATTGTAATTTTTTTTCATGTTTGCCATGTTTTTTTTTTGTTTGTTTGTTTTTTTCATGTTCATTTTTTTTTTTTTTTTTTTTTTTTTTTTTTTTTTTTTTTTTTTTTTTTTTTTTTTAATTTTTTTTTTTTTTTTTTATAACATTTTGTATGTTATATTTTATAAATTTAATAAATGCATAAATAGAAAACAATTACTGAATATTTTTCATTTTATATATTAATAATTAATTTGTTACTTTTCATGGATATACTCGTGTGTAAAAGCTATAAAGTTACAGCTCGTATGCAATCGTGTTCTACTCTTTGAATATATCTAAATTTGAATTGTTCATTTTGATTTTATATTTTTATTGCGCGTATAACGAATTACTCGGCTGTAAACACAAATGTTTCATCACATGATATATTTTAGATTCTGAGTGAAATGAAGGATATTATGTTTTTATAATGATATTTGTATTTTATTTTTTTAACACTTTCGGATAGAAATATTGACAAAAGTTTTTTCTATAGTTTTTAAGTTTTTACTTGAACTTTTTAGATTGGCATGAGATGGTATTTTTTGATAGGTAATTTTTTTAAATCTTAATAGTTTTTCCAGACGTGAGAAAAAAAACTATCCTGAAATGTTAAAAATACGCTGTAAATAAGACTCACTTTTCAGATTTTAGTTATTTACTCATAATTTCAAAAGTAAATTGGCTAGATACTTGAAACTTTTAACCTATAGCAAAGATATTTAATAAAATCTTCAAAATCGCTTTTAATTTAAATACAGAACTCTAAAAATACCTAATTTTTTGAATGTCTTTATGTAATAAAATTTTTATTTTTGATAATGTAATATCACCTTATTCATATACGAGTGCTTACTTATTTACCGATACATTTTACATTTGTTTTTAAATGTTTATTAAAAAAAAATTGGTTTATTCAATCATAATGAAATTTTGAATACAGATAAATATTTGGTTAAAAAAAAAATTGTCTTCATTAATCAATAAAATGTTAAACAGGTTGATAAAAAAAAAGAGGCTAAAAATGGTAAAATATACTTATATATAATTGATTTTTATACTGAACGTTTGCTCAAAACAATTTTGATGAAAATTAGTATATCAGTATATTTACTACTGTAAAAAAAAAAAATAGGTTAATTTTTTATAGGCTCGCCACTCGTCCCGGTGTTCCGGCCGATGATTCAGTTTATCCCAGTTAATAAAAGCTGAGAGAAAATAACATTTAATATTATATTATTTCATAATAAAACAAAAATAATATTGTGTATTATATGATTATATTATGTTAATCTAGTTGGTATGGTTATATACAATTATAATATATATATATAATTATATTATATTTTTTGAAAATATGTTGACAACATTTTTACTCAGTTTAAATCTTGAATTTTCTTTCTATGTATACTAAATATCTAACGATAAGTATATACCAACGATTGTTATGTTGAACATTGTAATGATTTAAACCTAAAATTATGAAATCCATAATTCGCAACACACAATTATACACTAACATGATGTGTGTACATAAGTATTAAAATTCAACATTAATATTAACACGTTAAATTATGTATCACCAAATATCTCTAACTGGCAAAAAATTGATCTTTACAAAAATAGACAAAACTCTTTTTCTGCCCCCCTCCCCCGCTTGCCATTTGAATGTCTACGGTTTATCAATAAAACAACTGCAGTACTGCAGGCCGAGCTCTCAATCGTACTAGTTGTATTGTAGGTGAATGTGCATTTTACATAGGACGATACAGCACGTTAATTTTATTTAAAAAATCACTACATTAGATATTAAAAAAACAGTTCGACAATTTTAATCACAGAATATGTATGTACACTGTTAAACGAGCGCAGATTCGTTCGTTTAATTGTTATTTTCCGAATGCCTTGTTCATCGTCGTGAATGCATAGTATAATAGAATTATCACTGCAGTACTCGTAAATTGTTTTCTCACCCGTTTTTCAAATACCACATACATAGCACATCACGTTTTGCTACCATGTAATGGAAACAATAACTATAGGTGTGCTCACAGGGGGGAGGGGGGAGCATCCCCTGAAATGTTGTAAATGAGGCCCTAAAATTTAAGTCTAAGAGTAAGAAGCCGTATTTTAACTGATGTTGCTCAAATTAAATGCAAATTTTTCTAAAAATTTGTTAAAAATAAATTATGTTTTTTAATAGAATAAATAAAATTACATTTTCTAAACGTTCGTGCAAAAACTTATTATGATAATATAACAGCTAGAATCGTCTACAAAAATACAAATTATAAATAATTGAAGCTATCTGAGAAAAATGTACGATACTCAACGAAAACATATTCATTGGGACTAATATACCTCAGTATTAAAAAAAAAATTAAGTTATGTTTATTTAATTATTTATCCATTATAGTTTATTAAATAAATCCAAACGTTTGTTAAGATACGGTCCAAAAGTATTGTAGGCATCCCTGAAATACAGGTTTTTGAAAATTTACTCTCGTGATACCTCAAAGGGGAGTTTCCCGTTTCCACCAAAATAATATTGACCGTTTCCGCCATAAACCTTTACCGCTAAAAACGAAAAAGGTACAATTTCCGTTTCCGCCAAAAGCCATTTCCACCAAAAAAAAGTTTGGAAACCATTGGTTTTAATTTTTAAGCAATATTGAATATATGTTATGGTATGTGTAAAAGACATTTGTAACGTATACACTGGTAATCGTCGATAATAACGGTTAATAATAACGGTACACTGTTCGATATCACAGTTTATTTATAATTCGCACACAATAATTATCTGACAAATGTTAAATTCTTTTATTTCCATTAAGTATATGTTCTTTTTGTCACCAGAGTACTTAAACTTTCTTACTTACTTACCGTTCTTAAAATGGAATTTCTTGTAAGTAAAAGAGTTAAATCAATGTTGATTTTTGATGGGCTAAATATGTTTTTGGTTGTACGTCACAAACAAATGTAACTAGGTGGAAATATTTTTTAAATAATTTTAAAACTTCAAATATATTCGTATTATAATTTATATTTTTTGTGACATTTTTAAATATTTAAAAATGACGATATGTGTTTTTTCAAAACTCTATCTAGACAATATTTGACCTATCCTTGTTTTTTACTTTATAAATAGTTAAATAGAATGGACATATTATAATATGAAATTATGTAATACGAGTACTTTAAAAACTCTAATATAATTTTACCTATATTCGACAAATATATTATTATTATCTACTTATATTAAAATTTATAATGAAAGAGTATGCAACAAATGTACATGGTTTCCAATTGTCTTATCAAAAAAATAAATTTTGGCGAAAACGAGAATTATACCTTTTTCGTTTCTGGTGATATAAGGCTGTCCGTAAATCAAGGAACCGATTTTTGGCGGAAAAGGTACATACACCCTCAAAGTATTTTGTATTTTGTATTACATAATCGTTTTACCAAATCGTGATCAAGTATAAACAAACAAACGCGTCTAGTCGCAGTGTATTAATGGTGCATAGTTACAAGGTTATGCACGAAAAGTAAGAAAAGTTGTCTTCCAAATTTAAATAGTCATAAGTCTCTTAATTTGGCAAACATACGATACACATAATAAATAATATTGATTTAATTTGATTAAAATCATACCCTAAGGCTTCAACACTAATCGCTCACATCAAACAATTTGAGTATGTACGTATGTACGTTGGGGTGCGATTTCCTTTGAGCATACGTACGAAGTTTGTAAAATCAATTAGCACGAAAAAACTTTTAGTACATTTACGGTATGACGTATAATAAGATGTGAAACGTTTACAAAACGTGTCTAAGCCAGACGCATGAACATTCTCTATGAATCAATTTGGTGGAGATGATGGGAGAGGGAAATTAAATATAGTTTTGTTTCGTATTCAATACAATATCAAATGATTTGATTGTTTTTAGTGGATTTAAATACGTTTAGTATACATATTAAATTGTACTCATGAGTAAATTACGTTACTTACGAAAATATAGAGTATTCGAAATGTTTGTAGGCTGATTTTTCTTACGAAAAATTGGTTTTAAAATCCAGCTAACGGTCAAGTTTAATATCTTATATTAACCAATTGTTTATACAATGTACAACACAATTTTGGCTTTTGTAAAGGATTGTTCTGTCAAAGCAGAAACTTGTGATGTAAATTAAAACTAAAAGCGTTTACATTATTATTATTTTCTAAATGCATTTCTTGTATGATTTATATTGGATCTTTATATATTTTATTGTATACAAGTTCTTTGTTAAGTGTAAATCGATAAACAAATTAAAATACCAAAGATTGTTTATAAAATTACTTTTTGTTTATTCCTATATAACATTTAGTACATTTTTTATTGCTGTAACTGTAATCGTATGTAAAATTGTATATATACAATGTATATTTTTAAATTGCAATTATTTAGAAAATCTTGAATTAATTAAAACAATTTTTTAATCAGTTCTACAATCAATAAATATTTGTTTAATACATGAGTACTTTATATTTTGAAAAAAAATTTGATTTTAATTTAACATTATTTAAGTCAGATTTTCATATTTTATTCATTAGCCATGCAATATTTTTTAGTATCTCTAGCAATAAATTAAAGTACCTATATACGAATATTAATTTTTTTTAAATGTTAGTTTAATCAAAAAAAAAAAAAAAATTCACATTTTGATATATGTAAGTAAAAATAAAATATAAAATTAATGTTAAGCTATTCTAGCATTGTATTCGACAGGAGGAAATGAAGAAAATAATTGAACGTTTGAAAAATAGTGACTACCTACCTGTACAACACTAAAACAACATAAATCACTTTCTGAATTATTCTTGTAATGTATCATTTAAACTTTTTTAATGTTTACACTTTGAGATTAATAGTTGTTACTTACGTATTAAATCTATATGAGCACATGTTTGATCAGTAACATTCATTATGTAAATATATTTAACATATAGTGTATTAAATATTATTATTGTTTTGTTTTCTTCAAAAAAAATAATAAATTTATTGAAATAATATTTCGTTCAAGGAAAATCAATATATCTACATAGAATTGTATCTATTCACTTCGGTATATTCATATTATCATATTATTTTTGCAGTTGATAAACTGGAAAATAGATGAATATGTAAATCTCTAACAGTATTATATCATTAATTAATTATTTGTTTATGTTTTATATTTGTACTATAAATATTTCTATTGTTTTTCTGTAATTATTGAGCTTAATCGTTTAAAAAATAAGTTCTAAATACAAAAGTACAAAACGATTTTGAATAACATTAATCAAAATCAGATGATTAAGGGATAATTTTCTCTAAATTATGTTTTGTAACAATACATTTTGGTTTAAATTTTATTTTTTACTTAATTTTGTAAGTTTTAGTAAATCTGAAAATTCAAATAATGGACTTGACAATAAAATCGGTAAATCAAACCGTTTTAATCTCGCCATAGTTGCACCCACTTTTTATTAATTCATAATAAATCCATTGCATTTTGCAAACTGTAAAATATTTCTATAAAGTTAGGTTAGATTAGGCGTTATTATTATAGAATAAATAAAGAAGGGTGGCAGTAATGTGCAAACAATTCCCGCCCGGTTCTCGGTTCCTTTAAAAATAAATAAATAAATAAATAATGAAACAAATAAAATAATTTATACGACTAAAAACAAACACAACAAAATAATAATTTTTACACAAAAAAAAAAATTATAATTTGATTATTGTATTTTTCTTTTCTTTTTTATAAAATAATAATACAATTCAAATAAATCAAAAACAAATGTTGATAATGTACAGATATTATTCATCATTCATAATAAAAAGTTAAACGGCAATATTTATATTCTGTAATATTTTAGTACTGTTTTGATTTTTTTTTCATATTTTTATATTGTCAGCTATCATGAATTTACAATAATGTTATAAAACTTGATCGAACAAACTGCTTTTAACTTGACTGGTACAAAGTGCAAAGGAAATATAAATATCAATAATTCTTGATCGAAATTTAATATTGTCGATATTACCTATTACTACGATTCTAACACACGATTCGAATTCGTTAAATTCAACTTTTATGTTGGGGAAACAGCATGAACGATATACACATATACTATACTACAATACGTTCTGCAGGTATTTCGGAAATGAAACCGTTGCTGTATACGTTTTCAGATATCTCTGTTACAATCGATATCGCTGTTGGTATAAGTTATTATATACTTAATTATTTTACCGTGGCGTCTTAACAAAAACTAATATACATAGTCAGCAGCATGTTTAAAACTCAGTCAAAAAACATATCTTAATTAAAACTTCACTCGAACATTAGTCAACGTGCGCGAACAAAAATGATTACGATACAAACTTTAAGTTTTTTAAATTTTCTTTTGATTAATTCTGATCAATTACAAAAGAGTTTTGTATATTAACTCCAGGACGGTAATTGTTGACGCACACGCCGCCTAACTCGCGAGGAAAACAATATACGTTTACCTCGGGTAAAATTTAAATATATTAAATCAATCCATGAACGGCAATATCAACGAGTTATGTTTAAATATGTTGCACGAGTGGTGCAAATGTCAACGATTAATTTCGTTATAAACAGGTCTTCTCGTATCCGTCGAATCTGAGATTTTAATGGCCGATATCATTTATTATAATTTTTTCCCCTCTTAAATTTGTCTTCACCGTACGAATATGATCACACGCACGAGTCGAGTGCACTGACCCGATGGTCACAACGAGGACCTTGAATAAATGTCCGGCTGCCACGGTGCACCAAAACGACTCGCGGATGTAAATCACCCACCAACGAGCGGGGTAGGACGTGCGCAAGGTGTTTTCCCTTCTTCATCCGGGGATCGGCCGCACGCGCATATAAATGACCCGTACCCGATCACCGGACAATCCCGACCACCGACGTGGACACATACGCGATAGTCTTCCTCGCACGCATCATGAACACTTCGTCGTTTCCAGTAAGCGCCTCTACTGCGGTCCGCTCCGCGCACGCGTTCACGTTCCGCTTCTCGTTGCAGGTGGCTTTGTTGGTGGTGTTGGCGG
>NW_020273630.1:0-5172 GCF_003268045.1 Sipha flava | reverse complement strand
TTTTTTTTACGAACCGGAACGCTAAAAATTTTTTTGTCGTGAACCGGAACTGCGTTCCGGTGCGTTCCGGTCCATTTCGAGCCCTGATCTCGTCATAACTTTGTGTAAGTATAAAGCTGGTTACACGCGTAGCGTTTCGTGCGCTGCGTTTTACCATCTAAAATTAAATATTCATATTTAAATATGTATATTCACACGATAAGCATAAACGGAGTGTTCGACAGCTGTCGAACACTCCAAGACGAAATGGTTCAATTTCTGAGCGTCCGTACGCTATCAAACGCTAAAATTAGACATGGGTTTTGTAATATTGTTGTATACACGGGGTGTATCTTTTGCCGCGTTTTTTTACTATCTCACAATACTAAATACAAATTCATTCATAATCAATTTTATTTCATTCATAAAATCATACCAACAAAGTGCGTTTACACTCTGCAGTGAATATTGTTGTATAGGTACCTTAGTACCTACCTACCTACTTTTTTTCTGCAATGGCATTTGACATAGAAAAGTTTATACTTGAAGTTCGAAGCGAATAATTTACTTACCAACTAATCAAATGATTGTATGCTCATCCGGTAATACTTAAAAAATTCTTCCGGATGTGCTTGTAAGGTCATAAAATTTATTTGGAATTGGCCTTCTAGTGGCCTTTTCAAATTTAATAGGTGTACCCAATAACGTCTTCTGATTGTTTATTGTTTTTGCATTTTGTGTTTTTTGTATAAAACGTAAGCAACACAAGTCGCTTCAATATCATTAAACCGATCTATCAAAGATGTAAAAATAAAAATTTTGAAAAAAAAAATTAACTTTCGAGTTTCGACTTCCCTCGACCACGTTGTAATTTGAACTGAACAATGACCAGGCCGTATGAACTATGATTTCAAATATGTTTTTGCGAATTTTTGGTAAAGAAAAACACGCTTAGAACGCAGGTACGCTCTTCTCGTGTGAATACTTAAAGTGTTCGCGTTTCGATACGCGGCGTTTTAAAAACGCGAAAATGCAGCGCACGAAACGCTATGTGTGTAACCAGCTTAAATAATTCTATAAACCCGTATCGACCGTATAACCCTCTGGATATCGACCGGAAGTTAATAAAGATAATAGTCGATATAGAATAACACATTATTTGTTTAGTGTTCAGTTTAGTTGATTATTATTCGTCGTTGTTTTTGCGTCTTGCAACCACACAACATCGAATCATACGTAAAACGGCGTACTCGTATATTTTTAACATTGTGTAATGCTAAAAGTACAACAGTCTACGAGTAACCGACAACAACATTTTGTTTCGGAGTTTAAAGATACATTTACATCCAATGGATACGTTTTATTTTATGTACTATGTGGTTTTTTTTTTTATTTTTAATGCATATAAATGCATATTATAATGCATATTTCAATGATTTCAGACACATATTTGTCTATTTTTTAGAGCTGTAAGTCCCTAAGCCTAATTATAACTCTGACTGCGTTTACCGTTCGTTTAACGAAATAAATAATCTTATGAATAATACTAATGACAATCGTTAAGCCCCCGTAGGTTACAATAAATTACAAATCAAATAAATAGTCGAGTACAATATAAGACTTTTTAAAATATGGCCTCGAACGGTAAATGGTTTTTTAAAAACGTAAGCTCGGATGATTTTCTTTTTTGTCTGTTAATGAAGTAATCGATATGCGTTAAAAATAGTTCAAGATAAGATTAATGTAAGATAAGATAAGTCTAGAACTTATTTCTGTTCGTTTATGGTTCGTTTACGCATGTGATACATATATATATATATATATATATATATATCCAACGAAATTATTGTTTGAAATAGTAAATCCTGGTTGGAAGTAAATCTGAAAAATAAAAACAAAACGGTATTTTCTTTTGTTGACGTAACGTTATTTTAGTTTTAATTATCCCTCCCCTCAAACGCATTATTTAAATTCGCAACACGTTTAACATTTAAGATAATTTAAGATCATTCTTAATACGCCTTCGAACCGAAACGTTTTCCGATATAGTCGTTGCGTAAAGGGCCCCATACACTACGATTAAACACGATGGTTTTCATCGTCACAGTAAAACACGTCGGTTTTTATCGTTGAATGATTTTGCTCATACACTACAATAAAACACGTCAGTTATCATCGTACTGCTTAATTTTATTAAGTAAATGTTCGTATGCTTTATTTTTTAGATTTCTATCTCGATATTTCTCAGACTTGATGCGCCACAAGCAAGGAAATGTTTTATACTCGTCAATAAATTAAATTAAAAATGTTTTATTCATTTTTAAATGACGTATAACTTTAAAATACAAATATATCGTAGTCAAATAATTTACATTTAAAATTTACTTTGGAATTAAAAATTAACGCTGTAGCGGTACTATGAACGGCTGCATGACATGTGCGCATAGTAAATAAACACGTCGGTTTTTATTGGAAAGCCCACACATTACGATTTTAAACGACAACCGGTAAACCCATCGTGTTTAAATTCAAGACTCGACAGAAATAATAAAAACCGTCGTGTTTCATCGTCGGATTTTGTCCACAAACTTCAATTCTGACCGACGATTTTTATCGTAATGATGAAAACCGTTATGTTTCATTGTGTGGGGCCCTCAACACTATCGCATCCTATAGAAAGGGGGAACTGTACAGACTACTTGATATGTAACTATACATTTGTTCGCCTAATAAATTTCCAAGTTACGCCCATGTACTCGCTCGTAAACTCACGATGAACCGTCCTCGAGAACCTGCGGCCGCTCTTCTGACTTCTACGCACGTCTTCATCCGCACGGTCGCACCGAAGACATTTCGTATTCGGTTTTCGACGACATTCCCTCGCGCAACGTTCGCCGCGAACAACATCAATCGTGCACACTCGTCACACGTCGCATTACGGTGCCTATCGACAGGGCCGTGGAGAGAAATCAAGGGCCCAAGGGACGAATTAATCCAGGCCCTTCTCACACGAGGTATTGAACTTGCCACTAATATCCAGTGTCTTCTTTTAAAATGTGTATACAAGAGAGATAATGTAATCGCAGTTCATGGTTATTTCGCAGACTAAATGAAAAGAATCATTTATAGCCTATGGTAATGTTATTTGTCTACGTTTTAGATCAATATTGTAGTGTTCGCTTTATTGTAGACTCGTTTTAACTATACAGCATACGCTATAATTATTTGGGTAGGTTATTAGCACGATTCATTTTGGTCATACATAGATAGCTCGACACTATGACCGAGACGTAATGAACTTGGTCAGGCCGCAGGCCCTTGGGCTACGGCGCCAGCTGCCCCTCCTCTCGTTGGGCCTGCCTATCGATTTTTCTCCGGTCATCGCCCCGTAGACATACCGTGGTGTCATCCTTGCGTTTGGTCACCACAAGCAAGACACGACAACGTCAAGCGAAAGGAACAAACGAACGGGCGAAACGGTTTCCGTTTTATATCAACGCGTACTGTTCGCGAACGTTGAAAGTCGTTTTAATTTACTTTCGACCATGATTCGGTTTTATTCGCTCGATAAGAATCACTTGTAGAACCAAATCCTGTTCTTTGTTATTGTTCCCCGGAACGACGGGTACTCGTTTAAGCGCGAATCACGAAAAACGCATGAACGATGTAATATTTTTCCGCCACATCCGTTCAACATGGTCCGTAAACGTATAAACATTTACTCTACATCCGGATAACGATTATTGTCCATCAAAAAATTTGCCGCGGCACGATGTCTCATTTCGCGTCGAAACTTTTCCGTCTAGCAATATTCGCGTTTCCGAGATCGCAATCGTTGTCGTGTGGAAGACATACCGTTTCTCTGATTCCGCGACCTAAACATAATCACGGAAACAATTTCATTCGATTTTACCGTCCGTGTGATGGAGATGCGACAGATGATCAGGACCGGGACACGGTTGAATAATATTTTTTTTTTCTTTTTTCGTTCAAGCCTGAAATGGCGTAACGAGGTTAGAGCACACGAATACGCGTAAAAGGATCAGAGACCATGACTGTTCGATGTTCATTAATATTAAAAATTAACACTATTAGAAATCGATTATGACAGTATTCGATAAAGGGGTCAGGCGCACGGTGTGGTTAAATGATCGTAAACGACTTATGTTTTATATATATATATTTTATCGCTGAAAAGAAGACGATGTTTTAATTAATTTTATATGCTTTGGAATAAAAGGAAGACGTAATTAAATCATCTAGAAAATACATGGAAAAAATAGCATTATATTTTTTTCAAGTCATGAAAATCATCGAGTTTTCGTCGATTTTCAACGTTACAGTTTTTTAAGTACCACAAAGAAGATTCATTTCATAAAACCAAAAAATACAAATAAATAATAACAATAATAAGTTTACAAATACTCATAGATATTAGATTTTTCTCGGTATATTACATCACATAAATCCTAAATGTATTTAGAAAATATTTTAACAGCAAAAAATATTCGATTTCAACGGTGAACTGAAAAATAATAAAAATAATTCAATTTTTTCACTCTCTACTCGCTATTGATTTGTATACATCTTTGGGGAAATGCTCTTGTTTTGTTTTCACAACCCGACAAAACTTTTGTTTTAGAATTTTAATACGAGTATATATTTGAATTTACCATAGTTTTCATAGCTTCATCGAACATTTATGAGACACGTGTTTGTACAAAAGTTCAAATATTTTCATTTACTTAATTTGTTTTAAATCATACGTATTGTGTTTTAATTTTTTTTCATTAGGTTTTAACTGAATTTATTTTATTTATTACATATGAACTTGTTATATTAACTTCCATAAAAAATACTTTGTTGACTGAATACGGATTTTTTAAACTTTATTTTTACAGACGCAAACAGGTATTTAGGAACCGTTGGTTACAGTTACTACAGTCAACAGCAACCGTATTTTCAACCGGCATACCCGTACAACCAGCCACATAACCATCTACAACAACTGCCTTACCAGCTATACATCGACCACCACAACAGTTTGAACTATCCGTACAACATCGATCAGTATTACCAACCGCACGGCCAACAACCGTACGACGGTCAACATTATCCGTATGCCGGTTACCAAAACGATCACCAAAACGGTTACCTACCCAGCCACAACGGGGCTCAACAAAACGGTTTCGG
>NW_020273629.1:1789079-1840106 GCF_003268045.1 Sipha flava | reverse complement strand
TCTGCTGTCACAAGTATCAGATAATTACAAAATTATAATGTAATAAAATTAATAAACACAACCATAGTTCAGTTAAACTTCGTTGAAATTTTCCCAGCAAAAAAAAGTAAAAAATTAAATTTAAGTAAGTAATTATAATATTATACATGTACATCATATGTAATAATAATTGAACGCCTGAGTAGAAAATGGATAATATTCCAAAAATACGAAAAATAAACGAAAAATAAACTAAGATAGCTACATTATAGTTGAATGTCGAATTCGTCTAAAGGGATTCCATACTAACCGTTTTTAAGGAGTTTTGTATAGGCAATGTTTTGACAATCTGTATAGTACGTGCGTGCGTGGCGTGTATGTGTGTGTGTAGTAAATTATCGTAAGCGTGAGTGAATTCTCTGTACCGTGGCTCGTCTATCGTTCCACCACCGATTAATTAAATTAAATTCTAAAACAGTCGAATTTTTAATTTCATTTGCAATTTATTTTTTAGAAAAATCCTTTGGAAAATCCATAAAATCATTAAAGTCTCGAAAGTGAAGTTTTTTTTTTTTTATAATAGTAAGATATAGATTTATTTTTATTTTGTTTGCTGTTTTAGTTAGAATTTTATAGTTTTTTTTTTTTTTATTGAATAAATTTTTTTGTTAATTTTAAGTTTTTGAAGTGCTTTTTTGATGGTTTTAAGTGCTAGAAGTCCCAAGCCCTGATTATAACAAATAAACTCACTTCACTATCAGTTCCTAAAATAAATAACTCAATATTAATTAACTTACAAAGCAACTATGCAGTTGTTTGCCGTCGTTTCTCCATTATTTTCTTTTAGAAATTTAATACATTGCCTTTCATTTTTTTTTCGTTTTGACAAACACTTATTTATAAATTTTTCTATTTTTAAAAATTGGAAAATTTCCGGACTTACAAAAACTATGTGCATGACTTTATAACTACAAAACTATATGCTACTATTATAGTTGCCAGGGCCGGCTTTAGATACGATCGAAACGTGTAACGGCACTGGGCGCCAAAATCAGAAGGGTGCGTGAGAGGCGTCGAAATTATAACCCAATTTGATTAACTGTTGGCGACACAAATCATCTACTATTAGAGCAGAGAACTTGTAGCATTTGCATATTTTTTTTTGCACAGTCACAAAAATAGCAGAATGCGAAACAAATATGTTTCATATTTCCACAAAACTAGTTTTGAAATTGTATTGTGCATATAAATGCATATTTTTGCGTTTTTTTGTTTTTAGGGCATATTTCTTCCATTTTATACTTTTAGATGTATATTTTAAATAATTTATCATTTTATCAATATTTTTTCATCCAAGTTTTTATTTATTTATCTATACAAACAAAATAACGTTGAATTTAAAATAATTTTAAATTATAATCATAATATTAATATGGTTTTTAACTTTTTCCAGATCCATCATGGTTTTACTAAAAACGTCTCGAGAGTTGTCGTTTAGACCTATTGTCAGATTATTAATTTTATTTATGGACAGATGAGACAATACTGTTCAAAGCACAAAATATTGATACGGGCCACGAGGACGCCTTTCACCGACATCGGACATATTCATATTCCAGTAATCGCTGTGTTCCTCAACGGTTGACAGTCCAAACACGTTCTACTATTTATTATGAAAAATGCCTAAAGTAAGTTTCCTGATAAGAAAACCTATAAAATAAACCCAATTAATTAATTGTAACTTGTAAGTTGTTAAATAAAGTTGTAAATAAAATGTATTCATAATAATAAGTTACCTACAGACAAATTCTAATTTTTTATTCAAAAAATGTTATTTTAAAAGCATATTTTGTATATTTAAGTGCATATTTGTAATGCATATTTTTTATATTTAAGTGTATATTTGGTGAATTTTTAGAGCTAAAAATGCTCTGCCCTATCTACTACGGATAGGAAAAAAAATGTCACGATATGATTTAATATGAATTTGATTACTATTATGATTATCATTATTATTATTCTATCGACATGCAAGGATGGGCCGCTCTTGTGGATACAATTACAGTTTTATAAACCATCGTTATATTATTTTGAGTATTATTATGTTTGTTGTCCGAACGATTTACAATTATGTGGCAAACATGCACGTTTGAAACAATTATTTCGAGCGTTTACGATTACAAACGAGGCTCATAATATGTATAATGAGATGCCTCCAGTTACCAAAAGTCGGCCGGTTTTGGTTATACGTTTAATCTGTAGCGTAGATAAAATTTTTTTCTGGAGAGGGGGGTTGTTTAAGAGTCAATTCATAATACTCTTTGCATATCTTAATACGAGGTCCTATATAATAATATTACATTTATAATGGTATTATTATTATGTCCCATATTTAATGAAAATTATTTTATTACTCAATTTTTATTATATACCTAATCTTAGTAAAACGTAAATATGTAAATATTAATAAATAATAATTAAATATAATTTTAAAAAAAATCTGGGGGGTGGAAACCCCTTACCCCCCGCCCTCGGAACTGCGCCACTGCGTTTAAGTCGTTTAAGATTTCCAAAATAATTCTTGCACTGAGCGCTGAAAGAGCTAAAGGTTAACCGGCCCTGATAGTTGCACTAAAGAATAAAAATCTGATAATCGATGTGACGGCTGACATTATCACTTAATATTATTATAACATAAAACAATCGTTATATTTGAGCGTGAATGCGTAAGCGCCATGTACAGTGTACACATATAATACGAACGGCAATAATAATTATTGCCGTCGTATTATATGTTGTATTATCTTCGATCATTACCGATAATATTCAGATTTTATATTTAATATGAAAATATTATATTTAGATTTCCGATAATTCGTTCGCGACGTAGGTGATTATCTGACGGCGAGCTAGATAAGCGTTGGGTACTGGCATGCGCATGTCACATAATGCCCATCAACGAATTTATTTCATTGCGAAATGTTGTAAATCATAGACCTATACTCTATTCAATTTAAGAGTACACCAGGCGGCGGACGAAAACTGTTCGTGACCGCGTATGCTATTCTCCCACTATCGGTTATCGGTGGTGATGTCACTACATTCGGCCCCACCACTAATTATAATCATGGTGTATAATAGTTTATATGCAATATTACTTACCTTGATTATGATATACACGTCAGCTTGCGATAATGACGTCGTAGTCGACGGTGTACGATTTATAACGGCGCGCGGCGATAAGAATCGACCGGAAACGATTATTGTCGATTAATTAATTTTGGGTGGTCGGGCAGCGGGCAGCGATTAGTCGTACATGCGCAAACCAGTGTACTCTTAAGTTGAATGGACTATCAACGAATTCCAACATACCGACTTGAATTCTACATTGATAATAATTTTGAAAATGTAATATAAACATCAAGTAATATTACACGGAGTTCGGTGCACAAACCTTTTATTAAATAATATTCACTTTTTAAAAAATTACCATAACTATAAAAAAGTACTAATAATGACTCTGTCCAGTGTATCACCATTATTGAGACTATCTAGCTAATTACAAAAAAAAAAAAAAATACACTGAATACACGAGACAAATTAATAAAATAATACAATACAGATTATACGTCACTCGAGCCGACACGCCGTCGTCGATATCCGAACACAGACTACACCATATCGCCAATCGGCGATAAAGTGTAGCTAACAATAATGATGATAATAATTAGGGAACGGATTTATATGTAATAAAAATACAGAAATATGTACATATATATGTAAGTATAATATATAAAATATGTGCTAAAACCATCCAAATATGTGGGGAAAAAAAATTGAAAAAAAAAGTGATTATTATTATTAAATTATCAAAAAGATTTGTTGCATTGTATTATTACAATATCTTGTAAATTATCAAATGTTAAATGTCGCCTATTAGGTATCAAAATATTTTTAAAACGGCTAAATTATCGTTTCACATCAACCGATGTATGAAAAGCATATTTCAAGTGCATACTATCAGAAGGCGATAATTCCAAATTTTTAAAAGGTTGTCTGCCATTCATTATGTCATTGATTGTTTTAAAATCAATATTGCCTGGAATTTTTTTCTGTAACAGCATGAATTTTCTTTTTTACGACATCTATTGGTCTGCTTACGAGTTTTAATCGCTGATTCAACAATTTGCATACTATCATTTGGGGACATATTTTTTATTAATAATTTTGTTAAATTATTTTTAATTAAAATTAAATTATTTTCAATGTTTCATTTTGCATAATATTTTGAGCTTTTCCAATAGCGATAAAAGTTTTTGGATCTAATTTTGAAATAATTTCTTGTATTTTTGTACGAAGAAGACGTATGAATGATGAAATGATAAAAATATGTTTAAAAATATTTAAAAATTAGTGAAATATGTAAAAATATGTAATTATACCAAAATATGTAAAAATATGTAAAATAAAAGTATCATAATTTTAATAGGAATGTTTTAAATCATAAACGATTCTTATCGAATCTTAAATATCTCGTTTTAATAAAAATATGCATTTACATATAAATCCGTTCCCTAATAATAATAATAATAATAATGGATTATCCCTCTACAACTCGGCTATTCTGACCCAAGGATCGACCTCGATCCCTTACAGAAGTCATACAAAATTATACAAATTTTGTTTTTTTTTGTTCAATCAACTTTGGATCCTTTGAGCCACATTTTTAATTTATTATTCTTAAAATGAAAAAACCTCACTTGAAATTTAGAAAAAAAATCTTGTATTTTTATAAATTTAAATAGACATAAATAGTTTTAAAAATGTATTTTTAATTTTCTGATTCGAAGGATTCAAAATAGACTTTGTAATAAACTCAAATATGTTTTCAACATTATTATAGGAGTAAAACTCAAGTTAGTACGTTGGAACGCGTATAGGTCTCTTTAACTTTAAAAAGCGGTAGTGTGGAATCCCCTTAATGAGCGTATAAAGAATAATATTTCATTGAAACTACGTTTATAAATTTAGCCTTGAGTTTACGCTAAGTGGAAAAAAGATGATATTTCAAGAATATTATTTTTTTTCCACTTATTGTCGTAATAGCTAGAATGTTTGGTTTATTTTCATCTATTTTTAGTAATACGACTACTAACCAGGAAATGTTCTACCTACGTAAATTACGGTTTTATGTATTCAATATTCATAATATTGGACAAAATAGATCTGTATTTTACACATACACTGAAAGGACCGCCAAAAGGGGTCCAAATAAAGTCTGTAGCTTTCTTAATGATTTTTTCAACCAGATACCTGATGAAGTAACGGAACTCCATGTATTTAGTGACGCGTGTAGTGACCAAAATATTAACCATACGGTGATTAGAATACTTTTGGCAATGACCATGAACAACAAATTTTCCATCATCCATCAATATTTTCCAGTACGAGGCACAGTTTTTTTCCCAGTGACCGCAACTTTTAAGTAATAAAGCAAGCAATAAGGAGGTTTGATCGAATCTATGTACTTAGTCAGTATGAAAATCTTATTAAGACAGCCAAAAAGTTCTCATCAACTTTTGAAGTAAAATCAATAAAAAATGATGACATACTAAACTTTCATGGATGGTGGCCTCAGTAATTCAAAAAAACAGCGATTGATATAGAAAAAAAGGGTGAAAAGTTTAGTATAAGCTAGTACAGACACTTGGTATATAAAAGTGAACTAAAAGGGTATGTGAAGGCTTTAATTTTATTGACGGTGTTCTAAGTATAACTTTTACACTAAATAAAACAAAAGAAGTGCTGTTCCCGGAAGATAAAATTTATCAAGATAAAGTGCAATCAACCCCAAAAAGATTCAGGATATATCAAAAGTCGGACAATACATCCCGCAAGAATATCAAGAATTCTATGATGAAATTTTGAACCTGTCCACTTCGAATGGAGCGACTAGTGATGATGATAATGGACATTAAGATAGCTATCAATTATTTTAATGTAACAAATTTAATTATTTTTAAAATGTATATTATATTTAATTTAAAATAAGACAGTACTTTCAAATACTTTATAAATAAAACCTTTTTACCTCTTATTATTATAGTGAGCGGAAAACGAATAATATTCCAGCACTTTATAAGTTTTATATATATAAAAAAAAAAGTTATCACCATATCATATTTTAGGAGGTTAAAGCTTAGATACAAACAAGTATTTTTTTTATACATAAAATTAACATTCAAATAAAAATTAACGAAATAAAAAGTTTTTTTTTAATTTTCCGAAAATTGGGTGTTGAGGAATATCCTTTTTCTATTCAGCCATTCAATTGTAATATTATATTTAATTGAAATATAAAACTAATAATAATAACATAATATAACTTTAAATAAAATGATTGAATTTTGAAAAGAATTATATGATATCAGTTTTAGTACTTCTCATAAAAATTACATTTGTTATTATAAATTACATAAACTAAAAATTCATGTTTTTTTTTTTTTTTTTGGAGGGGTGGGATTTATTTTCAAGTATCATGAGAAATTTGAGATTAATTATTATGTATTTTCTATGCACAAGGGCTTCGCCCTCATGAAATATACTTCGCCCAGGGCATCGAAAATTCTAGCACCGGCACTGCGTACGTATGTCTCGCGACCGCCGTTAAAGCGCGTGTACCCGTTGTATTATAATATCATGAATATTTCTGCACTTACCGTGATCCAAACACCGGTCGAAATCGATTTCAGGGTCTAGGGCATTTCGCCGTGACCGTTTCGCCGCCGGACTATTCACCGCGGACTCTTTCGCCGCCGGAACGGTCGCGGCAAAATATCCGAGTCCATCCACTACGCCGTGAAAATATGATCGTAAAATATTAAATGGTCGTTCGTTCGAGCGGGGTGAAAATTTGAAACCCGATGCATACGGAATCTATGTTTGTATATGGGCAGTAACGCCGAGCACGTACTTTTATAGGGCAGTTCGCCCCTTCATTTAACTATGGCGGTGGGTGTGTGTGAGGGAAGGGGGTTAGATGGATAAATTTACACTTTAGTTAGTAAATGTTAGGAATGTACAAATTGACTGTCGATCTGTAGATAGTAGGAGAATACTAGGATGCGATAGAGCAATTCGCTTATCAATGCATATCTTTATACCTATGAAGTATAAAGACATACAATGACATTTAAATCTATTTCGCACACGTGATGAAGCTAAACGCCTTTCGGTTCTTATTGTTTAAAAGTGATTATACAGCATGAAAATACATCTTTTAAACATTTTGGATAATTTCTTAAATTACCAATAGCCCTGTGAAACATTTTTGAAATATCTTTTTTTAAATTACAGTTGTTTAAAAAAATGAAACAAACTATTTTTTGTTTTACATTTCTTTAATTTTAATATTTACATAATTAAACCTATATTTATACACGCTTTAAATTGATATTAAGTGTTTTTTTCTAAAAACACTATTAGTAGATAAGCAATAAGTAAGGTAAATTGGTAATAATTAATACCTAATTTATAATTATCATTTTCAGTCTGTATGATTATTGATTTATGATAAAATATGAGGCATTTTACTCGATCATAATTTATATTATTATTATGTGCTATTTTAAGCGGCACATTTAACAATAAATACAATCGTATTCTAAAATAGACTTAATAGTGCGTGCTGTCGGTTATAACCTCCTTACCTCACCTAGATACACCATTGCTGAATAGTACCTACCTAATAGATGAAATTGGAGTGATAAATTTCGAACGAAGCGAGCGACTTTATGATGGTAAAATTTACTATATGATCATTCAATCATGTAACCTGTCATTATTTTACTCTGATTTTTTGGGTTGTGGTATTAATACATTTTTTACTTTGCCCTACCAAATAAAATACAATTCGGCGCCACTGTATATGGGTGATGTTATACAGACCTCGTGTAATTCTTATGTATTATATACGCGTGTTTGCGAACCGGTCGGCATATAAACGTAATACAAACGTGTACGATTCGATGAAATGTTGCGTCAAGTTGATTTTCAAATGAACAATATCTCATGGTAGCATTGTGTACGCGCCGGCGTTTAGTTTTATTTCGCGCACGTGTAAATTTCAAACGCGACACGATTATAATAAACGTGTTCACCCCCTACCATAGCAGCTTAACATGCACGTATTCATATCGAATGTAAACACACCATAAACAGTTCACTGATTGTTTAATCATTTTTAAAATTTAGTCATGCCGCGGATTGTCGGGAGGTGGTATCTCCGTTTTCGTTTAGCACCGTTTCGCACTTTTTGTCTAAAGTTTAAAATGATTAGACTATAACGGGCGGTATGTTACCTCTGTTACAATGTATACGTCCAAAGTTTCAAAAAAGCATTTCCTACGTGTATTACATATGTGTATACGAGGTATACCTGTACATAATAATATTGTCCGTACCGTAAGCGAAACAAAGAACTGTACACGTCATTTAAACATTTTGTAATACAATACATACGTACAGTGTACTGGGGTATTATGATGATTGCTATTGTTTTGACGTGTACTGCCGCTGTATTTTCTAAAGCAAACACTAAGTTTCGAAAACTACCCAAAACGATACAACGTTCAATTATAGTTAATTTCATTTTTTCGATAATGGTCACAGTTTGTTAAAGGATACGGCATATTCGTGTGTATGGATATTTAAGATATTTTTTGTCCGAGTAATAGTATAATGTCTATATAGTGCCAGATCTAATAGGAGAGGGGGCAAGTGGATATGCTTGCTCAAGGAGCTGTAGGTATAAGAGCACTCTTAAGTTTATCAAAAATAAAAAAGTCATGTACATAACTCCATATTTATAATTTATTTCGATTATGAGTTAGCACATTTTTTAAGGTTATCCGGTTATATTGATTACTTATTCATTACGTACCTATATTAATTACTCGAGATGATATTGATAAATGTAAATTTATAATTAATGAAAATAGGATAATAGGTACAAATGATAACGAAAACCTTGAAATAAATAAAATTTCTATAAACCATTATACAACAATATGGGTTATAATAATCATGTGATACACATTTATAATGTTAACTTTTTCTCAAACATAAATTCATAGAAAATTGACAAATCAACCTTCATTAGATTATAATTTATTAGAATAAAATTTTAATTTTTTAATTTGAGTTATATAATTAAAAAAAATCTTTTGATGCAATTTTATTGTAACGTAAAGCCTTAGTATTTATTAAAAAAAAAAAATAATAATAATAAAGCTAATAAATAGAACAAAATTTGTTGGATTTATAAAATTTTCTTGTGACACTATGTACGTATAGGTAACCATTGTGAATATGACCGAACACACCGTAGAAAATTATTTAAAAACATTTCTAGTTTATTCAAAAGAGGAACCGATTGAAATAACTTATAGATAATGAAGCAAAACACGAATTCGTTGACGTCGTTTAAAATATTTTGTACGAGTAAAGGAGAATTCAGAATGTGTTCATAAGATGAATTCGGTGATTAGTTATTCGTAGTTAAGCGAACGGAATGGGGTGGACTCCGTGATGGTAAGATCAATATGAACGAATATTACATAACTTTAATTATTCTACATTTATCTTGAGAATAAAAAATACCAATTTATTCATTCGAATAGATCCACTCTATATCATTTCATACATTGTATGAATGAAAAATAAATTAAAAAATGTATTGAAAATTCGATTGTAGATAAATAATTTATTGACTTTTCCTCTAAACTAAGACTAAATTATAATCATTCAACTGACCGAGACCAATGACTTATAACATTCGTTGTTCACAAGTTCCCGTATATGATTAAGATATATCTATATTAATATTATGCAATAGATATAAAACATAAATCTATCTAACAATCTAATATTATGATATAATATTTATAAAATATTATTTAATCTATAGAGACAATTTATGTAAACAGCTCCATAAAATGCTCACATATTTAATCATATTTATCAGAATCATCAAAAAGTTAAATTGAAAAAATATAAATAATGATAATTATTCAAATACGAGTTATAGTATTAAAAACAGAAAGGAAAAATAAACAGTCTCCTTTAGTTAGAATAATGTCTATTCAAACAACATGCGAGTTTCTTTTACAATTATTCAAATATTTTAAATATGAAAGCCATAATACGAGTACCTATCACATGACTTATAAATACATTTACAATTTCTGAACTTAATGATTAGTGTTACCGGTGCTCGTGGTAAAGTATAAAACGTATAAGTATAAAATTTTGACTACACACAATCCTATGCACGCTTTACAGCAGTATTGATTTTAAAAAATTTAATAAACATATACTTTTACCTTCGTTGTAAAGGTTTTAAGAAAACTATTGTCTCAAGAGTTTGCAATAATTATATGATAAATTCAATATTTCAACGATGTTTTTGCTGGAATCGTAAACCATAATAAACACGGCTTGAAAAGAATTTGAAATAAAATACAATTTATCGCAGTGTATTATAAATAACATTTGACTGTAAATATTTTAATATTAATGAAAAACATTTTGATAACAATAATTGCGATTTCCGTCATTTAATAATAATTAATTTTTTTATCGTAGTACATTGTAATAATAATTATATCGAGACAGTTGTTTGCTAATAAATTGCAAACACATGCATACGTATTATATTACGTAAACTGTGTTATCAAAATAATTTAATTACACATAAGTGTAAAAGTACGTATAATGAACACGAGAAAACCGTTTAATAGTGGCACACTAATAATAATAAATTTGAATATATATATTTATATATATTTTTTTTTATTATTAATACTGTTGCCGCGATCGAATGGTAACAGAGCTTGAAATTAGAGGTCTCGTTTGAAAACGTGAATTATTATGTACGTGAATACGGAGTTCGTGTTCACGTGAACGGAAAATTTACAATCACGTATATTTAATACACGTGAATTTACTGTCCGTGCTCACGTGAATTAATGTTATTCACGTATTCACGAAAACACCGCACGACCGATATACAGTAACTGGCCTTTATGTACAGCGATTGTTGATTGAATTACTTGATTATTATTTACTTTTGTTATAAGTTAAGTACCTATACCTCCTAATATCAAATAAAATGAGTACTTATCTGTTTGTTTAAGTAATACATCTTATAATTTTATTACTTTTGTTACTTTATTGTTTAATAATATATAAAATCACATTATTTTCTATTTTATTGCATAACCTATATAAAGTAAGTTATCACTATATGTCCTTATCACACAATTATTAATGATATAATATAATTATCGATTTATTGTTTACTTTGACAGTATATTTATATGTTCGTATACCGGTTTAACATTCTTGATATAGTATGCAGTTAATTTTATCAATAATAGATAAATCCGATTAGCAACAGACATTTTATCAAGTATGAGCACAGTCAAAATTGTTCCATTTGAAGAATATTCTTTAAATATTACTTTTCAATTCTTTCGAGTTAATAATGGTTAAAAAAAGAAAAGTTGGGTATGGGATTATGCGAAGCGAAAAGGGGATAAAGCATTTTGTGAATTGGTGATCAAGAAGAAAATAACAAATATTGTTGTGTTGGTGGAATAACAGAGTCTTTAATAAGACACTTAAAAATAACACATAGTATCAATAAACCAGAGAAATCCACGTCTAGGAAGTCCATGCATGTACTTAATAATACAGTAGAGCGTCGATTATTCGCACGTAAATTATATGTAATATAACATTTTTATACAAATTTATTTTTAGATTAATTTAATTAATTTAAAAATTTAAACCATCAACCCATAATTCGTCCGTCATCGATTTATTAAACAATACAAATTTACATAATGTAAATATTGTCAATACACAAAGTGAATTATCACTTCAAAAAAGTGCACTTCTGTTCCTCTACGGTGATGATATTCCTGAAGTTAACGATTTGATGACTGAATTTCAAAATAATTTAGCTGAACCTCAATTAAAGTTTGATTTAAATCCACTTGATTGGTGGAAATCCAAGGAAGAAAAATATTCAAAAATTGCAATATTAACCAAAAAATACTTATCAATACCAGCCACATCAGTAAGTTCCGAGCGATGTTTTTCAACTGCTGGGAACATGGTGACCTCTAAAAGAACATCGCTATTGACAAAAAATGTCAATTTGCTGATTTTCTTATACCAAAACAGACATTTAATACCATAGTATTCTTATTATTATTTATATTATTTAGTGCTTGTTTTTTTTATTTATTAAATTTTTTCCATTGTTAAAATGTATTAATTTTTTTTATATTTATTATAATTAATTATTGTATGTCTTTATGAAAATAAATATTCCTCAACCCTGGGATAAATCTAATTATTATATGTAACAATGAAGAAGTAAATATTAAAACTTTTTAACACGTGAATTAATTACACGTGCATACGGATTTTTTAAGTACACGGTTTAATAATTCCGAAATTTAATTTCACGTGAATACATGAAAACGTGAACACGTGAAATAGGGACCACTACTTGAAATAGATACATTTAGATGCGTTTCGGAATTTATAACCACAATAGGTCTTATCAAGAGTCTTACCGCAAAATGTTCTAATCGTACAGTCGTTGCCAGATAAATTGAGACGGCGGCGGCGGCGCGATAATGGAAAACCAGTGGTTCTCCGTATTTCAATATTATTACCGAAAATACATCAATTTACCAACTATTGTTACAAAAAATATTTTACGATATTAATTTAAAATCAAATATTCCGATAATAATCTTTTATCTAAGAACAAAAAGTAGAAATTGTAAAATAATATAATTAATATAATAATAATACATAATATTAATAATAATATGATGAACTAATAACAATATCTATATGCATTGTTATAAACAAATATTGTTGATACGATTGAAGTGCTTGCGCGGTCAAAACACACCGGGTTAGGTTAGTTGTTTTTAGCAGTGTAGGGCAACCAGAACGGGAGAGAGTACAGAAAATTCTGCAGACAATTTTTTGCACTGAGCCGGGTCCGAACTGGTGACTGCGCGCGTCGTAGCTAACTGTGAGACCTTTGCACCACACTACCAGCGACTAGTTTGGGCTACACTTAGTGAAAAGCGCCGCCGCCGCCGTCTCAATTTATCTGGCAACGACTGTACATCCGATGTGACTAGGCATAATGTGACATGCGCATGCGAGTGCGAAACGCTTATCTAGCTCGCCATCAGATAATCACCTACGTCGCGAACGAATTATCGGAAATCTAAATATAATATTTTCATATTAAATATAAAATCTAAATATTATCGGTAATGATCGAAGATAATACAACATATAATACGACAGCAATAATTATTATTGCCGTCGTATTATATGTGTACACTGTACGTGGCGCTTACGCATTCACGCTCAAATATAACGATTGTTTTATGTTATAATAATATTAAGTGATAATGTCAGCCGTCACATCGATTTTCAGATTTTTATTCTTTAGTGCAACTATAATAGTAGCATATAGTTTTGTAGTTATAAAGTCATGCACTTAGTTTTTGTAAGTCCGGAAATTTTCCAATTTTTAAAAATGGAAAAATTTATAAATAAGTGTTTGTCGAAACGAAAAAAAATGAAAGGCAATGTATTAAATTTCAAAAAGAAAATAGTGGAGAGATGACGGCAAGCAACGGCATAGTTGCTTTGTAAGTTAACGAATATTGAATTATTTATTTTAGGTACTGATAGTGAAGTCAGGGACGATCACGAAAAAAAATCATGGGGAGGGGTGTAATCTTCAAAATTGCCGACTAGAATTTGAAATTCAAAATTTTTGTGAACTATTAAGTTATTTTTAGTTACATTCTGTAAATTTATAATTTATTTATTACCTTATATTTCAATTCTTAGTTTAAATTAAATTTGAAGTGGAAACTTATTTTAAAAACTTAACTTAAACTTATTTTAAATTTATATCAGAGTAAAATAACGTCAACAAAAATAATATATGAAATAGGTAATAATTATCATATAACTCATCACTTATTATTTATTACAAAATGGTTATAAAATGAGTGTTACAGTATTTAAAATTTTAAAAACTTATATTAATCACAATTGAACCCTAAGTTGCTTCAGCGTTGCCCATTTGTGTACAAGATCATCGATATCCAAAGTATCTGTTATGTCTTTTTCACAACTCAACATCATCAGTGCACTTAATCGTTGATCAGCCATTTTCGATCTTAGGTAATTTTTTATTAATTTTAATTTACTAAACATTCTTTCGTCGGATGTAGTAGTAACAGGAGCAGTCAATGCCAAATGACAAATTTGATTAGCCCACGGAAGAATTGATTTTGATGACTCAGATTTTTCAAAAATGTTATTTAAATTTTCTCCATCACATTGATTTAACAGAATTTCAATTTCTGCATGTATTGCGTCAATGTTGTGAATTTTCGCACGCACTATTTGTCATTTCGGGAAATAATTTTATAGCACCCGCAACATTTTCTAATGAACAAGTATTATTGTCAAATGGCATTTTGAAAATATTAAATAAAGGTTTGAGTGTTTCAATAGTTATTTTTAAATGTTCAGTTGTTAAGTTTATCAGTGTGTCTAATACTTGTTTAAATTCTTTAAGATAAAATAATTTTAATGAGAGGTCTGATTGAGTCATTGGATAGATTGGTATCGATCGTTTATGATGATGTTTCTTAAAATCTTCTATTGGATCTAAATCTAGTTTTCTTGAAAATATTAGAGCTGCGTTTATAATAGTATCCAGTCCATCAGAATCTTTGTTTATATTTTCAAGCGATTTAATTGTACCCTCTATTAAATTACTTGCATCAATTATATTCAATTCTTTTGCTTCTAACTTCTCTGTGAGTGCTTTGAGTTTATATAATACATTTTTCATAAATATTATTGATACAATAAAATCAAATGTTGTTATTTTTTTAAACAGAGCTATTGATTGGCTTTTAGTTTTTCTATCATACAAATTTGAAGAGGAGATTTCTTGCAAAGTTTCAAGAATTATTTCAAACGATGTCCAAACTGCTTTAACCGATTCTGCACGAGACGTCCATCGCGTTTTTGATAAATTACACAACTGCAAACTACCTTCAATTTCAGATAACTTTTTACTAAGAATTCCATACCGCTTTGTACTAGCATTAAAAAAAAACATATAGTTTCTCTAGATTACCAATTAAGTTAAGTATAATGATACTAGCATTGCAGCCATGTTCTAAAAATGTGTTAATACGGTGCGCTTGACATGGGATATAAGGTATATGGTGATTGGCCAGTTTTAAAAGTTCTTTTTGCGCTCCATGGAATTGACCAGACATACTTGTGGCAAAATCGTAAGACTGAAAAGCGATGAAGTCTGGATTCAATTCGTTTCTTACTAAGGTATCGTAAATATTCTTTGCAATCCCAAATCCAGTTTTATCGGTACATTCATTTATTTCAAGAAGTCTCTCTTTAACATTTCCGTTATTATTAATGTATCACACACATATTGTCAATCTATCTTGATGGGTAACATCGGGAGTCGTGTCTGTCAGAACTGAATAAATTTTTGCATTTTTTACCTCCTTAATTACTCGATTTCTAGTTTTTGAAGATAGCAGTTCTATGAATTAATTTTGAGACCTAGAACCAAGATACGTCACATGATGTGGTCTCATAGATTTATTATCTAACCAAGTTTTTATAACATTACAATGTCTGGAAAGTAATTCCACGATTTGAATGAAAGTTCCATTTTTATCATCTCCATCACC
Organism: Sipha flava; assembly: GCF_003268045.1. Classification (NCBI taxonomy): domain Eukaryota; kingdom Metazoa; phylum Arthropoda; class Insecta; order Hemiptera; family Aphididae; genus Sipha; species Sipha flava. The sequence goes on along the minus strand of NW_020273629.1, from coordinate 1,824,276 downwards.
TCTAAACGCCAACCCTTGTCGAGCTAAAGTACGAGCAGTGTCCATAAATATTTTAATAACTTGCTTATTATATTCGCGCTCATGCTGAATTTGAATTGATTTTTCTCTATTTGCTTGATCAAATAAAACATCAACATGACAAGATATCTTCATAAAATTACAGTAGTCTCTTAATGCAGCTTTATGAGCTGAACAAGAGAAATGCTCAGAATGTTTCCCAGGTTTATTTTTACCCCTACTTTTCATTTTGTGCCAAACCCTGACGACTTCAGTGACCCAAGCATTATCGGAAAATTCTCTATTCGGACCATTTGGAAATAAAAAACATACAAATTAATAAGCCGAGTCTTTTTCAATACTATATTCCAACAAAGGAAATTCAATATACCAACGTGAAGAAAATTGCCGTTGTTTGTTCGTATTGATACTTTTGTTTCTGGGATATGAAGTAAGTTTAGGCTGAAGAGGTCCTAATGAAATTAAATAATGTCTCTGTGAACTAGTTAAAATTATTTCTCGTTTGCCTGGATCATGATCAATTATGGTGTTGTATTCGGTTTGATCTTATAAAATATCGGTCGCATTATTGCTGATAGTTTGTGTTAAAATACTTGATGCATTTTTTAAAAATGTATCAGCTATGTTTTGAATAGTTCTTACTTTCTGAACACTATTAATTACAAATAAAACTGGGTTCGGAAATTGTTCAGTTTTAATTTTATCCAAAACTAAATCGCATTCCTTCACTTCATTAACAAGTAATTTCAACTGACCTGCACAAGTTAACCAAGTTATTCCTTCGTTTTCAATATTTTCAGAATTTTGCATAGGTATTACAATGTCAACATTTATGGGTAATTTTGTATCATTATGAAGTTCACTTTTTCAATAATAGGACTGTCCAAAGATTTTTTAGTTGCAACCGAATTTTTAGACTGATGTTGCGTACCACTAAGTTGCATACTGTTGCCAAATCATTATCTATATTATAAGAATCGTCCTCTTCTATCATAACCTATATAGATTTAAAATAATTTTAATAATTGTATTTGCATAAAATTTAGGTACCTAATTATTTACCAATGGTTTTAATCTAATTACTAAAAAATTTCATAAGATATTTAAAGCCTCGAAATAAGCAGGGTAGGTTTTGAATGAAAAATTACAATTTACAACTTGTGGTACTTTCTAAGTCCCAGTAAAATAGAATCGAATAAAATATGAAGCTTACCGATTGTGGTATATGTTTTGTATTCCTTTTACTAGCGTTAAATGGGTTATCAGGTGTTTCAAAATGCTTAACCTTCGTCCTCTTTCCGCCGATTAATCTCGTGTTTTTTACGATAGTCATCATCAAAACTTGATCCACACTCCAAACACTCTAGTATTACACGCTTTCGAGACTTATTTGTAGTAGTCGACATTGAAATTAAATGTTCGAACCAGAAGTTTGTACCAGAAAAAATAAAAATAAATAACTCACGAAGTAAGCACAATTTTTAAAATACCGAATAAGGTGTATAACAGACTGTCGTCAACTACAGTTGTTCAAACGTCAAACATACACATTATATACGATACATGGTAATCGGTAATTTTCGTCTGTTGAGTGTTTCTTCGAAACGCAATTATCGCGTATTTTGTATAAGAATAGGTACCCTCGCTTGATAACGTATTATATTATATATTGCCCGCCACAACTGTCACCGCATGCCAGCATTGCTTAAATGCGATAACGGATGACAGAAATAGACGGTTTATCGATTTTTTACTGTATATATGCATGATATATTATTAATATATCGTTATAAGTATGCGTGTTATATATATTATATAGGTTTTTATCTTATGCCGGCTACCGATTCCCGCAGTCTCGCTATACTTTTGCGAATCCGCTCCATAACCCATTACGAAAATATTGAGTCAAAACAATATTAACAATGTATTTAATTTATATAATATATTAATTTTCCTTTTCTCGTCTTAAAAAAAATGGTTTAATCAGGTGAAAATAAATTTCATTTTGCCGACTGAAAATCAAATATTGCCGAGTGGGGGGGGGTTGACACCCCCTCATGACCCCCCCTTCGGTTTGTCCCTGAGTGAAGTGAGTCTATTTGATATAATCAGGGCTTGGGACTTATAGCACTTAAAACCATCAAAATAAGCACTTCAAAAACTTAAAATTTAGTAAAAATATTTATTCAATAAAAAAAAAAAAACTATAAAATTCTAACTAAAACATCAAACAAAATAAAAATAAATCTTTATCTCAATATTATAAAAAAAAAATAACCTTCACTTTCGAGACTTTAATGATTTTATGGATTTTCCAAAGGATTTTTCTAAAAAATAAAATGTGAACGAAATTAAAAATTCGACAATTTCAGAATTTAATATAATTAATCGGTGGTGAAATGATAGACGAGCCACGGTACAGAGAATTCACTCACGCTTACGATAATTTACTACACACACACATACACGCCACGCACGCACGTACTATACAGATTGTCAAAACATTGCCTATACAATACTCCTTAAGAACGGTCGGTATGGAATCCCCTTAGCGGAACGCAAAAGTTTGTTTAAAAGTTATATAACTAGTGTGTTTGTCGTTATTCTATTACCTACCCACAACACGTATATATCGTGTACACTGCGCGTCAAGTACACTGTTTATCGGCACTATGATGCACGTTTAGTGATAGAATTGAGAACTTACCCGTAGAACATGGGTGAATCGATTAGAAAAGTCAACCAGTGGTCTAAAATATATTTTTACGTGGCCAAAATTCTATGTTTTGTTTACAAAAAATGCTTTTTATGATATATTTTTTACTTTTTTTTTTTTTAGTAAATTACTATCATTATAACGTAGACACGTCGAAGAGGTAATCATATCATTATCATTACAGACATTACACTATTATCGTAGTCATTATCTTTATTAAAACAGGCCGTTTACTCGCGTGCATGTGTGCCTGAGTTTACTCCTTTGCGACTGGTAGTAGTGTTTATTGAAATATGAATTATAATAATAATAACAGTGATGTTACTTTTAACATAATAATTATATTGAAATCATTTGTCGTTGGAATCGTCAAAGGCTTCACAAGCAAGGATGGCAATAAGAACGAAAATGTTGTTGACGGCTACCACGGGTCGTAACATTCGAAGATATATAACAGTACTAGCTTAATTACCCGGCTTCGCACGGAACATTCTTGGCTGTGACATAGGTTTTAATGGATTATTACTTTACACTATTTAAAGCCAAGTTTGGTGTAACTGTTGGTGTTTGTAAAACAAATAAAACGAAAGTTCAAATGAATCAGTATAGTAATTTTGGTAATACGCTGAATTACCTCTGAATTACCGTATTTGCTGAATCCGATATTTTTTTAAAATCCCTTCTTATTGCTTGTATTGAATATTGGAAAGACCACCATGTTAAATTTCGAGTTCATATAGTTTTGAAATGTAGCGATGGTCAATGAGGAGTAATACCTGACGTTGTCCGTTGAAAAAATTGTGTGTGTTCAACTCTTTTTGGGTGTTACCGTTGAACCTATACCTTTTTAAGTATAAATAACCCAAAATAACGATTAAAATATTAATTTATTATGTATTATAATAAGTAAATATTAAATATGGTCATGTCTATCACGTCTTCCCGTTCTGTTTACGATATTTAAGCATAAACTAATATTCTAACATTGTTCAATTTATTTTGGATTATTATTTTTTTATTTATTAATTTTATTGAGAAAATTCTGACGATTCGAGGTTTCAAATAGATGCTATTTATTAAAGTGTATTTGGATTATACAATATTTTTTGTTTTTTCCTTTTGTGATACGTACACACATAAATCAGAAGGTTTTCTAACGCGTGAGCCTGTGTGGCCTACATACAATTATCCATGTGAGAAGCATACATTTTCAAAATTCAGTCCACATATTCTTTTAATTTTCCTTGTCATTTGTTAATGATTATTGCAAAAGCGAGTCGCACTGAAAACTACAAAAGCTTGAATTCTAATTGCTTATCTGTTGGAGTCATTGGGATGCGTGGTAATAGTACATGTTCACCTTTAAATTTTCCGTTTAAAATGATGGCTTTGATTATGTTGTTATACAGTTTAATAATTTACATAATTCTTAATCGGTGATTATTAAAATCAACATATTACACAAATCAAATATTTCCTAGGTAACCAAAAAATTAAAAAATGTATGCATCCAGTCCAAAACTGTTTCGACCCTTAAATATGCGATTTTTGAAAAATCCTTTCTTATTGCAAGGTAAAAGTATTAGAAGAAAGACTGTTCCAAATTTCAGATGCGTACGTTGAAGAAGTTTTTTGTTTTTGATATACAGCGATCAGTGAACCAGAGTATTTGGATTTTATATTTCTACTATATAATATGAGTATTGGTGTACGCCCGATACATGAGATTATTTTTATCGATAAACTTCTCAGAACAATTATTCTTATCTACACGACAACGACGGACAAAAAGGATAGGTTGCTTACAGCTAGAAATCCGCGGGCCGCCGTGCCGCACAATACGTATTGGCGCGCCATGGCGGTGAATAATTATAATTGTTAATTACTCCACTAATACGCAACATTTTTGAAAATTCTTTCTTAAATGGACGGTGAAAATATGAGAAGAACCTCTATTCTAAATTTCAAGTCCGTACGTTACGTAGTTTTTGAGGTACAGCGATCAGTGAGTGAGTGGTATTTAGATTTTATATGTTTAGATTGAACTAAACCAGTAGTGACCAAACTACGGCCCACGGGCCAACTTCGGCCCGCCATCATTGAATATCCTCGCGATGAAAATAATGATAATATGATAAAAACGAAAAGATCTATAAAAATATACCAATAACCCACGAGGCCCCTCGGATTAACCCGCAAAATATTTCAAAACAAACGCGCTAATTCATATATTTTTCAAATGGTGAAACCCGTGTTGCAGTTGGTTTTGACACCTTAAGTAGAAATAATTGAGCATTATAAAATTAAATCCAAGCATTTGCAAATTGTTTATTATTCCAATCCGTGTTATGCGGTATTATCTTTTATTGCTATTTTTACAATAGTAATAATAATAATTAATATTATTATCTTTAAAGCAAACAGTGAGGTTGGGAAACTGCTGTTTTTGCAAAGTGTATACAAGTAAGGGAAAAGTCGCAACGTCGTTTATTGTTTAACAGCTACTCAAAATAAATTTATGTGAACCGAAAGTAAACATTTCGTAATTTGAACGTACTGAACGCAATGTGGCCTTACAGAATTAATTTGGGATTAAAATTCAAAAAATATTCTAGATTTTGTACATGATCTACGACGTGTTAGATTTATTGCGTATATGACACGGTGTTGGCGCAGAAAATCTTCTATATCAGGGGTGATTCATTTTTATAGATATGTGATCGATTTCGAAAAAAGTTATCACTGAGAAAAATTTACAAGTGCACAATACTATACATACATGTTACACTTCTTGTATCTCTTCCATTTGACATATGAATAAGCTAAGAAGTAATAATAACTTTAATTTTCTAATTTTACATAACACGTATTTTAATATATTTTTTATCAATTTATACGAACGAAATAAATATTGTGTTATTTAATACGGAACATCTTTTATATTACGTACAATAAACCTACATTGATTTCGGTTTTTGATTTCGTTTTTAGTGCCTAGTTGTTTAATATTCCATATTATTACTAATCAATTAATAGTGATTATTGTCATTTTTATACTACCATCAATATGATAATTAATAAAATAGAAAACAACGAGCGGCTTAGCACACAGCAGACGAACCGCTAACTGCCCCGCGAACAACTCAAAACTCGACTGCTGCAGCCGGACAACACATTACAATATATACCAGTGGTATATTATACCACGTTATTCAGCATCAATGCAGTATCTGGTAATGATGAACACCTTACAAAGGGAAACGAAATTGACGAATATTAAACAAAAACTTTTTAGTTACCAATAACTGATTCACAGTAGATCGAGAAAATACTTGGTACGAACAAGATGGCTGGAAACAAGAAGACTTGAAAAACACACATACACAGGACGGCAATCGCCGAATTCCGTCCCGGGTTGCTGAAAATGACCGAATTCCGTCCCGGAGGCGGAGCAACTATGTCCGAATTCCGTCCCGGGGGTGGATAAACTATGTCCGAATTCCGTCCCGACTAGTCTTGGACGGTATTAATATAAGTTCAATTTTATAGAACTTCAAGAGACTTCACCTGACATCACGCGTATCGTTTTTTTGTATTATCACAATTATTCGCAATAAAAACGTAAGCGATTTATATACTATGTATTGTGTATACCAAAGTCAGGTGTCGTCTAAGTTTTTACCAGCCTATTTCAAATCTAAAAAATAATAATTAAAAAAAAAATAAATAATTTAAATACTAATTACACATAACATATATTATACTTATACTCTTAAATTTATTAAAATACTTATATGACTGTCATATTTATACATAAATGGCATATACTGTAAGTGGAGTTTTTTTTTTGCTCCGTATGTCAATAATAAATAAACAAGACTGTTTTGCCGGATTTTACATTTTTAAACATGCCAGCAAAGCTGCCAGTCCTAAGCCTGGAGAAAATGTGAAGGAAAATATTACTGCCAAATATATCATAGTTACAGGTAGTAGGACGGAATTCAGACATAGTTGCTCCGCCTCCGGGACGGAATTCGGTCTTCAGTTATGGAACCATAGGGGGCCCGGGACGGAATTCGGTACCAGCCCACAGGACAACGGACAGAACAGGTAGAACGATGATGCAGACGACATTCACCACAAAAGCTGCGGCCATTTGACGATGAAATGGCCTCGGTGCCACCACACTAAAACCGATACGCGAGTACTTGATGAAACTTTGTGGCACCGAGAACATGACTTGGAAATCACACGAAACATGAAAATAAAGAATACGTTTGCGCGCCATGATAACAATTCGGTTGCGTAGCCGTGGACAATGGCTGCAGATACGCAACGGACCGCTACGCATCGCACGAAAATGATAACATACATTTAAGGTGTCTAAAAAATACATTTTCTTTTGGTTACGATCTGGAATACGACGGAAAATAAGATACGACCGTTTCAATAACGGATATCATACCGATATCGTATGCGCATCTCATCGTGCATCAACATACTTTGCTCGGAACCTTATTCGATTAGTTCGACGTTGTTAAAACGATAACCCTTGTACGCGTAATACATACATCGGTGACGAATGTTCCGTATCAAACTGAATTTATCCAAATTAAGCGTCTTGGAGATGATTTGTTTTTTGCCGGCATCCTACCAACTAACCCCGGTACATTTGATGAATACTGGTATGTAACACGATAGCACGTATCACGGTCGGCACGAAGATCCCGTTCGAGTTATTGGAATTGCGTGGGCGGTGGAGCGGATCGGGACGCGGCGAAGGAGTGAACGACCTCGTGCGTAAACGTACATTGTGCGCAAGTACACGTGAACTATATTCGGCCAAAGTTGTGAGCAAAAGGCACGTACGCCGCCAACGCAAGAGCGGATCGGCCGTCAACGTTCCGGGGGTCGGAGACGCGTGAAATCGCGTGCGCGCGCGTGCAAATAACGTCGGAGCTCGCGTGAAAAAAAAAATCTCCGAGTTTATAATATCATGTACCGTGATAATTATTAATATTATCATTATTATAATATATATCGTTATTGTTGTTTTAATTTTATTGCACTGCGTTTCCTCCTCCTCCTCCCATCGCCCGCCCATCGCCATCACCCGGCGAGCAATCGTATACCGATCGAAGTGCAACAGGAAAATCGTCGCTGCGCAACGGAACACGTCTAACGAACAACGATAACAATGCGAAGAAAACCGCGAGCACGATAAAACGCATAACGACGCACCGTAATAACAGGTGGTGTACGCGGGTGCACACGCTTTCTACAATTTTTCCAACGCGCCGCGGCCGACCCGCCGACGCGCATCAACCAGCGAATAACGCATGTTTTGTTTTTTATTTAAATTTCTCGCGTGTTGTTGTCGGACCGCGCATTTGTTGTTCGTCCGGTCGCGAACACCGCGGCAATTATATCGCGACCGGAAAACGTGTTGTTTACGGAATATACTTATAATATATTTATTTCTTCGTTTTTTTTTTTTTTTTTTTTTTTTTTTTTTTTTTGTCGAACACACGTGCAGCAACATTTTTACGAGAGCAAGCGAACACGCAACGCACGATACCCGGCCACCGTCCTCGTGCGACGCGCGGAGTCGTACGCGCCGTGAACACAATACGGCTGGGTCACGCGTTTCCGCGCGCGTTCGCAACTGGAATTACAATCGGGTGCGTACCGCAACCAGAGTGCTCGACTTGGCAACATTAACGATCTCTTGTTTGCTTTGAAAAAGAAAAAAAAAAAAAAAAAGATCGTCCCCAAAACCCGTTAAACGTTATAATTATAACGTAATAATAGTAGGAGGTGCGGCTAAGATTAGTGAAAATCAGTCCGGGTACTCCGCCCCCCCCCCTGCGTACCGGCGATTTTCGGGGCGTTCAAATCGATTCCCATTTTAAAAGTGTACGTGCGAACGGTAAATGTTTATCGTCATACGTTATAGGTTTTAAACACAAAGTGAAATGTACCTTATGGTTTTCCGTAAAGGTCCCGTTCCACCAGTAACGCGGGTAGGTGATTCATAAAGATAAAACGAAAACAATTTAAACGAACAGCAAAATGAACGCGTCCGTCTTTTCAATATTATTTGAACGAGTTCAATTTTTAAACGAAAAATTGTCTAGCACTGTTGGTTTTACGTGTTTCCTTTGAATGCTTTTGCACGCAGAAGGCACAACTGGCAGTGCAGCCGTTCGAAACTATGGAAAACTTTACAACAAATAAATATACGCTTTCGATATTTTTTTTCCGTTCCGATCGTATCCGTTCGGTATTTTCATTTAATTAATTCGCGTTTGTCTACTGCAGTGGGTATCTATAACGCGGTAGCGTAACGCCACGAGGGATAAGAAGAATCCGCGAATCATCCGATAAATTTTAGGAAGGAAAAAACCGTGTGGTCGGCTTCGGAAATTCACGCACACTATGGTGGAGTATTGGGAATAAAATTATTGGGAATAAAAAGTAAATAAAACACGAGGCTTAAAAGTTCTTGATGGGGGCACGAAGTGTAGTGTTTTTGCCATAGTAACGCGATTTTTCAGTACGCTCTATAATAATAATTTGCTGGCCAGTTCCTTGACCATTAGTAGATTGTAAGCCTGAGAATCCAAAGAAGTAGAATAGATTCTAAGATTTCTAGATTTCTATATTTTAAGAATTTTAAGTCAAGAATGGTCTTGTACCATTCATTTGATCGGACACTACACTTAAATGTTTCAATAAAATTACAATTGCACCTCGCTTAAATACCAAACTGTGCGGAGGTAAACCATTTAAATGTAAGCTATCTAAAAATTCCGCAGGAAACAGAAAATGGTCAAATTATTTTGACACTGTGTTTGAACTTAAAAGCGTTTTTCTTGTCCTGGCAACATAATAACAATTGTATTATTTGTTTCATCACAATGTTCATTTTTAGGTGCAAGAACAGCAAATTGTGAAAAATATTTTTTAAACTCAAAACAATATCTCCAAATACGTCTTTTATTAAATCACTTGATAATAATGGTGGTTTTATTGCAATTGAATATTCGTCCGTGTCAGGATTTATTAATAAGTATTCGTAACAATTTGTAACAAAAACTTGAAAAATTTATTTTCATTTTGGTTTACTCTAAATAGTCGTTGGGCCATTTTGCCTGTTCTCTGTACTGGATTAAAATCACCACATGGGAGAGTAACTAACCTAACCTAATCATTCGATAACTAACATATTCACGCATGAAATATTGCATCTTATGACAGTTTTGCGTTTACCATTATATTGCATATTTATATTCCAACCGGGTTCACCGTACGGCCATTTATAATTCAGTAAGATCATTAGATCTATACACACGAAATGTATTATCTAGATAAAGTCGGCTAATGCAGTCGAGTTCACGTGACCAGTATATTCACCATCTGTGATCATTAAATATTCTTAATCATTATAATTATCAATAGATAGTCTATACGAAATATCACTAATGACAAATTCATTATGTATTTCCAAATTATATATCACCAAGTCATCAACATTTATTCCAACACTTTGATATTTTTTTTTTACGTACCAAACAACCAAATTTCCATCTCCTTTAAATTTAGAATTAATTGATATTCCATTTTTGTTGTTCTCTGTTAGTGACGAAATCGAAAATAAAATATTTATATTTATACAAAATCGGAAATAGAAATGCCCGTAGATACGCAACTACACGAAAAACTAAATGAATAAACCATAAAACTAAAACTATTTTTTTTATTAGCTAATTTTCTAAGTACTTGAATTTGAAAAAAAAAAAAAAAAACATGAAAATCGGTCGAGTAGAATTTCAGGTATAGCTGTCCACAGAAATCGCCTTACGTTTTATTAATATATAAATATAAGCATATACGGTTCATTTGCATTTTTTCGTATAACTTTATTCGACTATGCGATGTAGTCAATGTGGAGTTTAATTTATTAATAATTTAAAGTAAATTTATTTTCAATCCAACACTGTATGCTTTAATAAATAATCAATAGATCATTTTGTTATCACCATCATAGAAGTTTGGTATAATATACACTAACGTATAACTCTAACAAACTTATATGATGGTACTGCAGTTTTCTCTTTTTTTGCAGAAACAAAAATATAAGAATATATGCACATAGCACATGTGTGTGCTTTTCTTTTGTATTTGAAAGTATAAAGAAGAAAATATTTCTGCAAGATTTATAACTGTCTTAGCATGTTTTTATTTATACACACAAACACACACACACATACACATATATATATATATATATATATATAATATACAGCTATACCTGAAATTCTACTCGACCGATTTTCATGTTTTTTTTTTTCAAATGCAAGTACTTAGAAAATTAGTTAGTAAAAAAAGTAGTTAGTTTCAGTTTTATGTTTATTTATTTAGTTTTCCGTGTAGTTTATATATAAGCAGAGCACGGGAGTTAAAGCATTTACTTATTTTTATGAATTTACTTAAAATGTAATAAAGTGCTATAGAAGTGTATGTCAAGTTATAACACGTACGTTAGTTATAATACGTGTTATAACACGTACAATTATTAATTTTGAATTACTTTTTCAGCAATTTTTAAAAAAAATGCTTATTTCCAGTTTTTTTTGATTATTTTTACTTATTTAACTAGTTTTTTTACGTTTTTATAGTTCTTTCCTGCAAAGTCGTTATTGATCGAATTAAAATTAAAATTCATTCTTATCTTATTTACGTTGTCACATAGTTCGTCGTCGTCCAAGGCATCGTTTTAGGGTTAATAAAGATATTCCAACACTGTATATAGAACGAGAGTGTCAAACGTCAGAATGATCAAGAACAGACAGAACAGTTTACATTTTATTTTTGAGAAAAATTCTTTAGAAAATCCATAAAGTTCTTAAAGTCTTAAAAGTGAAGATTTATTTTTATTTTGTTTGATTTTTTAGTTAGAATTTTATAGTTTTTTTTTTTTTTTTGATAAATATTTTTGCTTAATTTTAAATTTTTTAAATTCTTATTTTAGTGCTTGATAGATGGTGTTTTTAAGGGCTTATTTTAATGATTTTAAGTGCTATAAGTCCTGAGCCCTGTATATAAGTACTGCATAAATACTAAGTAATACTGCGAGTCTGTAATATATGTTATAGTTGTGAATTATTTGTTTATTTTTCTTAAAGAACTTCAGTAATAAATAAAAACCACAAAAATACGAAACCTTTGGAAGGATATAAAATACTAATTTCTTTGAAAAGAGAGTGTACAAATTTTATTTTATTTTTATTTTTAAACTATTATCATAATTGAATAAAATTATGTATTATAAGAGTATGTACCTGCATAAATAATGCATAATATATAACATAAACATATACATATATTATCGTACATATTATTCCATATGCATTACGTGTACGTAACCTTTCTTATTTTTGTTCAGTTGCTCTCGTTTTCATAATATTTTGAAAGTTCCAATACCAATCTTTTTGTAAGACGTCGTGTTAAAATTTATCACCGTAGCATAATACCTATAACTACGTAATTTATGTAGATTAAATAAGGGACTGGAACCGTTTGAATTTATTGTTACCACTTCCGGTATCAGTTCTCAGAAAAAAAAAAATTGTTTTGGTTCGGTTTTTTGTTTGAAAAGAAAAAAGAGGTACCTGTTCCAGAGAATTTCCGTACTGATTTATGTTATCAGTAGGATATAATATTATTTCTTGTCTAGCGAATATACTATGTATAATATACCATCGTCCCGTTAAATACCTGTTCAAGTGTACCATAATAATAATTTTACTGTAGTAAACGAAAAATTAATTTACAATACGTTGCTGCCAATCAACGTAATCCCTTGCGAAAGAATCAAAACACAGAGGTGCTGTTATAAAATCGAAAGTTACAGTCTCACCAAGATATAATTTTCAATTGATGGACCGTTTCACTCGTCCATCGTTTGCCATAATAATAAACCAGTGTCTACTTTATTATTATCATCGCTTTATTTCGGAAATAGATAAAATATTGATTCCAGTTATCTATACAGGGGAAAAAATTTCCAAACGGTACTGTTTTGCGACAAAGATACATGAAATAAATGTTTTAGAAGTACAATACATTTAAAGAGGTATTTTAAAGAGAGTTATAGACATAAACATTATAATAATAGATCCCTGAGTAAATATAAACATGGTATTGTTAACTGATCAATTGTGCTAAACAAAGGTTGATTCGTACCGTTTAAAAGGTTCAGGTTTTAGAACCGGTATAGTTTTCAATTTGGCTTTTGTCTGTGGTTCAAATACCGGTACACAATGGTTTTGAGACGACACTTCTAAAATATGAATAGACGATAGACGTTCAGTGCACGCGTACATCGTCGGGAAAATGGTCGTTTCGTCTTGAAGGAAATGCCGCACGCTCGGTCAGTGGTATATCACACACCCGGTTCAGGGTCGCTCGGAGGACAATTGGTGTGCACGTACGCGGTTTACAATCACATCGGATCGTGGACAAATGATAAGTGGGAAAATGCGTATCCCGGACGACGTCGATTTGCATTCGGATCTCGTTTTCACGTTACGTCGCCATATCCAACCGAAGTCAATCGATCTGTAACCAGTGCTTGACTTGAGATGGAACACACGAGGGCGGAATACCCCACAACGAATTTATTCAGAAATTTTAGTGTCCCCTTACTGTTATTACGTTATAATTATAGCGCTCAACAAGTCTTGGGGACGCTATTTTTTTTAAAAGTAAACAGAGTCCCACTTCTTTGATTTGGCCAAGTCGAGCAGTGTCTGCGACCGCGTCCGGACGGTCGAGACGACGGAAAGTTTTGCCGCCGGGGCTCCGTTAGGTTTCCGCGCTTTTGCTGATGAACGCACGCGTCGTGCAATGGTCCGAGGGACCAGGTGCGTACAACACGGCGTAATGTCAGATGTGTTTCGAAAATCGGTACGGATTTAAAAACGCCATGAAATTCACGAAATGTATTGAAAATTTAAATTTTTTTAGCAGACAGCTTGGAAAACATCTCCCATTAGTATGTGAGAAATAACCCCAGGGTATATGTCCGCCCATGGAGTAGTGGCATTGATTTATGCGGTCGTCGGATGATTCGCCCACAAACGCCTGGCTCGATTTCGTTGATCACTCTTCGAACTTCCGTCTTCAAATCTGGGACATCTAGCGGTTTACCGAAAAAGAAATGAAGGAAGATATATTAAAAATTACTTAATACATGCGCACGCGCATACACTCGCTAAGAATACAGGATATTTATTTTATGCTACAGACGTTTTTTAACGGTTGAAAACCTAACATATTTATAGTTACGTTTTTCAATAGGGAAATGTATAACTCAAATATTATTCTCAGAAGGTTTTCAAATTAAATATTGATCCATTCGTTTTATAATTGTATTGAAAATAATTATAAAAAAATATGTTTACCACCATCATAAATAGCTGCGATAAAACAAGGGTAAAAAAACCGTAAATCTCGTAACATCTGGTCCACTAAAATATCATTACAATAATATACGGGTTTGCAACATTATCATTGGAATAAAATGTAATACGCTGCCCTGCACTATTATTAATTATAACTCTTTGAACCCTGAAAATCAATACAGTTTCGACGAACAAAATTACAAGTTTTTAATTATCTTTTCCGCATATGCGTTTGATGAGCATGCATTCAAAACTATATAGTATTTTTATTGAATCCTAACATGTTATGTAATAATCGAAACGGCTCGAGTACTTGGATTATTATTGTTGAGTATTACCATTTCTTTCGACTATAAAGATTTTACCAATGCAAATTGTACCTATCTTATCTATACATTTCTGGAGCTTATTTCATAGCGTGTTTCTGAATAACCTCTTTCTTAAACGGCCCTAAGATAAAAAAAAATGGTTATAATTTTAGAGCGAGGATCTTCCACGTAAATCAAAACTAAATAGCAATGATTATATTGTTGTTAAATGTTAGCGAATTTACTCGTTGCACAGCAGCTAATAGAAGATTAATTATACTAATGAATCGTCAACAGGAAATATCAATTGCAGTTAGACAAACAACGATGTGGTATATTTAATTAATAGATTACTAATCGTAGACCCAAATCGGACGCGATCAAATATGAAAATCGATCTTTACAGCGGCGATTATCCTTTCTTAATTTCCTCGTAATAGGATGAAAAGCATTAGAATAACATGCCAAGCTCGTTGTTTTAGCAATATTTGTTGACATTATTGAGAGCGCATGCGCGAATCTCAATTATTTTAAAACTCTGAAAGCAATATATTTAGATATATTGTATACCTTGTTATAAAATCAATGACTTCAAACAGATCATGTAATATATTGTACACGTACAGTTCGAACGTTTCATTAAGAATTTCGCATAAACATACAACGTATAATAATATAACTTACACACTCGCTAAAAAAAAAATTCGTTGAATATAATATTTCATCTGAAAATGCGTGATAAGTGCCAACACACGTAATATACGTATTGCGTTCGATTCTCACAAAAACGTTTTGTTTAACTAAATAGTATAACAATTTTTTTGACGCACCATGGAAGGAGCAAAACGGTATCGTCTTTTATGATTCTACTTTATATTACGTTAATATGCTTAAAAGTGTCTCCATATTATTTTCATTACACAATACATTCATTACCCAAGACCAAAAGAGTTCACTTACAAACGGATGAAAACGTTGATGTCTTATATAAATATTTAGATAAAAATTATTTTATCTATCTATATCTAGATAAAAGTGATTTTATCTATATATATCAAGATAAAAGTGATTTTATCTATCTATATCTAGATAAATTCAATTTCTACAGTATCTATCTATTTCTAGATAATTTTAAATCCAGATATCTTATCAATATCTAGATAATTTTTTTTTATCTAAACATAACACTGGTTACAATGTTTTAACAATTATTTGTTTTGTTTTTACGGGGTTAGTTTTTTTTTTCTATTACTTTAATTTTTATTTTGCAGTCCCACTATTTTGATGGTTTTTTTATCAAGAACATTTCTTACTTCTTCATTAAAACTTTCCAATTGTAGAGATTTCATCACGCCACATATTGCAGTACAACATGAACCTAGGTTTAGCTGACTTCATCAACTGTTTGAAATCGTATACCTCGAAAACAGATAACCTAGAAGAATTAAACTCCATGCAATATTATATAATATTAACGGCTGTAGCCTATTTGCGCCTCAGAGTATTACATTTGCGCCCCCAGGGATGTAGACAGATGCGCCCGAAAGATAATGTACTACTTGCCGATTTATAGCCCATATGCGCCCATTTCGCATAAAACATTATTCTTTTTCTTCAGCTTTTAAAGGCCGTTAAGGCCCATCACTACTCCACACAATCTTCTCCATTCCTCTCTATCACTCGCTAACTCCTCCGAGTTTTCAACCTCTAGTATCGGGAAATTCTAGTTGGGCTCGTCTATCTTTTCTTCGGTCTGCTCAGCTGTCTCTTGCCTTCTGGTTTCCAGCTAAGCACATCCTTCATTATGCCATTGGACCTCCATACGTGTCCAAGCCAGCTCATTTTCCTTCCTTTAAGTGTTTGTTTTATGTCTTCTTCTCCCCACAGGTCTTTAATTTCCTTATTGGATCTTATTTCATTTTCACCGGTTTGATAATTTTTTTAGGATCAAAATGCGTCGTAAGAATTTCCTTTCTAGGACTGCCAGTTTTCTTTTATCCTCTTTTAACGTTGGCCACGTTTCGCATGCGTATTAAATTATTAGTTTTACTAAAACCTTGTATAATTGCATTTTTGATTTCTTTGATAGTAACTTAGATTTAAAGGTTTTTTGTAGCTCGAATAACACCTGTTTCCAGCTTTTATTCTCAGTTCTATTTCCTCGTAGTAATTATTGTAGCTATTTATATCAACTCCCAGATATTTAAAGCTTTCTACTTTTTCAAAACAATAATTTTTTATCTCCAAACTTCTGTTTTGGTCTAACTGATTACCTCTCGTGACTATCATATATTTAGTTTTCCCCTCATTTATCATCAACCCCATACTCAGCGCTATACCAAATAACGTTGCCATTGGAATTCATAATATACATTATTTTTATCTTGATAAATACTTAAATTAAGTAGATTAGTATATTATTCTATAATAGTACTTTTTATTAAAGAATAATAATTGTCTAAATAATATAGTTTAAATTTTATAAATTTTTTAACATTTTGGGTTTAAAAAAATGAGTCAATATGACAATAATTAACATTAAATCCAGGATTTCTATGTTGAACAACACTCAATTAATTCACACTAAGTTTTATTTACTGTAGCAAAAATTCATCGGCAGGGTACCGCTTTAGCCTGTAACCCGGTATAATATTGTATCAATAAATATATTTTTTTTTTTTTTAAAGAATTTGTACTATGATATGGCCCAGGGGTGGCTCCAGGGGGGCCTAGGGGCTACGCCCCCACAAGCCCGTACCGTATTTATAAAAAATTTATATTATTAAAGAAAAATGCATATTATAATATGGACTATCATACGACACGCACAAGTATGTAGATAGAGCAATAGAGGTATGACGGTTGAAAGGAGTTTTTCCATACTTCGGAGACTAAAAACCTAGCTTCGTTCAAGGATGACTATCAGCATTATGTCTAATTAATGTATACCATAAAGTAGATATTCTAGATCAAATAGATCATATTATTGATATTTTTGCCGATTTTAAAAATAGACGACTTGAATTTGTGTTGTAAAAATTGTTGTTTTCTTTTTGTTATAAGATTTTGTAAAATTATAACTTGCTTCCCCCCTCCTAATCAAAGCTCAATACCATAATAGGCGAGTATAAAGAATAGAACCACAACACGCTTTTAAATTTTGTACTACACACTTAACATTTCAAATTGCACAAAATGTGTCGTACTGCACACAATTTTAGTCCCTGATAAAAATGTGTGATGGGCGCATATGGTTTTCGCCGATATTAACATTTCAGTAACCGTACACTGTGTGTGTGTGTATGAGCACCGCTTATTAATCCGTTTCGTTAGTATATATTTGTATTATTAATCATCCGTATTATTAACAACACATATTATATACTGAACAATAATAGTTCTTTTTTCTACATTATTTGTCTCTCTTTGTAAGTGTCTACAAATACGTTTTTGCGCAATATCCAATAATAAACATTACGTGCCTACATCATGCGTGCTACTAAAATAAAACTTTCATCCGAGTTATGTGTGCTGTACAAAATCCAATAAAGTTTTTAATTGTTTAAGTAAGCCATCATTGGAACCTATCATTTTTTAATAATGAACATTTTCTGTAAAATTCTTTGTTTTTAATAATAAAAAATAAACAAATGTTTATTATTTTACTGCGTCGAAACATTTTTTTTCCTTTATAAACTCTCGAGATCAGTTCGTCCGAGTTGAAATCGTCAAATGACATTTATTAAAACTTCTCCGACTACACATAATGAAAATCAAAGTGAATATATTAAATAATATTGTATTCGTGTTGTATAAAATAAAAAACAAACCCAATTCGAAATAATTGTATTCGAGAACAGTCAATTAATGTTCGAACTAATTACCAATACTACGTTTTGGTAAGTAGACGAACAAGTTATAAAATAACACGGTAAACCACTTTTTCAAGTGTTTAAATACTATATAACGACAAAATTTTTTAAAATGTCACATTATCTATGATTTAAGTAAATGAGCGAGAATCAGTATGAATCACATCCGTAGGGAAATTAATTGATCGAAAAATCGAAATTTATGTTTCACGATAACTGAAAATGTGAAAAGTATACTGTTGCGCGCATTTGTCAGATTAATGCCTAATTTCGTTATTTTAAGCAGACCTCTTGGCAGTAAGCTCGGATTTCATTCGAATTTATGAGGGGTTTAGTACACTTTATGGAGCAACAAATCTTTTATTTTCACCGCTTCAAACGTTTTACATTATATAATATTCATAGAGGTTGTATGACGAAACCGTGTATATATCTAAATTAACAAGGCTAAAATAAAATACATTTTACTTGCGGTTTTTGCGAGTGACTTTTTAAAAGGATTTAAAAATAGAACACGATTTGCTTAAATATACGATAAATTACAATTACACATGTATGAAAACATATAATGATCATCCCGTTTATAATATGTACTCTTTAAAAAAAAAAATATACACGTTTAATAATATATTCGCGACCTTATTAAAGCTTGTAATATAATGGATTAATCGACATTTTAAAACAATAATTTCGATTAATATATATATAATTAATTATATAATAATTACCGACTGTGGTGATATACGTAAATCAATATAGTATAAATAAAAAAAAAATAAAAACCATCGGAGAATACGGCGATCTTTCGCTAATCTAAAATCGGTAACATTTATGTCCATGGCGATTTCAGCTAGTATACATTGTTATACGCTGTTAACATTACTATGTACCGGACTCATAGTACAAACGGTACAATGATATATTTTAAGCTTTACCGACCCGATGATATGATTATAATAATCGACGAAATGAATAAATGTGAATTCGTATGAGCAACACACAACGTTTTACGTTACGTTGCCGTACGCGCATTACGTTGTGCTCTCGCCGGGCCCATGGCAGAACGGCGAAAACGGCAAAAATAAAATCTTATCGCAGACGTGTACTGAAATGTCGAGTTACCATAAACGTGTTACAACAATATTGTACACGTTGATTAGCTACAGCTCACTTTCATTTTGCTGTTGCGTATTGTGCGCTATCGATTAAATACGAAAATATATAGGCCTTGGGTGTCCGATTATGACAGCTGGAAATGTTATTATCGTACGCACACCTATATACATATACCTGCCTGCCCACACATTACGTACACGTTTTTTCTTATTTCTAAGCGACCGCAGGCCGTATATTATATGTTTACTCTTGTTAATCAATTTTATTAATTTTCAACACAATATCGAATCGACACATTATACTCGAACAGATGAAAATAACCGTAACGAACGCATATTATGATACCGTATAGGAGGTATCCGTACACAAGCTGATTGATAAAGCGTTCGGCACGGTGCACTGTAAAACAATCGCATTTCAAAATTATAACTATCATTATTATTATCGTTACTACGAACTGACTAAACATCAGATGTATGAACATTTTTGCTATCGAACACGTATAACGAACAACGTATCAATGACTTTATTTTTGGTAAATTTGGAACTCTCTATTTTCTATTATTCTTAAATAATTATACAACGGTATTGTCAACAAAAAGTGTATATTACATAGGAATCTACTGCACGTTGTTTAATACTGTTTAAAACTACAACAATACACGTTGGTCAAACACTGAATTGCATTTTGGTTGATAGTCGTATGTGACACGACTCACCGGAACGAATTATTATGTTTTTCAAGTTGGACTGTATTTTTATTATTTTAAATTTTTTCGAAACGTAACGCATATGCGTTTGACTTTCTTCAAAACGTTTTGTACACACGATTTCTCCGCATCGATAAATGTCGCGTGGAGCTTAATAATTTAAATCGCATAATACACACACATAAAATATGAGACATGCGGTCCTTCGCACGACGACGTGAAACAAACGGTTACTACATTATAATCACCTTTATAGCTTTCGTTTGTCTTCCAAAAAATGTGATATAACATATTGTGACAAATTTAGCGCATAGGAATCTTCTTTATTTCGTTTATTTTTATCTTATTTATTTTTTTTTTTTTTTTTGTACCAAAAAAGGAAGACATTCGAATACGATTTTATATCCCTATAAATATGTACACCGCACTCGACGAGTAGCTGTTCAACTTAACAACGTTATGTACTCGGTGCAAGGATTGTTATACAATGTCAGGTTCGTTTGGTAAATTCGATGAAAACGCTGACACGTTTGCTCGGTTTTCGTCACGACGATAGCAATAATAATAATAACATCATCCCCTTTTTCGGAAATATGTGTAACTCAAAACGAAATGTGTACTGCGTTACGTACGACCCGCCAACTACTGAGCGGCGCGTCACGCAAACTGTACACACTTATTATGGTGCGAACAATAAGCGTGCTCGTCGGAGTGCACAATCCTCGCTAATAACTGTTTATTCTTAAGTGATATTCGTACTTTTGAAGTCGGATTTTTCCATAACATCACGTTCCGATTGATAGTACATACACGTGATATTTTTTATCGTTTTCGGTGGATTTAACTCTAGGTATTTTTTTATCGGAATTTCACATCGACGATTGAAATAGGTCCATTTTCACGACCCGCCGAACTCGAAATGTTAAAGTCCTATCCGTACCGAACGTTTCAACGTTTGTGTGCACATGAATTGATGGCTTTATCTCCAATCCGAATCGGCGAACCTTAGGTAGGGATAGGGCTCGCGAATTTAGCAGCGACGTCTGTTTTTACGGTCCGCAAATTCAATTTAAGGACGAGGTCCTCAACCCGTGTATGCAAGAGAAAGAACGTCATGCAAAAAATAAAAAAGAAAAACGCTACACGGATTGATTTCAGTTTGATTTCATGAGAGTTTCAAAATGTCCAGTCCGGCGGGCTGCGGAAACGGACTCAAAAGTCTGAAATATTCGAGCAACTGGCCGGATGATCCTTACGAGAGCAGTGTAATAAAATCGCTGATTTTCACGATACACCCGTACGATTTCGAGTATTTGAAATGCACGGAAAAGTTTTGTTTCGTGTAACATTCTAGGGACCTCTGCAGGTAAGAAAAATTAATTGCGGTCGTCGACTAAGCCCGCCGTCGAATAAACCCTGGAAACCATCAAACAAGTGGAAAACTAATTGTTTCGTACCGTCAGAACAATTGAATTCGAAAGTGGTAGGAGGACGGATGCGTCCAGCGAGAACGCCTGCAGTACGTGTCTAGTGTCGCGACGGACGTGTTGAGCACATACTATTATTGTTAAAAACTATTGAACATTCGCCCCGTCGTCAACGGTGTTTTATAATGTTGATTACCGAACGACGTGCGGGCTCCGGCGGAAGCTCGGGTTTAAATATTTTCAAAGCGAATTCACTTTGTTTTGAACACGCGCACGGTTTAATACTAACGAAACGCGCGTACGGTTTCGTTGTGATGTATATCGTTTTGATTCGCTCGGAACCCGGTGTTCACCCGGTACACCGGCAGAGTGGAGAACAGTGTAACGGCCGAGTACGCGGTTAGTACTGTAATGTAAATTGTATAACAATAATAACGTAAACGTATAGGCGGGCGCGCGCGATCGAAAAGCACTAATGTGTATAATTTCGAGTATCCGGGAAGAAAATGCCATTGTGTTCAAACGGTCGGAACAAATCGGGTTATTGACACTGGCAACGTTAAAAAAAATTTAAAAGAAAAAAAAAAAAAACACCGTGTTCCCATTGCGGCGTGCGTCGGTTTTCAACAACAAACGGTTGTTCTTCGCACGCACGCGCTTACAAGTTTTCGCGCCCACTTGTAACGTCACGCCACACTAGTCGCACGAGGTAGTACGGGCGACGGCGGAAATTCGTTTTCTCGTACCCAACCGCGGGTGTTTGTATATCGACGGACAAATATCATCGTCAGATGCACCCGCAGTCCTGTTGACAGCCTGTACGCCCCCGAGAACGTCAAACGCGATCGAACGTCCTCGTTTTAAGCGCGCAACGGCAACGAATGTTTCCCGAGGGATGAATTTTGCGAACGCGTGAAAACCGTGTGTGGCGCGCGTGTAAACAGCCAATATCGAGCCAATAATGTGGTGTCGTAACGAGTCCGGTCCGGAGCGAAGACCGCCAACGTACGAGCATCGCGGCGATTTTTTAGATTATTATTGGTTCTGTTCGGACCATGGCCGGCGTTAGGGTGAGGCAAAACGGGGCAACTGTTCGGGGCCTTGCGCTTAAAATTTTCATCGGAAAATATTTTGTACGAAAATCTCATAAAATAAAACGTGAGTGTGCGGATCGCCCGGCGAGTGCGATTTCTAGAGAAATCCGTTGGCGTGTAATAAGAAACCAATTAACAAAACAACAATATTATATTTAACATGTCATGTATGCACCGTCGTCCCGTACGACCGGCACGCCGCACAGTATGGAAACCGGAATATCTAAGAAATGTATATTATCGAAAAAAGATGCTTTTAAAAATGGTTTCGTATAAAGGTTAAAAATATCATCGGGGCTTAAATCATGTCAATGCAATACGGTATTTTCGGAGGAGATCGTTCCCATGGCTTTTTAAGTTACGTGCCCGATGCACCGTGGATTGAATTCATTCCGTCGTGATTAGGTTTGTTACGTTAACCTTTTCCGCGAGCCTAAAACAACAGTACGCGCAATCGTTACCGTGAGCGAGGTTCGTTCACGGACCGGTGTGTTATTATACTCGTATATCTGTTAAGCACTTGGAAAACGGAATATTATATTTGTCTACGTTCGCTCCGAACGTGATCGATATGCCGATCGATTAATCATACGGACAGACGCAATCAACATGGCCAATTTAAATATAAGATAATAATTTTATAAATACCCCGTGAGTTGGGATTGCTGTTTTTCCTTTTTAAAGTAACATGAACACAGCGCAAAACAGTTCCGTCACGAATGATTTCTGTCATAATTTTATGATTCTACGTGTCTTTCGAAGTATACGTGGTTAGATGAGTGACGCCTAAGTCACGAGTCTGCCAATGAATACGACATTTCGCTTTACATATTATTTTTGCATAAACTCTCATACATTGCATCGTATAAATATATCCGTATACATATATAAATATGTGTAAAAATAAATGTGTATATGTACATGTGCACATATTATTACGCACTATGGACGTAACAAGCAATTCTATCGGTAGACGATATTAATCTTACTTTAAGAGCACCAGTATTTTTCACTCGTGTTTTCTCTATTTGCGTAACGTAAAAAAGTTTGCTCTGTATCAGCTAAAAAAAATCAAACTAATAATTAAATAAACCAAAAAGTATCCACAATATACCATTTCGATAAGGAAAAACATGGTATGGAGTTTGCGGGGGCGTAATTTGGAGGAGTGTATCTTCTTAAATCTTCATTTTTTTTTTTTATGAATATCAACAACGTTATTATGTGAGTCAAAAACTATGATCTCATTAGATAAAACCATGTGGCCGGAGCACATACTAAAAATATTGATAACCTTACCACATTTTTTCAATCGAATCAAAAATCCAACTGTGAAGTTAAAAACCATTCATTTGTTGGCGTTTTTGTAGAGATTTGGAAATTTCAAAGAATGTTATTATTCTATAATGTTGCGCGTGTATACCGAATGGATCGTATTTTGATGAAATTCACTGTAACCACAGTACAAAGATGATTTAAATCTTGAATATTCCATTCCTCTTACAAGTTTGATCCTAAAGTTTATACATAATTGAAATGAATTAAAGCTGTTTTTGTTTGATGGTAGAAAATAGGAAGTTGGAGGGACGTCACTTGATTTCTACTGTCAGAACAAATTCGTGTAATCACGTTCACAAATATCGAGGTTACGTGATTCCTTTTGAGCTGACCGCAAGCTGAAAGAGTATATTTTACTGTGGGGTTTGAACTTGAAAAAAAAAATACCCTACAGCGTTTCCAAATCAAACACAGGGTATATCATAATGAATATTTCATGTGAGTTTCACGAGTGTTTCGAGGGGAAAAACAGAAAAAAGAATCACCAACAAGGGTTGGTAAATTTTATGAAACAGTGATATTTTATTCCGGTAGTCAATACTCTATAGCACGCCACGTGCGCGCGACAGGATAGCGAATTCGCAAAGTATTGTTAGTATCACTGAAGGACAAAAACGTGTAAAATGCGTGTTTGTGTATGTGTGTTATATATTATATTACATCATGTTCTTCTTTTCACTCCCGAATCAATAGTCAATACGGACAGCAGCATTTTCTATGGTCCAATTGAAAGTATGTATATATACAAAAAAAAACAATTTTAATTCCGATCACACGTGTAGTATCAAATACAATAGTTCTTAGACTCTAGTAAAGCGATATGTTTATAATAATGGTATTTTTGGAATCCTTCTGCTGTGAAGTACAATCTTAAGGATGAAAATTCTGTAATGTTCACCTTATATCTCACGATTAAGTTTTAAAAACAAAATATTTTCTCACAAAATGTATTACAAAAAAGTATATATATACATATAAATGAAAACTGATATATATATTTTGAATTGAGTTTATTGTGTGTATCTCATGTACAAATCAGTACTGAATTCACCTTAGTATTAATTATAAGTTTTTTTTCTACTATAATATTCTAAAAATAATTTGTGTTTAAATCAAATCATATTTACCATTAGGCAGGATAAGCAACTACCCATGACTTCTGTTATTTGGGAACCTCGATTTTTTATGAAAATAAAGTGCCATGTTTTTATTTTGCCTAAAGACCTCAAAATGACTAAATCAGGTCCTGATCGCTATATTTATTTTCGAAATAAATATTATTTTCATTTTAAATAATTTAATACCGAATTACCGATAATATAGTTGTTATAATATTTTTGTATCGTCATTCTTTGACTCCAAATCTGTCTACGATGGAAGATTTGTACGAACACATGTTAATAATTATTAGAGAGAATAATAATATCAGAACCTCAATTTCCCCTATATTTTACGCTTATAACGTATTATTAATAAAAAACTAAATGCAATGTTCTAATTATATTTTTAGTGTCATCCTCCGACTGGCGTTCCACCGTGTTGTAAAACTATTTCCAAAAAATAATCGTATAATATAATATTGCAACTAGTTACTTTTTTAAAGTATTCTTTTGAAATTTGGTCTCAATCATTGTTTGGCACTTGGTACACTAAAACATTTGACGGCTGACGGTCAATATTCTATAAGTTGTTTTCAATCATTACCATAAGCGACCACCATACCGTGTATATTTACCTGCGGGAAACAGTAGCATAATCGCGTTTAAGCGACCAGGAGTATTGTAATAACTAGAGTGCAGATTTTAAAGCAATAAAAAACTTAAGAATAGCACTAAAAAAAAAAATGTATAAATCTTCCGAAAAACTTAAAAAAAAAAACATTGAATATGGGTTTTTAAAAAAAATAACCGGAAAGTGTTACGGGCGACCCTCGGAAGATGTGAAAACATATAAACGGGCTTAGAAATGCAGCTTTATCATGTAGAATTTGAAGTAAATATTCTTCATTTAAAACACGTGCTATCGTGTTATACGTAGAAGAGGGTTGAAAATGTTTAAGAACTATATTTGTTCGAAGAGAGAACGCATTCTATGCCACCGTTCTATCTTTGTCTAGCCAAGTCATGCGAAATGCGGCCGGTGGCAGCCAGACGGTAATATACGGCCGCTCAAACTTTCCCTTCCATGTCGCTGTTTCATGTCGCCGTGCCGCGGCACAGTCTTGATACCGAAATGATGTCGT
This sequence comes from Sipha flava, assembly GCF_003268045.1. Lineage (NCBI taxonomy): Eukaryota > Metazoa > Arthropoda > Insecta > Hemiptera > Aphididae > Sipha > Sipha flava. Next base: position 1,797,967 of record NW_020273629.1, on the reverse strand, counting down.
GTACACGGAAAATGTAATATTTCTTATAACTATTTCATAAATTAAATTTCATAAATTTCTCATTATATAGCTTCTTTTCGTTTAAACAAAAACACTATGCAAATCGGTCCTGAAGAACTTCAGATATAATTGTTATAAAAATCGCCTCTCCATTTAATAATGTTATCGAGCGTTACGCGAAAAAGGTAACGCTGGAACATTTTCACTACCCAAGCGGAAAGATCTGAACGCTGTATAAGATGTTTTCACATCAAAACATTTTTGACATTTCGGAAATAACTATACGATGTTGCTATAAACACTTAAATGTAATTATCTTAAAGGTAATTTCCAGAGCAAAAGCATATTTTTGTGTTTATTGTCACTTCGTAACAAACTGAACAAACGGGGAAAGATTGACAAAAAATGATTAAACAAAATTTAGAATACATTATACTCGTATTATATTTAAAAATAAATTTTAACATTTCAATTACATTTATTTGGGACAGATTTTGAAAAAAACTAACTTTAAAGCAATAAAAGTACCCAAAATACTCAAAAAAGCATTAATATACAAAAAAAAAAAATCAATGTCGTGCATATTATTCTAAGTAGTATAAATCGAATTTGTAACTAGAATAACTTCGGTTTAGAGCAATAAAAAAAAAAAAAGTAAATTCCTTCAAAATCCATACGAGTGATAACCAACATAAATTATAACGGAGCGACTACTATAGTATTTTAATCGCAACCCTAACCATATCTATGTGAAACACGAATTTTTTCCGATATATTTATAACGATTTACGAGCTAAGAACTTGTCGCGGTTTCGGTTAAGTTATTTACACATGTCGGGACGACGTTATTATGCGGGGTGGCCAGGGTTTACCGTCTCGCGAAATATCGTCAACAAGGTGATTTTCTTTTTGCGACGGGAAGTGGTAGTGGCGATAGGAGGGATATCGGGTATAATCTACCACTCGTTAAAATGCGCGCTCTCTTCACGTTAATATCACCGCGGAAAGCCTTCATATGTACCCTCGTTCCGCCGAAGTTTCTTGTAAAAGATCGACTGTAAGAAATAAACGAAGGCGATCGCACTCTCGGTCCACTCGCTGCATTATCCGATAGTCACTCCACTGGCGTGATAGGTTAAAACCGTCTAGCGTACGAATTTGCTTGAACTAAGTTTATTGATATTTAATTAATGTTTATCTGTTAATGTGTAAAAAATTTCTCTCCACCGTTATTTTAAACGAAATAACGTCATCGCAATGTTCACAGTTAATAGATTTTTGATGCAAAAACAAAAACATTCTCTAGCACGTGTTCTTCATCACAATAATACGTCACGTTGACGAGAGCTCGAAATAAGAAAAACCGTTCTTAAATTAAGTATGACCGTATGTGCATTTGTTTCTTGGCAGTTAATAAAATAAAATTAAAATAATGTAATACTGTCGGTGATAAACGAACTGCATATTACCATGATTATTTCTATCGTGCACTGCGAATCCTCGCACGTCTTTGTGAATAATTATAAAAAGTCCCGTTACGTGATGGTTATTATTATTATAATTATAATTATTGCATGGTTCGCGAACGTTTTTGTACTCGTTATAAACACTGTCGCCCGAGAACTCGGAGACTGACGGCGATATCCATCAAATCAACGATGTTGACGACTAAGGGGCTTTCTAAATAGCACGTTTGTTATTATTTCAAACGAACTTCTGTTTCAGTAGACGGAAAATTCGCAAACGAGTCGTAATGATACCGACTGTCTCGTTTAAAATTGTAATTATAAAAGTATGTATTTAACATTCCGTCTGAAAACACATTACAACATAAATTGTAGGAAATCAGTTTAGATTTATCTGTTTCAGGTCAAAAATCTAGAAAAAAATTAAACACCCTATGATGTGACTATAATCCTGGCTGCCAGTGCTAGTTTATGTAAACTTACAAAAATATAATTACCGATTCAGGGCGTTAATATTTTTATTTTTATCAAAATGCTTAAGTCACAATTTAACAGCTGTTCGAAAAACAATGAATATTTCGTTATAAATAGAACGATCGGTAAAAATAATTTCAATTATTTGTTTTTGTATGATTCAATACATTTTAATATTAATAGCACAATGACGTATATACAATTGTTCGGTAACTTGATGGATTACACATATATTTTTAAGTGTAAATAATACAACTTTTATACAATGTGTCGTACATTAAATATTTTTAAAAGAATTTTACTTCGGTAAAATTAACTAAATTTACGGAGGTTATAAAGTTTTGAACTACTCGACTCGTTATCTTCCCTCGTCTGTTTTGGTATTTAGCAACGCACAACAACGTTTACCCTAAGTACATATTTTTTCTGTTGGTTTTTAATTTTTAAGATCCAGAATCGCTAACTTTACCCACCGCTGATGTCGCCATATGGTCGTCGGTTCGACCGACGGTAACATGTATCGCATCCGAACTGGATATGCGATGAATAAAACGCAATCAATTCGTGTGCGCGGAAAAATGTCACGGAACGATCGAAGTTGAAAGAAAACGGAAGGGGGAAAATATAATAATGTCTAAAATCTCGGTCCGGCCCCGTCGACGAGGGAAGGAGCTACACGTAGAGTGTGTAGCAGGGTCGAGATGGGGATTTGGGCTATAAATTATTGAACTCGATGGCCGAAAAAAATAATAAACGCGCCGAAAGTTCGGACCCGATGGGACACGATGACTAGGGTTTGCCGCATCAACTCGGTCGAATGCCCGTGAAAACTTTATCTCGTGTTCTTAGCAGCGGCTGTACATTATACAGCCTGTCGTCTTTATTGCGTCGAGTTCACCACCACCCCCCCCCCCCCCCCCGGTCCGTTTTTCGCTGACCCGATAATTTATGATTGTTACATTTACCGTCGTTCACTCGCGGAAATTGAATACCGTGCACCACGACGACGACTGACGCGTAAAATGTCTGCAGCACCGGACAGGTTATAACGGGACTAGGGGTACCCGTACCATCGGATGTAACTAACCGAAAATCTTTTGTCGCCGAACACCGAAATCAATACGTACCGTTTCACAGCTATTGCAAGTACGTGCACGGGACCGTCCAATCCATCAGTACGGAAACCCGAAAAGCTTATGTAAGCTTTCTTTTTTTGTTTTTGCTATCATTTTTTTTTCGCCTTCGATCACGTATTTACACGTGCACCCCGGGAGGAATGTGCTCGAATTGCCACCGACATCAAAGGAAAAAAAATAATTATACAGGCGTTTGCACTCGCGAATTACACGTGCACCGGTTCGTAATCGATATAATGCAAGGGTAGACTAGTGGCTTTACTTCTAATAGTTCACGAGCAGTATCTACACATCCGAATTTGGTTTTACCGTAAAATATAATTGAATAACATCACCGTCGCTGATGCCATTGGTACGGAAAGCAATTTAATAGGAAATAAAGTATCCGACATCCGTTTGTTAATCTACGACTATTTTGTACGCAAACCAAATAAAATATTCCGTTAAACATCACGTCGATACGATATTATTGGGCGCAGAAGTCTTGATTTAAGAGACTGACTAAAAACTCCGTTTAAAATTACATTGATCCTTAAAAACACAGTAATCTTAAAGATCATTGTAATTTTCAAATCAATCGTTTAATAAGGAATCACATTATACTTTCAACTAATAATATCTTGAAATTGCTTATGCCACGAAAATATCTTACTTTACCCAATATGCAAATGCAACAAGTCCCTCGAAATCCACCTATTACTGTAAGCATAATTTAGGAGAGAATAGAATACTAGAAGACTAGGGGAACATGTATTTAACCCCTCACATTTTCATTTTTTTTTTATAATAATTCATCCATAATTAGTATCTGATAAAAAAAGATGTTTTAATAAAAAAAAATTAAATTTTATTATTGGATTTTGTAGCCTATTCAAGAATCAGTACATTACAATAGTAACATATTATCTAATTATAAATAGGAATGCACTGATTACAGAAAATATAATTATTATTAACATTGGTATTTACAATTAATTATATATTTTAGTGTTGCATATTAGCTATATTTATTACTGGCCCTGTGCAACTTATATAATTTAAACCTCACTCCCTTAACAACTATCCAAATTGCGCCTGTGCCTATAATTAGATGAGCGATCTTAGGATACACATTGCACACGCAAGTGACTCATACAAACTCATCATTAATCGGTAGTAACACCACAATCAATTAGATGACTAGTAACGTGGTATACTACACCCAATTATCAGTGTTTGGATGATGTAATCTGCTTATTTTCACGTCTAAGTAGAAAAAATCACGATTCATCTAATTTGATGTGACACCACGAACTTGCAACCATCCATTATGAAGTTCATAAAATATTCAACAAAGTTTTACACATAAAATGTAAAATTATACTTGCAAAGTTGTAATCAATAGTACCTAACTGTTTTAGAAAAATGTATGGACAATGCAATTTAAAATTAATTAAGCAATACATTTTACACATTTGAATTCCAATAACTGTTTTATATTTTTGATAATATAACATAAATGTTCACGTTATAGCTTACGATTTTCATAACAACTAAATACTTAAAGACGTTCAACGTTGTCGTTATCGTTTGACGTTGATATAACTATATTTACCACATATAAAAAAAAAAACTCACTCACCATAACTAAGGGAAATGACTATTAAGTTGTAAATTTTGAATAAATTATAGGTCTTCCTTTATTTAAATAATACTCAATAAATTAAAACTGGTTTCAAGTTGAGTTTATCGATTAAAAATAATATACAGCATTTTTATCTATATAATGATTGAGTATCCCAATAAAACTATGCTATTAAAACTTTTTTTTTATATAACAATTATTAACATATACATAAAAACCTGAGGATATATGAAACCGTTAGGTGATAGTTCTCTCATTTTTATTCCAGTATACAATAATTTAAGTACCAGTATTTTATTGTTGCAAAGTAAATATATTTATGTGTTTTTTTTTTCAATAATATTTTCCATAGGTACACTTTCTATCGAATTGGAAAGCGACGAAATTACGATGGCAGTCTTTGGAATGTTGTTTGAGGATAATTAAACCGTGAGGCCTTTGTTTAGTTTTTAATGCTTTTGGATACGTGACAAAACATAAACGAGTGCGATTTGTGTTTACATTATCACAAACAATAAAATATTTGTGCGTATATGTATAAAATATGTCTACAGGATATATTGCTCCTTATTGTTTACAGGAGTCTCACCGAAATACACAAAACCGATCCTTTCACATTTCAACAGCTACAATAGTGCAGGTAAACAAACTTACTATAATATTATAATAATGGATTGTTACACTCGATTTATATTATAATATATTATACACTTTTCTTCTTCCTTTATTATTATTATTATTTTTTAAAGTAGTATTTCCAACTTACGACCACGAGAAAAAGATTATAAAACATTATATATGTAGAGAAAAATAATTTTTTTAATACTTTAGGTGCGTTGATTTAAACTGTATAATAATAAAATAATTAAGTTACAATGTTGCATAGAAAGTTATTGATAATGTGATAATTTATTTTGCTTCAAAAAAATTATATTTAACTCTATTCAAAATAATTGGTTTTCATAAAATGTTGCCATTACTTTTAATGTAAATTATTATTCATGTTAAAGATGTATTTATGAATAAAATAATAAAAAACACTTTTTTGGTAATATAAAAAAAAAATTAATTATATTTTTTTCAATTCTAAATATTTCTAGCTAGTAGTTACGTATAATATATATACGTTATTATATCAAAATTTCTTAGTTTCTTTCCTATAAAATGTATTGGAAAACTTACTTTTTACCGTAACATTGTTTTTGACGATGTCTATTTCTATCGATAGTGTTGGGTGTTAAAAATTAGTATTCATTGAAAATATAGACGTTGCTTGAGGCTGTTTATTTCATAGTTATTCTAAACGTGATATATTATTTTTAATACATTTTAACTGACTCTATTAATGAAATGCAATACAACATCGGTTGAATAATAATTATCAATTACAATAACCATAAAATCAATAACCTGTAATTATTATTTATTCAATTTTTGATTACATATTTAATTATACTTCCAAAGTGTGCGTAGTAATTAATTCTTTCTCTAATAATGACCACCGTGATACCGAGAAGTGTAATTTGTAGAGCTTTTTTTAATTGATCGACTAACGTAATACATATTCGTTATCGCACAGTTCAGTCATTAAGACGCAATATGCGTAACATGATTAAGGAATATTCTATTTCGATTCGTATGTATGTGCGCGTTCAAGGTAATTTCGTTGTTATCGGTTGAGGTAAAATAGACGAAGGTGAAAACTTTTCCATTAGTTAAGCTGATGGGTACGTCCCTCGAGACAAGTGAACAGATTGCATGTGGACGAGACCTGAATGGTCAAACCGTATAAGATCGAAAAAAGTAAGTCCCTATGGTTTTCTTCGTGTTTTACTGGCGCATGGATGGAAGTTTATCGACTCGGATTTATATTTTCACAAATTAAATGAACATTATAAACACAACCAAACTAAATAAAATAAAAAAATTAAAAAAAGTCTCTTAATACAAAAATTTAATGCGTTTCAATATCGTTTTGTTTTTCAAACTCAAAACTTTTGCGTTTGATAACCCATGAAAATTTCCTTCTGTATACACTTCATAAGCCGAACAAATATTTAACAAACATATGATATTAAAGTCAATAATTGTTTTATTTAAATAAATATTAATTATTTTCTTAATTATTATAATCAAGAACCGTTTGAAAATTACGTTACAAATATTCTTTTGAAGTAATATTAAACTTTTTAATTAGTTGATATTTCAATGGAAAACATAAAAAGTTTTTATTATAAGAAACTATTCAACAACCAATGTTTTCTTAGAAAAAGTCGATGCCGAAAAATAAATCCCATCGTTTATTATTTATGAAGCGTAGCGAAAACCGATATGTATTGGAATACTATAGTTTTCGTGTAACGTGAACAATTGCACTTTCATAACTTCGTATTGCAACAGCACCGGAAGTCCTTGGCAGTACGCATTTTACGCGTTTTAAAAATTTTCAGGTTGATAATATCACAGTGCACAGGAATGCGATCACGGGGGTGATTATGAATAGTCGAATTTAAAAATATTAACCGATGATGTGCGAGTGCGATGCTGCATGCGATTCTTATACCACACCTTCATGCACATATGTACATGTATTGTAAACGGAAAATCGACGCGATTCGATTCAGAGGGATATGGTCAGCCGATTCTATCAGTCTACAGAAACGCGTCGATTAAAGTACGCCGATTGTTTCCAGAAGACGATTCGAAAAGAGTTCACGGATTCGAACGTGCACGGAATGCGTGGTACGTTGTACGCGCAACGACGTGTTGGTAATATAAGCATGACCGACAATCATCGGACCAGGTATATAATCACAATTATTGCAACAGAGCACTATAAAAGCGAGGCGCTTTCGACGGCCAATAGTTGTAGAAGTTCAAGACGATAAACAATAATAACTTTTCTTCCGTACACTTCGGACATGGTTAAAGTTATAACGGATCGCGTTCAGTTGTCGTTCTATCGCCGTTCACTAAATACGTCCCTAGATCGTCTACCCACTGTTTTATTGTTTTATTGCGCTCGCGACCGTCGTCGGGCGAAAACGTGTAAGCGAATCCGTCGCGGTTAACGGTTAACGGGTATACAACACAGTATCGTTATTGTTCCTTGGAAATATTATCGGACGAATCGCGATTGCGAGTGTGAATGACGAACGTTCAAAAAGTCCCTCGAACGCCGTTCGTTAGTTGTACGCTCAAGCCGGGGTCGTACAAATGTTTGCCGCCGCAGCGTTTTACCGCGTGCGATCACCGTACAGAAGCCAAGCTTTTGAATGACACCGGACGCGCTAACCGAGCAGGACGCGTCGAAAACGCACAACCGAAATCGCATGTGTTTTTTTTGCGACGACCGGCCGAACATAATATTTCAGACGAGAGCGGTCACTACGCGCGTTTTGTCGCTCCAAAATTCGCAATTATACACCGGTCGAGAACGAAATCGGTGGTAAAATGTTTGAACGGCTGTCCGCTAAATATGTGCGTCTAAATATAACGCGGTAAAACGCGAGCGACGGAAAACACTTGATGTGACCCCCCCGGTATTGCACTCGCGTTTCGTTTTCCTTTTAAGACCCGCTGCCGTCCCGCCGCATAGCGCCCGAGCTCCGCTACGATATCGTAATCGTAAGATTGTCGCGGTAAAATATTCATCGCGGAAAATCGGATTCCAACGAGGCCGTCGGTGGTCGTCGTCGCCCGTTCTGCGTAGCCCGTGGTACGACACGCCGTGTTCGGATCCGCTACTCGAAAACTCTGGGACCGCCGCCGGCAGTGGCGTATATAGGTTTTCATTTCGGAGGGGGCCGATTATGTATTTGATTTTTGGGTGGAAAGGAAGGAGGAAGCACAATATTACGAAAAAAATTACTTTATCACTATAAGACTTCTCGACAGTCTTTACACGATCAGAAAAATAAGAAATTCAATTTTTTTAATGATTTATTATTTTTTAAAAGTATAAAAACTACATTGTAATAAACAAATTTTTTATTAGAGTCACTCAAAATTCACCACATATTTTCTTAAAAGAACAAACATATTTTATAAATATAAAATTTTAAATTATCGCATAAGCAACATTCTCAGTGTCGCGACAAATTTTCGGAAATCCCCAGCGTTAAGACATATCCATGTTAAAAATAACAATCTTTAACAATGGTGTTTTTCATTTCGGAGGGGGCCCGG